>NC_137977.1:4432527-4821225 GCF_963924665.1 Micromys minutus | reverse complement strand
GTCTGCTCATGCACCTTCTCTTATTTCACTTTTTATTTTGGAAGTCTCATTAAGTTGTTTCTGCTGACTTTAAATTAGCTCCATACCTCAGTCCCCTTTACCCCAAAAGGCCTTAAACTTGGCATTCCCTTGCCTCAGATGTCACAGTAGCTGGGACTACAGGCCTGCCATTCTTTCGGCAAAACAACAAATTCTGTGTCCTCTTCAATTGTCTTCTGCTGGCTAACCTGCTTCCTACAGGGTTAGCAGTAAAAGCTAATGCACCATTCTCCACTTCTATTCTGCCAACAAGCTGCATTAAGAAATTACAAGAAATGGAGGAATTCCACTCTAGACAATATGTTCTTCCACATATGCAGATGGCATCTTCTGTGTCCGAATGTATTACCAGTAAGGAGTTGTGAGTATACAGTGTTGTGTCAGATAGGTTGCCACAAGCAGAGAATAAAGTGCTGAAAAGCTAGTGGGCCAAAGGTCATTGTGTGACTTGAAAATGGAAAGGAGGCTACAGGAGATGTGAAGGGACAAGAGAAGGAAGGTGGGGAAGAGAGGGAAAAATGACAGGTGTTTAGGGGGAAAAGTAACAACCCTTGTAAGATAATAAAAATGTTAAATAAATAAAGTTTTAGAATTAAAATTAAAGGCAAAATCCAGATGCTGGAATGATAGATTGCAAGTCAAGGATGCATATTGATTAGAGGAGACCTGAGTTTTGTTCCCAATACACTTGGAGGTGGGTTGACAACTTCTTGTAGCTACAGCTCCAGATCTGATGCCCTCTTCTGGCAGGGATTACTGCACTCGGATAACTGCAACTGCATGGGACACACACAGAGAGAGAGACAGAGAGACAGAGAGAGACAGAGAGAGACACACAAATATGCATATACACCCCCACACAGACACATATAAAGAAAATTAACACAAAGATTGCAAGGAAAACTCTTAGTTGCCCACGTGTTTCAAACATATGCCAATATCAAAAACAGCATTACTGTGTCCTAAAGACTTTAGCTATCATAGTGAGGCTAATTAGAGTACAGATATGCCAGGCACCGGTGGCCAGAAACCTTCCAAACTTATCATCATCACTTCCTTAATTGCCAGTTCTGGAAGGAAATCCAAGTATATCCAGGAAACCTGGAAGCATATAAATGCTAAAAATTGGTTAAATTGCCTGGAAATGATAGATCCTAAAGAAATTGAATTTTGTTACTTTGAAGATTTTCCATATGGGCTTTGCATGTTCAAAATGCATATTTAATAATTCTGCTATGTTCAAAGTATCATCAATTTTAGCCCGGCTTACCTGATTCTGGATCCATTTTCTTCTTTTTTTTTTTTTTTTTTTTTTTTTTTAATGAATTTATTATATATAAGTACACTGTAGCTGTCTTCAGACACACCAGAAGGGGGCATCAGATTTCATTACAGATGGTTGTGAGCCACCATGTGGTTGCTGGGAATTGAACTCAGGACCTCTGGAAGAGCAGTCAGTGCTCTTAACCACTGAGCCATCTCTTCAGCCCCTGGATCCATTTTCTAATATTTCCATTTTTAATGGCACCATTCCTCTTAAACCCCTTGACTGTGTGTATCGGTATCTTTTAAAAATTAGGTCATCATGCAGCATTAAACTTTAATAACTTGATATACTGACCATAGAACAAATATATCATATTGTGCCTTTGTTAATTATAATCCTATTTTAATAAGAACTTATTACCATTACCTCCTGCTTTATAAAACCATCTAGCACAAGTAAAAACAAGATGAAATAACTGATATAAAGATTTTTATATATTCAGAAGTGCTATATAAATGCTAGAATTTAAACATTATTAACTCTAAAAAATTTGGTATGTGTTTCCTTAAAACAATGCTCTATAGATTGAAACCTCAACTATGTGTGTTCCATGTTCTGAAAGCTCCTAAGTAGCTATCTCGGAGCATAGAATTGCCACAACCCAAAGGCAGGACAGGGGTGAAAGTGTTTTTCTGCCCATTTGTCTTCACGTGCTCACTTTCCTTCCTCAAATAATTTAAGTGTGTCAAGTTAGTTCAATGGGTAAAAGTGACCACTGTTCACTTCTACTGCTCTGGGCATCAGTGTGGAAGGAGAGAGCCCACGCCCAAGGTTGTCTTCTGACCTCCACATGTGTGTCCTGGCATGTGTATGCTACCCATACTCTCCTCACATGCAATATTACATAAGATGAAAAATGAATGAGTAATCTTTGCAATGGTAATTTAACAATCCAGTGATAGAATTCAACAGGGTGGCCCGCTGATATTTTATTCTTAGGGACATAACATATTTAGCTCTTTTTGTTTTTGAAGTTGATTCTTTTATTGCCCTGCCACATTCCAGTTTAACTAATCCTTCAGGAAATATTCCATTTGTAAAAAGCCCTAATCACAGCCCCCTCACTGACAGATGAGTAGTGAGCACAGTCAGGAAGTCTGAAGTCAGTTAATAGACTCAACATGGGAAAAATGTGACTCTGAAGATGAGCATTGTAAGAGTCAAGTATAAGAAAGACTCCGAAAAAGTAGCAATGGCACTTTTATAGACAATGACACCAGGAAGGTAGAAAGACATAATGAACAGTCAAGCTGGTTGGCCATTCCTTCTCCAAAGGTGTGGTACATTAGAACTTCTACAGATATCTTTAAAATACTGACACCTGACTTCCGTGCTAAAACCACCATGCCTGATCAGCTGAACCTGTGATGCAGAATTTCTCAAGAAAAGTAATGAGAATTTGTCTAAAAGTGTTGAGAGGTTCTTATCTGGTTCATCTCGCACTGTGTAGAAGGATACTAATGAAAACCTACGCAGGATGGTTTCCGATGAAAATAGGTAGAAATGTAGACCAGACTGCAAAATGTTTATCGAAGAAGAAATGAATTGGATTTGCCAGGATTAGAAAAAATATTGCCATTGGGTATCTATCATCAGATAGCTATAAAGCTACAATTATGCCAAATAGAGGTCAAGGGGGCCATGCCTAATAGCTTGGAGTCACCGACCTCTGGACAGGCACAATTTCTTGGATTGTTTTTGGCATTTGAAGGCAAGCCTGGAAGAGAGATAACAGCTGAAGGATGTCTTCCAGCAATAGTCTCAGAAATAGAGAAATAATTCTTCTCAGTTCACCAGAGAAGGTTTTGAGGGACATGCCATAATAAATTCCTATTAGTTTGTGTTTAATCTTAGTAACTTAGCCATTTTATAATGAGGAGCCATAACATAATTTTAAAACACCATTAAAATTTTCTCTTTTGGAGAGAAAGTGATTCTTTCAGAAACCTTGGGAATATTCTTTACAAACCGAGATGGCAACATTTGAGATGTTAAAGAAAAAGATAAGGTGTAAATTAAGGGAGACACATGCTTATTAGCATGGGAAATATGTTACTCTGGGGTACATGGAACACTCAACCCTAACATTTTGTAGTGCTGCAAATAAGCCAGGGGCCCATTCCCATCAGAAAGACAGCATGAAAGAGTCTGGGGAAGGAGCAGATTGTCATTTTATTGGTCATTTCATGTATTACTGCTACTTTGTAGAAATAAGGCATGGGATTATAGACATTGTGGTAAGGCTGCAGACTGACACAGGAGTAAGACGTTTCTGGAGAGAATATGTAAGGTTGGTATAACAGCACAAAGAGCAATGAACTCATACTTGGGAGGACTGTGTCCTTGCCCTGCTGGTTGTAGGAAAGCTAACAGGAAAACTTACAAGGATTTCACACACAAAGTCATTGGGAACTGAATGAGTCCTAAAAATGAGAAGTACAAGATTTAAGAAGGGAAACTCACCTGATTTGTGCAAAAAAAAAAAAAAAATTGCAGATCTCTGTGTTTAAAGAAGATTAAAAATTTATTGATGTCTTCAAAATGAAATGCAAGCTCACCATTTACAACCACCGATTTTCTGACTGGGTATACATAAAACCTTCCTGGAACAAATAAAGTTTTTTTCTTCATTTACTGAAATAATGATCTCTAGTTCAATTCACATCAAGAAACTTAAAATTTGATTTCTGTCTCTTAGCTGCCTTCCAATTCTACCACTGCATTGTGTAGCTAATAGGTCATGAGGATAAGGAGAAAAAGAATTTGGAGAGCAAATTAGCTGAGATGGCTTAGCAAATATGTATGTGAATATATATATATATGTGTTATTGATGTTGCTGGTCAGTGATGACTAAGATACTTAGATGATATATTAAAATCTTAGCATTTGTGAGGCTGAGGAAAGAGGTTCATATGTGTGAAAACAGCTTGGATTTCACAGAGAGATTCTATTAATGAGAGAGACACACAGAGAGATGACAGAGAGAAACCAGATAAATAAGCTGAATGTCAAAGTCGTGATTACAAACTTTTATTTTGTATATATTATTTTTAGAATGGCAATGCTTACTTAGTGATAAAGAGAGACTAGTGAACAGTAGGTGGACAGTCCCCAGATGGATGACCCTGGGTAGTATAAAAAGATACAACTAACGTGGCCCTGACTGAAAACCAGCAATCAGCGTTCTCCTGTGGTTCCTGCTTCCAGTTTCCTGCCTTGAGTTGCTGCCTTGCCTTCTGTAGCACTTGGAGTGAGAAATATTTCCATAGGCTCATGTATTTGAGTGCATGGTTCCCAGTTGGCAGTTTGTAGGGAATATTATGGAATCTTTGAAAGATGGAGCCTTGCTGGAGGAATGACAACACTGGAGTGAACACTGAAAAGTCTCTAGCCTTGCTTCATATCTAACACTTCATCAGCTTCCTTTGTATTGTTGAGATGTGCTCGATGAGTTTCCTCTTCCTGCTGCCATGCTTCTCCACGATTAAGGACCCTTTGTCTAGAACTGAAACCTAAAATCAACTCTCTTCTATCAGATCTTGGTTTTGATCATGGTATTTCACCATAGTGATAATAACTAGCACAGCTTTCTTCGACGTGGAGTATGACATAAACTTTCTTACCACACACTGGTCTTGGTCAACGTATTTTATCACAGCAAGAGAAGGAAACTAGAACCGATGAATGAGAAATACACCCTGCTTATTTAAAGGGCAGTGTAGTTAGCCAGAATGCTTATAGGGAACTGGAAAGCAAAGCCTGTTGGAGCCAGGAACCCTTTGTTCATATCAGTGTATGCTGGTTGGTAATGAAATAACCATGTATGAGCAATAGCACACTGTCAACATTCACTGTTACCTTCACATGACCTGATGAAGTGCCTGCCACACAATGAGTTTTAAAAGTAGTGTAAGGTATTTTTAAAAACATGGGAAATACTTTCATACAGCATAATATATATGAATATTTTATATAAATATTAATCTTGATTTTCTAACCTTTGATGGTGATTATCACAGGAGTTGTTCATTATGTAAAGCTGACAAAGTAAATTTATAACTTCAATTCAGTTTTTTATAGTCAATAAGAAACAAAAGTAAAAGGACAGAATTGAAAATATCTGGGTTGCTCTGAATGATTAATTATCTTCCAGACACTGTTGGTATGTTTATAATACTACAGAATAATAGAGTCATTCACATAAATTTAGTTCGAGTTTCAGTAAGCCTTCTTAAAAAGGCTTTTGATTTTTAGTATTTTAAATGTGAATTAGGGAACAAAAACTTTCATTTCTTAAGAGATAATTTTTTTTGAATAAAAGAAATGATTTTCACTTTTTATGTCGCCTGGAAAAGACAGGTAGTCACTGACAATAGCCACTGATTGAACCTTTCTTCTATACCAAGCACCATGCCAACCTTGGCACCATGAAAATAAATGAGATTTGTGGTTTGTCTTCAAGGACTTCCTGGCCCTAAATGCAGATGAGTCACATGACCAGAAAATACACGAAAGACTAAGTGCCCTGACATAAATGAGCCCCGTTCCTCTGACACTTTTACAGGAATATGTGGTTTCTTTGTGATCTTTTTCCTTCTCACAGCAATACTTCATATGATTATATGATTGTGAAAGGTACGCTTTCCCAATTTATGGGACAAAAAAGGGCTGCTCCAAGATTTAAAACGAAAACAATGAAAATCTAATTTCCTAGCACATTTTATTTAAGTTTTGTTTTTAATATTCTCAATTATATCTATGTGTATATCTGTGTGAGCATACTAATGCAAGTGCCTATAGAGTTCAAGAAAGAACATTGGATCCCCTGGATCTAGAGTTGTAGGTGATTGTAAATTGCCATGTAGGTGCTGGATACTAAATGGCAATCCTCTTCAAGAGCAGTATCTGCCCCTACCCACTGACCCAGACACACTTTAGAAATGGTCAAGCTATTAGCGGTTACTCTAGGACAAAGTAACAAGGAATGAGGGACATTACAGCTTGTGAAAAGGTCAAATCATGCATTTTGTTAGAGCAGAGGAAGAATACAGAATGAAATAACACCCAGAGTAATTTTCTTCACTAGTCACCCTTAACTCTAAGGCATCTAGAATGCTCAACTAAAACCCTCGAAACTTCAAGACACTGAAGAAATTGTCCTGTGAAGTACCAACTTGTGATGTTTCTCCTACTGGTTATTTCTACACTCTGTGAAACGTTGCCTAGGAAATGAATCAGGAATCCCTACCTACAAATGTGCTAATGGATGGGAAGTTCAGAAAGAACAAGAAGCAGTGAGTTCATAGCAGGTAAGGGATGATATTATCACTGACCCCTAGGTTGTGTCTTGGAGTCAAAGGAGATGTTGCAAAATTCTCATATATTTTAAATCTAAAAATTTGATAAGATTTCTTTTCACTTTCTTAGTGATGTAGAGGCCAGGTTAGATCAGATTATAAGCAGGTATAGTCAGTTGCATTAGGAAGCCACTCTCATGCAGGTTCATTGATCTCACAGGAGGAGTTGAATGAAGTCCAGCATCTGAGCTAAGACCAGAGCATTTTATCGAGCTTAGCCAAGGAGGGATGACATGTCAGCCAGGAGCTGGGCCTTGTCCACTCATGGTCAAAACCTGAGCCCCAGGGTGGACACTGTTGGGTGGGATGCAGAGAATTCAGACGTTAGGAGTGTTTTCTTTGGCAAGTCACACCCTGCATTTTATTTAAAACATGTGTTAATCTGGTGCAAGAATCTGGAAGGACCTAGACAGCAACCTACATTTGCCTATGACTCTAGGTCCAGGGGATTCAATGTTCTTCCTGAACTCTCCAGGAACCTGTACACCATGTGAACACACAGACACACACATCTGCGCATAATTGAGAATACTAAAAGGAGTGATTGCATGGTAACAGAGTTTTTTCCGTGTAGGCAGGGGAGTTTTCTCTGTGCGAGCAGAGTTGACGGGGCAGATGGCGTTTCCCGGCCAGTGCAGGAGTGAGCAGGGGTTCCAGCCTAACAGAATCCCTGAGCAATTAGGATAAACAGAAGCAGGAAAATCATTCCAAAATGAGGCTTAGTGATGATTGCCAAAGATCAGTTAACCCCAGGGTTTATCTAGTTTGCCAAATTTATATATTGTCAATTAAAAGAATTGTAGTTTCTATAGAGTTAAGTAATAGAGCCAAAGCATAGACAAATATTACAGAGTAACATAAGGTCACGAGACTGTACTGAAAATCGAGTACCCAGTCATATTGAATAGGTCGCTGTTGTATAAAAAAGTTACTAGGGAATTAAAACATCCCATTCTACAGAGATGCTCCTAAACAGGAAGGTGGTACACATATCAAAATAACCTCAGGACATCGCCACAACTGGCCAGATTCCCTAGCTCTCCTCTTCCCAAAAGTAAACAAGACAAGGAGTAGGGGATCTGAGCTGCAAAGAAGACTCTGAGATCAGACAAGCTGCCTGAAAGAATCAGAAAGCAGCCAAGTTTCCTGAACGAGGTTTAGACCAACTGAGTCACACGGAAGGGACATTCTCTAACCTATTGAGCTGCTTATAGGCAATGCAGTGTGCTCTGGGTTGCCTAGTTTCTGTGAAATATCACCCAAGCTGGGATAAACTTTAGTGATGCATCTAGCACTGAGTTATTTCTGCTCTTGTAAGTAGCCCTGACCAGTATTTCTGCAAGAACTCCAGTAAGACTTATTGGTTCACCAACCTGGACTTTAGCGGTATCGGCACTTTTGTCTTCACAGGTTTCCTGTCTGGGATGAGTAGATAAATGTATTACATATCCCCAGGAAAAATCATACAACAGTGGTTACTCTCTTCTGGCTTCAGGACACACATACACACACACACACACACACACACACACACACACACACACACACACACAGAGAGAGAGAGAGAGAGAGAGAGAGAGAAAGAGAGAGAGAGAGAGAGAGAGAATAGAGAGACACAGAGAGAAGGGGTCTGGGGTAGGGAGACCACACACGTAGACAAAAGATAAGAAAAGAATGTTAGAATCCTTATTGCTAATTATAAAACAAAAGCCTAAAAGCCTATATCAATACCATAGTGAATAACAATGGTAGGCAGCCATCAAGTCGATAGTAACGAGTTCCCTGGGTGAAAATGAAATGCTCAAATTAGAGCCTACTTCCTGTTCGATTCCAGAGTCTTGCACCAGATTAACACATGGTTTAAAAAAAAAAAACTGCAAGGTGTGACTTGCCAAAGCAAACACAGCTATATGACTGACCATTGTGTTCTGATGTTAATAAGATGGCTCAGCACTTAATGTGATTGTGTTAGAATTGTAGTGTGTCCTTTAAAGGAAGGTACTGGCTTAAAAAATAGCTGATCTTTGGGGCAAGAAAGGAACATGGTGCTAAAATCAGAAAGGTCCCTGAAAGAAAACTCCAGCAGTATCAAAGGGACAATAGGCCACTCTGATTCCTGTAAAAAAGGAATATCCTTTTTTCTAGTTGCAGTAATGGAACAGACCTTCACTGGCTTAAAAGGAAACCTGAACATCAAAGCACAAATGGCACTCAGACTACTCTCAGAATCATGTCAGGAGGTAATGTGGAGTTAACTGAAAACCTCCTGGCTCGGCTGATAGACATCTCTGCAGACACCAGCACAAACTGGACCTAAATGGAAGCAGATAGACCTGAGAAGGGAAACACAAGTGATCTGAGAATCAATCCTCTGCCTTCTTGGCCCCCTCCACCCTCTGTGTGTATGAGTGTGTGTGTTTATGTGTGTGTTTGTGTTTGTGTGTGTGAGTGTGAGCATGTGTCTGTGTGAGTGTATGTAAATGTATCTTTTATGTGCCAGATGTAATTGTCTCAGAGGCTTACTGCTAAATAATTTCATCCTTTTCAGGTCTTTCTAAATTCTGGCTGACTAGCTATTCTGACTCAAATCTCCTCTCAAAGCTGATTGATTCAAACTGGCTTATCTTGGCTTCTCACTGAATTTCTTTGCTTGGCCATTAACTCTCTCAATCTATTCTACTTGTCTGGCTCCTCATTCTCTGACTCCATCTCTCTTCACCGTTAGCTTGTCTCTGTAAAACTGCCTCTCTCTCTCTCCCCCTCTCCTCCTCTTTCTCTTCCACTTTCTCCATCATTCTCTCTCCTCACTGATCTCTTAAGTTGACTCTCTTTCCAGTGTCTTTTTTTCTGATTTGTCGCTTTATCTGCCTCTCAGTTAGATGTGTCTTATACTGTTTGTGGTTAAAGGTGTGGTAAAGATGGGTCTGAATTCCAGCCAGAGAGATTAAAAGAGTGTACTAAAGGAATATTTATATTCCAGCCAGGCAGGTTAAAGGTGTGTGGCTTGTCTGCATTACAGGCAGATCACACAGACCTAGAAGGTCTTTCGATGTGATTCCTTGCCTGAGCAGCCATGTTACTGGATTAAGATTCTTATACAATTATGTGTTGCATGTATATGTGTTTGAATGTGTGTATATGTGCATGTATATGTCTGAGTATGTGTGTGTGTGTGTGTGTGTGTGTGTGTGTGTGCACTCTTTGTGGTTGTACACTGTTTTATTCACTTACTCATAGACAGGTCAGCAGTGTCAGCTTTTCACAGATGTATGAGAATTCCATTTATAACCTTTGTTTTATGTAGTTTTCATTATCTCAGCGAGACTTTTTGTGGATGCCCAAAAGGTTAAGGATATTGAGCACATCATCCCCAAATTATACTCACTTGCTACTATATTATTACACCAAACTCAGAAATCACGTTCAGTGTTTACTGAGTTTTGGAAGCCTCTGGCTATAGGGGGGGAGTGAGTTTAAAACTTCGACCCTAGCTTGTACTGTAGAAGGCAGTAGATTTAAGTTTTAGTGCCTACTGGAAAATCTTCAGTCATTGGGGTTCTAACCTAACAGAGGATAATGGCAGCCAAGCTCCTTCCAAAAAAGCTTCTTTGATTTCTAACTATGAGATGTATGCACTTTTTTTTTTTTTTTTACTCCATGCACACTGCCATGATGTGCTATCATGGGCACAAATCAAAGGAAGTGGTGAATCATGTGTTAAAAAATCAAAAGCTGTGAGCCATTGGAAGGAAAGCTTTTCTCTTTTGCAAGTTATCTTGGATATTGGGTGCAATATCAGATAGCTGACTAACCTTAGTTAACAATAGCTTCCAATCTTCCAAGAACTTCACCTTGAGCCATCACACCTTTGTGCGTTAGCCTCAAGCCCTTCCTGCTTGTTCTTCCTGAAGTGTTCATTGACCCAGCCATTAGTGCCCCCCTTTGCGACTTCTGCCGTGTAAAATGGATGCAGCGTGTGGCATTAATTGAGACAAAGTCTCACCACATTTCCTGGACTCAAGCAGCCCTCCCACACCAGCTGAGAAGCATCTGCCATTACAAGCATGAAATACTATGTCCAGCCAGTAAAAGGTGTTTGGCATCTCAAAGTAACAAATGTGTTACTCTGTTGATGATGTCATCTCAAAGTTGAGATGTGTCCGAGTAGCCTTCTTCCCATTGTGGTGACAATGAGAAGAATAAGAGATGATGGGGTTAATGGTGATAAGATCATAGGACTCGGACATGTCACATCTCTGTGACTATATAGGAGAGGTGGTGGGAGAGGATTCCAAATGCAGACTGGAAGCAGAGTTCTAATCTCTAGAATTTACCCCTCAAGGTGGCATTCCCTCGAGCAAGGTCCCAGCAGCTAAAGGTTCCTAAACCTCCTAAAATAATAATTTCATTGTGACAAACATCATAATGCAGACAAGCTGTCGGAGGCCCAGGGAGGACATAGATTGTGATCTATTTCAGAAATGATTTAGCACGTAGCTGTTCATTTTATAAAGGAAAAGAAGAGAGTGTAGAGAATTTACCTCTATTAAAGCTAAAGTGAGTGGGCTTTCTGAATTCTCTCTCCTCCCTATTTTATTTGAATCATGTATTTATTTTCCAGACATCCTCTCACTAAGTAACCAGTTAAAAAAGAAAAGAAAGAAAAAAAATGAATTTTTTTTCTGGACTCCTAGACCACACAGAGCTTTCTCATGACTTTGCCTTCCTTGGAATCATGATCTCAGCAGTACATCTATCATCCCTGCCTTTTGACCTAATGAGTATGAGCCACATTACATCAGAGAAAAGTGTCAGGGTCAGAATTAATATTCTAGAATTATAATGGCATATGAATCTATGCACTTATATCTTCAGTAATATTACAGAACAATATTATTTATTTCTAAAATATAAAAAGAAGCAAATGTATTGCAAACTTTGATACCAAATGGGTGAAACTTGATTGTAGCTCTACATTAAAAAAAAAGATTCCACGGGCCTCCTTTATGCTAGAGTCTATTCTAATTTTCCCTAGACATTTTGTAAAGATTCTTGATTAGTTATTGACAGATAACCACAATAGGTTCCTGGAATGGATAGACCTTCTCCATCTTCCCCCTGTACATCTTCTGGCAAGTTAAGCCTTCATGTGAGTAATTTATGAGTTAAGTTTTCTTTCATGTGGACACATTTTTCACAGTAGGGCTCTTACCAAGCATTCTGAAGGCCCTAGGTCCCACTGGGGTAACTCACATTATGCATTTTATAATATGAGCAGCTATGTTATATGCTTGGATTCAACCCTCAAGCCACAGAGACCTGGCTACTCTTAGTTTGTCTCTGAAAACCAGTTGTTACAAAAACAGACTGGAGCCTCACCTTGCTCACTTCTTAATGAGACAGATGTAGAGTTATTAAGCAGTTGTGTATCAGTTGAACACAGAGAACTATTCAGCCAATAGAGGCCAGATCATTTGTAGCACAGAGACAGTAACAGATAGCAGGAGTGTAGAAGTAAGCGGTCCAGAGCCTCTTCCTCAATTCTCCAGAGACAACTCTTGTTACTTATGTGGGTTACAAAAGGCACCTCAGGACAGGTACACTAAGCCTTTCACATAAGGTAATTCAGATCAGACTTAAATTTACTTAATACAAATGCAGTACTAAGAGCTAGAACTGAGAAACAGGGAGTCTCAAAAGAAGAAGCTAATTCCATCATCGTGCCCAGAGATCAGCTTAAGGATTGCTTACGGAGGTTGGGATGGGGCTGAGCTCTTCAGGGTCTGTAGATCTCTGCCTTGTGTCCAGTTATGATCTTGCTTCGACCAGTTAGCTGTACTTATCTGTGCGTGTGATCCTAATATTAAGAATGTTGAAAGGAGTTATGTTGGCCTGTCAAAGTGGCTGCAGTAGATTCTTTTTCCTAAGATGTGTGACCTCACTTGCCCCATCAGCTCCTCAGCCATGGTTCAGGCAACATTGACAGATATAGGGTAGGAAGATTTTAAGAGCCAGAGTGCCAGGAAGTGTGCTGTGAACCAGTCTCTCCCACAATGGCAATATCAACAGACATGAGAATCTGCAAGGGAAAAACTTTTCAAGGTCCCAGTTCCTAGGAAAAGAACCATAGGTAACTACTGACTGCTAGGAGAAAGAGAGCTAGCTTCTCCCAAAATGAAACCCTTATTGGTTGTCCAATACAGAACTGTCAGTACTAAAACCTCAACATACACACAAACAACAAAGATAGACTCAGCATGTACTATTTATATGTATCTGTGCACACAGGCATGTTTATGTAACAAATATAAGCAAAAAAAAAAAGACACTATCAACTTGAGGGTGGGGTTTAAAGGAAGTGTAGCTGGAGGTTCTAGAGGAATAAAATGGAGGAAGGAAGTGGTATATATAGATATAGTTTATTTTGAAATGTATGGCATAATGTTTTTATTATTTGATGTTGTTTTTATTTTTTAATCTTTTTTATAGACCACACTTCATCAGCCTCTCTGTCTGCCCCCATAACTGTTCCCATGCCCATACCTCCTACCTCCCACTTCCTACCCCCTGCCTCCAAGAGGATGTCCTCCCCTCCACCCTCACCCCACCAGGCCTCCCTGCAGCCTTATGTTCTCTCACTGAGGCCAGACCTGTCAGTCCTCTGCTGTATATGTGTAGGTGGCCTCAAATCAGCTGGCATGTGCTGACTGGTTGGTGGCTCAGTGTCTGAAATATCTCAGAGGTTCAGGTCAATTGAGACTGCTGGTCTTCCCATTGGGGCTGCCCTCCAACTCAGCTTCTTCCAGCTTTTCCTCAATTCAACCACTAGAGTTCCCAGCTTATATCCATTGACTGGGTGCTAGTATCTGCATCTGAACTCTTTTAAGCACTTATTGGACCGCTCAGAGGGCAGCTATGCCAGGCTCCTGACAGTTGCCCTGTGTGCAGGGGACCGCCTGCAGGCTGCGAGACTGTGGTGTCTTCAGAGCAGACAACCTGGTGCTCTGTCCTGGTAGAAGACACTGGCCGGAAGGAGTATATACTTCTTTTTAAACATGTGGGTGTGACTGTTTGGCGGTCAAAGAGATGATTCTTACCAGCCCTCAGGTTTTGTGGCAAATGTTGAGCATTTTCATTGCCCTAAAGACATTCAAAACCAAAACAAAGTTTTCTTACCAAATTAAAAAAATAAAGTTTTTTGCAATACTTTAGTTATGTGCATTATATTAATTAATTATCATAAAAAGTGAGCAAAATTTTCCAAAACTTGCTTCACTTAGACAATAAGGCCAAATATTATATATGTCATTTGAAGAGAAACAAACCAGACATCATGTTAACAAATTTGCCCACACAGAAGCACAGCATTCTCCTTGTGAGTCAGGTGGCATTAATTTCTTGGGATAAAGAGATTAGAATGAAATATGAATTTGATTCTCATTCATTTGACAAAGACAAAATTGTGTCTAGCCTGAGACAGAGGCACCATATGGAGACAAACACGGGCAGTAAAAGTAGATTTAGACAAGGCATCTCGCCAAATATTTTGAGTTTTAATCTGTTTACCAATAACATCCCAGCTAGCTCGAGAGGTCTTTGCTTCTACCTCAAAGTTTTCAGGCTACAAGAAGACTATGAATATGTATAAGCAAGGATAAACGATTTAGCTAAGATTTATCCTGTTAGCTAAAAGAGGCTAGAGGCAGTTCCACATTTGAATTTTTATCATTAACCCCTCAAAGAAGATTACATAAATTTTCACTTATCTATTTGTTTTCCAAAACTTTTCTACATCAAATTTTGAATCAAACATTGTATTTGAAGCAGAAAAACAACTATTTTCCTCTTGCACCTACATGATTTGGTAGAATCTTTTGATTAATTTTTTCTTTGAGAAATATTCAAAGAGTGTTGTCCATGCAGGAGGTATTGCGATGTCTGATAGAATGATGTGAGACTGATTAAAGATGCCTGTAAACCAGAGTGACTCCTGGAGATGTGGTGAGTGTACATGAATGAATCACATGCTTCCTAGCAAAAAGATTCAAAGAAACACATTGTCCTATTTTAAAGCTAAATCTTGACTCTCTGCACTTGTTTTTTGATAATCATAGATGAAGACTTGAAATGTCATTCTTAAGTGTCAGAATCTTTGCTTCATAAAATTACATTTCTATGCCTAGGTTTCTTTTTTTTTTTTTTTTTTTTTTTGCTTTTTGTTAAGCAAAATGTAGTGAGGATAATCATGGAGTATACCAAATGGACTGACATAATTATACGGTGAACAAGGCACACATAAATGAGAAATTCAAAGACAGGCAAGGTGAACATATTTCTTTGAGTACATCTGTGGACACGGTACCTCCTCAGTATGAACAACTGACTCTGTTATGGTCCATGGTAGTCTCATACAGACATTTCACACAAGAAAGACTTCGAGTGAGCAGAAGCTCTTACAATAGAAATTCATATATTGTATTAATGTAATTAACTGTGATGCTATTAATTTAATGTATATTCACACAAAGTAGTGACCCCTTAAGATTTACTATTTCTAATTATACTAGAACAAGAAGATTCCATTGGTGAAATGTTTGTGAATTTAGAGGGGTTTTGTTCTTGGCAATGGTAAAGAATATTCTGTAAAGCTAACAAGTTATTATATCATCATAAAAAGTTAACTTCAAATTTTGTGACCTGGCAACACGTAAGTTGAAGAAGGAACTTCTGTGTAAGTTAAGGCCTCAAGGCCTAGAAGACTTAATATTGGTGGTTAATGAGTTCCCATGCTTACCAAATTCATCAAAACACCATCACAGAAAATCCAACGGGGGCTGGCCAGCCAAAGTCATGTTCTAAGTTGTGAACATAAACTATTGGCTGGCTTCCTGCAACAGAAGATTATATCTTTGAATCAGAAGTTGGATTAGTGACAAAAGGGCACAACAGTTCAGAGAAATACTGAAAGAACAATGCAGAGCTGGGGACAAAGGGACATTGGCCATGGACAGAAAACATTCCTTTGCTTCTTATGCATATTTTTAAATTTTATATGTTTCAAATTAAAATCAAATTATAACACCTTTCATCTTCCTTGTTTTTCCTCTAGCCTTGATCTCACCGGTTCTCCCTCAAAGTCCTTCCATGTTTCCCTACTCTCAAATTGATTGCTTTCTTTTCTTATTTTATTTTATTTCATTTTATTTTCAAAAATTTTTATTGGGTATTCACTGAATTTACATTTCAGATGTTGTCCCTTTGACACAATTCCATCTGCCCTCCCCGTCCCATTGCCTCCATGAAGGTGCTCCCTCTACCCACCACCCTCTCCTATCTCAGAACCTTGGCATTCCCCTACACTGGAAAAATTAGCCTTCTCTGGACCAAAGGCCTTTCCTCCCATTCATGTCATAAAATGGTATTTTCTGCTGCAATGCACCTGGGGCCATGTGTTTTTTCATGTGAACACACTGATTAGTGCTTTAGCTCCTTGGAGCTGTAGTGGGTTTGGTTAATTGATCATTTTGTTCTTCCTATGGGGTTGCAGACCCTTTAAGCTCCTGCAGTCCTTTCTCTAGCTCCTTTATCGGGGTCCTCATGCTCAATCTGATGGTTAGCTGCAAGCATCCTCCTCTGTATCAGTATGACTCTGGCAAAGCCTCTGAGAAGGAATCCATATTAGGTTCTTGCCAGTAAGGACTACTTGGCATCAGCAATAGTGGTTGGGTTTATTGGGCACATATGGGGTGTATCCCCAGGTGAGGCGTCTCTGGATGATCTTTCCTCCAATCCCTGCTTTTTCTTTGTCCCTTTATTTCCTCCCATGAACATTTTTCTTTTACTTCTCAAGGGTTTATTGATCTTGCTGAGAAAGAATG
The DNA here is from genome assembly GCF_963924665.1 of Micromys minutus. Lineage (NCBI taxonomy): Eukaryota > Metazoa > Chordata > Mammalia > Rodentia > Muridae > Micromys > Micromys minutus. The sequence goes on along the minus strand of NC_137977.1, from coordinate 4,804,623 downwards.
AGGCATCTACCTTCTGACCTTCCTTCTCTTTGAGCTTCATAAGTTCTATGGTTGATTTTTTGGGTATTCCGAACTTTTTGGGATAGTATCTGCTTGTAAGTGAGTACATACCATGAGTGTTTTTTTGGGACTGGATTACCTCACTCAGAATAATAGCTACAAGTACCATCCACTTGCCTAGGAATTTCATGAACTCATTGTTTTTAATAGCTGAATAGTACTCCATTATGTATATGTACCACAATTTCTGTGTCTATTCCTCTGTTGAATGACATCTGGGTTGTTTCCAGCTTCTGGTTATTATGAATAAGGCTGCTATGAACATGGTTGAGACTGTATCCTTGTTATATGTTAGATCTTCTTTTGGGTACATGCTTAGGAGTGATATAGCTGGGTCTTCAGGTAGTACTAAGTCCAATTTTCTGAGGAACCACCAGACTGATTTCCAGAGTGGCTGTACCAGTTTACAATCCCACCAACAATTGAGAAGTATTTCTCTTTCTCCACTATCTGCTGTCACCTGAGTTTTTGATCTTAGCTATTCTGACTGGTGTGAGGTAAAATCTCAGTTTTGTCTTAATTTGTATTTCCCTTATGACTAAGGATGTTGAACATTTCTTTTGGTGCTTCTCAGCTGTTGGAGATTCCTCATTTGGGAATTCTTTGTTTAGCTCTGAACCCAATCTTGAATAGGATTATTTGATTCTCTAGAGCCAACCTTCTTGAGTTCTTTGTATATATTGGATACTAGCCCTCTATCAGATGTAGGATTGGTAAAGATCTTTTTCCAAACTGTTGGCTGCCATTTTGTCCTTTAGACAGTGTCTTTTGCCTTAGAGAAGCTTTGCAATTTCATGAGGTACCATTTGTCAATTTGTGATCTTAGAGCATAAGCCATCGGTGTTCTGTTAGGAAAATTTTCCCTGTGCCTATGTGTTCTAAGCTCTTCCCCACTTTCTATTAGTTTCAGTGTCCCTAGTTTTATGTTGATATCTTTGACCCACCTGGACTTGAGCTTTCTATAAGGAGATAAGAAAGGATTGATTTGAATTCTTCTGCATGCTTATGGCCAGTAGAACCAGAAACATTACTTGAAGAGGTCGTTGTTATTCCACTGAATGTTTTTAGCTCCTTTATCAAAGAACAAGTGTTAATAGGTGTGTGGGTTCATTTCTGAAACTTTGATTTTATTCCACTGATCTACCTGCCTGTCTCTGTACTAATACCATGCAGATTTTACCACAATTGTTTTGTAATACAGCTTGAGCTCAAGGATGGTGATTTCCAATGGAAGTGTTTTTGTTGTTGAGAATGGTTTTTTGCTCTCCTGTGTTTTTTATTGTTCCAAATGAATTTGCAAAAAGCTCTTTTTAACTCTATGAAGAATTGAGTTGGAATTTTGATGGAAATTGCATTGAATTTGTAGATTGCCTTAGGCAAGATGGCCATTTTTCTATTATTAATCTTTCCAATTCATGAGCATGGGAGATCTTTCTATCTACTGAGATCTTCAATTTTCTTCTTCAGGAGCTTGAAGTTCTTGTCATACAGATGTTGCATATTGTCAAATGCTTTCTCAGCATCTAGAGAGATGACCATGTGTTTTTTTTTCCCCTTTGAGTTTGTCTATATAGCAGATTACATTGATAAATTACCATATATTGAACCATACTTACATCCCTTGGAATAAAGCCTACCTGATCATGGTGAATGATCATTTTTTGTGTTCTTGGATTTGGTTTCCAAAAATATTATTGAATATTTTTGCATAAATGTTCATGAGAGAAATTGGTATAAAGTCCTCTTTCTTTGTAGGGTTTTTGTGTGGTTTTGGAATGAGCATAATTGTGACTTCAACAATTTAGTAAGGTAGTATTCCCTTTGTTTCTATTTTATGAAATATTTTGGAAAGCATTGGTATTAGATCTTCTATAAAGGTCTAATAGAATTCTGCACTAGACCCATCAGGTCCTGGGCTTCTTTTTTTGATGGGAGGCTTTTGATGACTGCTTCTATTTCTTTAGGAATTATGAGGCTGTTGAGAGGTTTATCTGATCCTGGTTTAACTTTGGTACCTGGTATTTGTCCAGAAAATTGTCTATTTCCTCTAGATTTTTGAGTTGTGTTGTGTATAGGCTTTTGTGGTATGACCTGATGATTGCTTGAATTTCTTCAGTTTCTGTTATTATGTCTCCCCTTTTAGTTCTGATTTTGTTTATTGGAATAATCTCTTTGTCCCTTCTTGTTAGTCCAAGGGCTTATTGATCTTGTTGATTTTCTCAAAGAACCAGCTCTTGGTTTGGTTGATTCTTTGTGTGTGTGTGTGTGTGTGTGTGTGTGTGTGTGTGTGTGTGTGTTTCTATTTGGTCAATTTCAGCTCTGAGTTTGATTATTTCCTGCCATCTTCTCCTGTTTGGTGTATCTGCTTCTTTTTGTTATAGAACTTTCAGGTGTGTTGTCAAGCTATTAGTGTATGATCTCTCTGGTTTCTTTTTGGAGGCACTCAGACATATGAGTTTCCTCTTAGCACTGCTTTCATTGTATCTCATAAGTTTGAGTATGTTATGAGTTCATTTTGGTTAAATTCTAAAAAATCTTTGATTTATTTCCTTATTTCTTCCTTAACCAAGCGATCATTGAATAGAGCATTGTTTAGCTTCCATGTGTATGTGGGCTTTTGCTGTTTTTGTCATTATTGAAAACCAGCCTTAGTCCATGGGGATCTGATAGGATGCATATTATGTTGATTTTCTTGTATCTGTTGAGACCTGTTTTTTGACCAACTATATGGTCAATTTTGTTGAGGTTCTGTGAGGTGCTGAGAAGAAGGTATGTGTATATATATGTATGTAGGATGAAATATTCTATAGATGTCTGTTAAATCCATTTGGTTCATAAAGTCTGTTACTTTTATTGTGTCTCTGTTCTATTTCTGCTTTTATGATCTGTCTATTGATGAGAGTGGGGTGTTTAAGTTTCCCACTATTATTGTTTGTGGTGCAATATATGCTTTGAACTTTAGTAAGGATTCTCTTACGATTGTGGCTGCCCTTATGTTTGGAACATAGATGTTCATGATTGAGAGTTCATCTTGATAGATTTTTTCCTTTGATAGGTAAAAAGTATTCTTCCTTATCTTTTTTACGACTTTTGCTTGAAAATCTATTGTATTTGTTATAAAAATGGCTACTCCAGCTTGTTTCTTGGCCCGTTTGCTTGAAATGTTTTTCCCAACCATTTGCTGTGAGGTAGTTTCTATCTTTGTGACTGAGATGAGTGTCCTGCATAATACAAAATTCTGGTCCCTATTTAAGTATCCAGTCTGATAGTCTATGTCTTTTTATTGAGGAATTGTGTCCATTGATATTAAGAGATATTAAGGAATTAATTGTTGTTTCCTGTTATTTTTGTTGTTAAGAGGTAGAATTATGTATGTGTGCTTTTCTTCTTTGGGGTCTGTTGCAAGGGTCTTGCTTCCCCTAGGGTAAAGTTTCCCTCCTTGTGGTGGAGTTTTCCATTTATTATCCTTTTTAGTGCTGGATTTGTGTACAGATATTGTATAAATTTGCTGTTGTCATGGAATATCTTGTTTTCTCCATCTATGTTAATTGAGAGTTTTTCTGAATATAGTAACGTTGGCTGCCATTTGTATTCTCTTATGGTCTGTGTGAGGATCATCAGTCCAGGATCTTCTAGCATTCATTGTATCTGTTGAAAAGTCTTGTATAATTCTGATCAGTCTATATGTTATCTGTTCTTTTTTCTTTAGTGCTTTTAATATTCTTTTTTGTTCTTAACATTTGTTGTTTTGACTATTATGTTTTGGTAGAAATTTTTTTTCTGGATCAATCTATTTGAGATTCAGTAGGCTTCTTGTATATTCATGATCATCTCTTTCTTTAGGTTAGGGATTTTTTTTTGTATAATTTTGTTGAAGATATTTACTGGGACTTTTAGTTGAGAGTCTTTTCTCTCTTCTACACCTATTATCCTTAGGTTTGGGCTTGTCATTTTGTCCTGAATATCCTGGATATTTTGGCTTAGACTCTTTTTGATTTTTGTATTTTCTCTAACTGGTAAGGCAATGATTTTTGTAGCATCTTCTGCTCCTGAGATTCTCTCCTCCATCTCTTGTATTCTGTTGGTGATGTCTTACATAGTTTTCCCAACTTCAGGGCTCTCTCTCTCTCTCTCTCTCTCTCTCTCTCTCTCTCTCTCTCTCTCTCTCTGTCTTGTGATTTCTTTATTGTTTCTATTTCCATTTTCAGTTCCTTCACGTGTTTATTTTTGGTTTACTTCAGCTCTTTAAGTGATTTTTGTATTTTCTGTGTTTCCTCTTTAAGGGCTTCAATTTGTTTTCATATATTCTCCTGGTTTTCCTGTACTTCTTTAAGTGTGTTAATTATGCACTTCTCGAGGATCACCATCATTATCATGAAGTATGGTTTTAAGTCTAAATCTTGTTTTTCTGGTGAGTTGGGATATCCACTATTTGCCTTGGTGGGAGAACTGGGTTGTGAAATAGCCAGGTTGTCTTGGTTTTCATTTCTTGGGTTCTTGTGTTTGCCTCTTGCCATCTTGTTACCTGTGATGCTAGGTGATCTTGTTGTTTCTTACTGGATCTTGTCTTTCGTCTGGGTCTGTGGGCCCACGGTCTCTGTAAGGAGATTACTCCTAGGTGTTTGGCTCTCTGGGTAGGTTATGAGTTCTGAAGGCAGTACGCAGTCCTAATACAACTGTGCTGGCTCTGACCTTGGACTGGAAGTGTCTGTTTCCCGGCAGCACTGCTACCTGTGTCCTGAGAGTTCCATACAGCCTTTGCTGATGTAGTTAGTGAAGAGGGAGTGTGGACTTATCCCCGGGTTCAGCCACTCTCCTGTGGCTCTTCAGAGTGCCCAGCAACCTTCAGGTAGGTCGCCAGTCCTGATAAAACTGGGCCAGGTCTGGTCTTGGACTGGAAGTGTGTGCTTCCTTATTTTAATTATTATTGTTGCATACAAATTTATTTGAGAGCACAAATACTTAAATATAAAACCTGGTAAACCCATTTTCTTGTTTGTATGTATGTGATTTCAAGGTTGACAACTCTTGTCTTTTTTCTTTTTTGAAATATTTATTAGTTAATATATCTGTATAAATAAAATTTTTATATTTATTAAACATTCAATTTTTTCAATTTTATTGGATATTCTCTATATTTACATTTCAAATGTTATAGCCCCCCCCCTACTCTCTTCTCTTCTTCCCCTCAACTTGCTTCCATGAAGGTGATCTTTCTCCCAATCACTTTCTCCACCTCAGTGCCTTGGCTGTTGATAGTGTTTTTCTTCCCATGAGGGTACAAACCCTTCAGTTCTTTCAGTTCTTTGTTTATTGCTTTCCTTGGAGTCCCAGTGTTCAGTCTGATGGTTAGCTTCAAGCATTCTCATCTGTATCTATATGACACTGGGAGAGCCTCTGAGGAGACATCTATGTCTGGTTTCTATCAGTAAACACTTCTTGGAATCAGCAATAGTGCTTGGGTTCGGTGGCTGTATATGGGGTGGTTCTCCATGTGAGGTGGCCTCTGTAGATTGTTTCTTCAATCCCTGCACCTCTGTTTTACCTTGTATTTCCTCTCCTGTTCTGTTCTCCCTTCTAAGAAGGACTGAGGCATCCACATTCTGGTCTTCCTTCTTTTTCAGCTTCATAAGTTCTGTGGATGGTTTCTTGGGTATTCTGAGCTTTCTTTTTTGGGGGGGGGGTTGGGGGGTAAAGTATCTGCTTATAAGTGAATGCATACCATGAGTGTTCTCTATTGAAAAAACATTTTCAATATTAGAACTTTTAGCCATAAAAGACATCTTTCCCCATTAAGCAAAACAAAAAAGTCTTCCTATCGAAACATTTACTTTTTATGATTTGTATTAGATATTCTATGTATTTACATTCCATATGTTATTTTCTTTCCACCCCCATCATCCCCCCTCTCCCTTTTCTTTGCTTCCAAGGACGCTCCCACTCACAACCACCCACCTACACCTCATTGCCTTGGCATTCTCCTACACTGAAGAAACAAGCCTTCACTGGATCAAAGGCTGCCTATCCTCCCACTAATGCCAGACAGTGTGGTACATAGGAAGCTGGAATCATGGGTCTCTTCATATGTATTCATTAGTTGGTGGTTTAATTCCCAGGAGCTATGGGGGGATTGGCTGGTTGCTATTGTTCTTCTTCCTACATACAGGGTTGCAAACCATTTCAGCTCCTCCTCCTTCAGTACTTTCTCTAGTTCCTCCATTGGAGTCCCTGTCCTCAGTTCAATGGTTAGTTGCAAGCATCTTCATCAATATCAGTATGGCTCTGACAAAGCCTCTGAGGAGGCATCCATATCAGGCTCCTGTCAGTACTTCTTGGCATCAGTAATAGTAACTAGGTTTGGTGGTTGTTTATTGAATGGATCCCCAGGTGAAGCAGTCTCTGGATGATATTTTCTTCAGTCTCTGCACCACTCTTTGTCCCTGTATTTCCTCCCATGATTATTTTGTTCTCCCTTCTAAGAACAACTGAAATGCATCCACATTTTGGTCCTCCTCTTTTTGAGTTTCAGAAGGTCTATAAATTGTTTCTTGGGTATCCCAAGCTTTTGAGCTAGTATCTGCTTATCAGTAAGTGCATACCATGTGTGTTCTTTCCTGATTGAGTTACCTCACTCAGGATAATATTTTCTAGTTCCATCTATTTGCCTAGGAATTTTATGAATCCATTGTTTCTAATATCAGATTAGTAGGTATTCCACGTGTAAAAGTACCAGTATTTCTGTATCTATCCCTTTGTTAAAGAGCATCAGGGATAATTATAGCCTCTGAATATTATAAATAAGGCTGCTATGAACATGACTGAGCATCTGTCCTTGTTATATGTTGAAGCATCTTTTGGGTATATTTCCAGGAATGGTATGGCTGTGTCCTCAGGTAGTAGTAAGTCCAATTATCTGAAGAAATGCCAGACTAATTTCTAGAGTGGTTGTACCAGCTTGCAATCCCACAAACAATGAAAGAGTATTCCTCTTTCTGCATATCCTTTGTACCATCTGCTGTCACCTGGGTTTTTGATCTTAACCATTCTGACTGGTGTGACATGGAATCTCAACGTTTTCTTGATTTTCATTTCCTTTATGACTAATGATGTTGAGCATTTCTTTAGAAGCTTCTCAGCCACTTGATATTCCTCAATTGATAATTCTTTGTTTAGCTCTGTACCCCATTTTAATAGGATTATTTGATTCTCTGGAGTCTACTTTCTTGAGGTCTTTGTATATATTGGATATTATAGTTTCATCTATTTGCCTAAGAATTTCATGAAGCCACTCTTTCTAATACCAGATTAGTGGGATGATAGGATTGGCAGAAAAATCTTTTTCCAATCTGTTGAATGCAGTTTTTTCCTACTGACAGTGTCTTTGCCTTACAGATTTACAACTTTATGAGGTCTTATTTGTAGATTGTTGATATTAGAGCATAAGCTATTGTTCCTTTCAGAAAATATTCCACTGTGGTCATATGTTCTAAGCTCTTCATTACTTTCTCTTCTATTAGTTTCAGTGCATCTGGTTTTATGTGGAGATCTTTGATGCACTTTGACTTGAGCTTTGTACAAGGAGATAAGATTGTGCTCTTTAACATGCAGACTGCCAGTCGAACCAGATTATTTCAATCTTCTTATATCTGTTAAGGCCTGTTTTGTGACGGATTATAAGGTCAGTTATGAAGTGCTGAGAACAAGGTATATTCTTTTGTTTTAGGATGAAATGTACTACAGTTGTCTGATAAATCCTTTTGGTTGGTAACTTCTGTTAGTTTCAATGTGCCTCTGTTTAATTTCTGTTTCCATGAACTATCCATTGATGAGAGTGTGGTACTGAAGTTTTCCACTATTATTGCATGTGGTGCAGCATATGCTTTGAGCTTTAGAGCTTTAGTAAAGTTTCTTTTATGAATGTAGGTGCCCTTGTATTCAGAGAACAGATGTTCAGATATGAAAGTTCATCTTGGTAGGTTTTTTTTTTTTTTTTTTTTTTTTTTTTTTTTTTTTTTTTTTTTAGTGAGTTCAAAGTGCCCTTTCTTACTTATCTTTTGGATAACTTTTGGTTGCTTTTTCTCTGAGGTAGTTAGTCTAAATCTTTTTTTTTTTTTTTTTTTTTTTTTTTTTTTTTTTTTGGGAAATTGAGTCCATTGATAGTAAGAGATATTAAAGAATAATGATTATTTTTTCTGTTATTTAGAGGTAGAATTATGTTTGTCTATCTCTTTACGTCATTGTTGCAGGAAAATTACTTTCTTGCCTTTTCTAGGGTGTAGTTTCTCTCCTTGTGATGGACTTTTCTTTCTATCCTCTTTGTAAACCTGGATTTGTTGAAAGATATTGTGTAAATTTGTTTTTGTCATGGAATATCTTGGTTTCTCCATCTGTGGTAATTTAGAGTTTGCTAATTATAGTATCTTGGGCTAGCACTTTTGTTCTCTTAGGGTCTGTATGACATCTTTCTCAGACCTCCTAGCTTTCATAGTCTCTGTTGAAAAGTCTGATCTGCCTTTATATGTTACTCGGAACTTCCCCTTAGTGCTTTTAATACTTTTTCTTTGTTTTGTGAATTTGGTGTTTTGACAGGGTATATGACAGGAAGAATTTTTTTCTGGTCTAATCTATTTGAAGTTCTCTAGGCTTCTTGTATGCTCAGGGGCATCTGTTTCCTTAGGTCAAGGAAGTTTACTTCTATAATTTTATTGAAGATATTTAATGGACCTTTAAGTTAGGAATTTTTGCTTTCTTCTACACATATTATCCTTAGGTTTGTCTTTACATTGTTTCTTGAATGTTCTGGATGTTTTGGATTAGGAAGTTTTTAAATTTTTGCATTTTCTTTGACTATTGTGTCAATGTTTTTTATGGTATCTATTGCCCCTGAGATTCTCTCTTCTATCTCTTGTATTCTGTTTCTGATCTTTTCATATGACTTCTTATTTACTAGGTTTTCTCTTCAGAATTGTGTCTCTTTGTAATTTATTTATTTTTCCCTTTCCATTTTTAGATTGTGGATTGTTTTGTTTAATTAGTTCACCTATGTGGTTGTGTTTTCTGTAACTCTTTAAGGAATTTTTGTGTTTCTTCTTAAGGACTTCTAGTTGTGTGTGTGTGTGTGTGTGTGTGTGTGTGTGTGTGTGTGTGTGTGTGTTCTCCTGTATTTTTTAAGGCTATTAATTATGTCCTTCTTATATTCCTCTATCATCATCATAAGGTATGATTTTAATCTAAATCTTGTTTTCTAGTGTGATGGGATATCTAGAAATTGCTGTGGTGAGAAAACTGTGTTCTGATAATTTCAGGTTATCTTGGCTTCTGTTGCTTAGGTTCTTGTGCTTGCCCCTTGCCATCTTTATATCTGTGATGTTAGTTGGCCTCTCTATCTTTGACTAGAGCTTGTCCCTCCTGTAGACCTGTGAGCCTGTGGGCTTAGGAGTGAGAGGGCTCCTGGGAGATCAGCTTTCTATGGGCTGTTTGTACTGATGGCAGTGGAATGGCCCCCAAGCTCTGGTCATAGATTAATACCTGAAGGGGTCGGGTTGATAACTCTTATTTTTTATTTTTTTGGGGGGGATTATAATATTATTATGACATTTTTAACTTTCCTTTCCTTCCTCTACACTTTTCCATACAACTACTCACCCTAGTATTCTCCTCTAGGTCAACCTTCACACACTCCTGCTCTCTATCTCCCCTTCTTATCTCCTCTGAGAGCATGGAGTCCCCAACCCCCAGTATCTCCTGACCCTGGTGCATCAAGTTTCTTGAGGGCTAGGCACATCCTCTCTCTCCAAAGCTAGATAATGAAGCCCAGTTAGAGAAACATATTGAACAACTTTCTCTTCTGTCCAGTCTATTTGAAGTTCTGTAGGCTTTTGTTACATTAGTGGGTATCCAGGACTTGCTAGAGTTGTAGAATTGGGTTCTGATGGTGCCAAGTAGTCTTGGTTTCTGTTGTATATGTTCTTGTGCTTGCCTCTACCCATCTGCTTATTTCTAGTGGAACCTGTTCTTGCTGCCAATATCTCCTGTGATTCTGGATGTGACATATGATGTCTTTGGGGGATTCATATAAAAACAATTTATAAAAAAAAATGTATAGACAGATTTAAATGTTTTACAGAAGACAATAAATCCATTCTTTAAGCTTTACACCAAAATAAAGATAAGTTGATTTTAGTGCTCATCAAGGAGCTTCTGTTTGGGGTTGGAGAAATGGTTCAGTGGCTAAGAGCACTGACTACTCTTCCAAAGGTCCTGAGTTCAATTCCCAGCAATCACATGGTGTCTCACAACCATCTACAGTGTGATCTGATGCCCTCTTTTGGTGTATCTGAAGGCAGCTACAGTGTACACACACACACACACACACACACACACACACACACACACACACACACACACACACATATATAAAGAAATAAGTATTTTTTAAAAAAGAAGCTTCTGTTTCCAGTAGACTGTGATCACCACAGATGCCCACCTTCAGACAACATGCACAGAATAAGAAAGCAATACTCTGAACTCACAGCCTAACTACGGAGAGCAGAGCACCTAAGAGCGATGTCCCACCTGAGCCCACAGGTGAGTCCCAATTTTGCTCCACTGAATATCTAGGGCGAAACCACATGAAGTCTTGTGGTTCAGGTATAGCAGTGCTGTCTGGGTCTGGACACTTCCAGACTCTACTTGCTCCCAGAGCTAGAGCATGCCCACATCCATTGGAACTCACAGCTTGCCTGCAGAGTGGGCCCATAGGTCCACAGGAGAGACAAGCTCCTGTCAGAGACAACAGCATCAATTAGCGTTACAGGTAACAAGATGGCAAGAAGCAAGCACAAGTACCTAAGCAACAGTAACCAAGACAACCTGGCAACATCTCCACCCAGTGCTTTCACCACAGAAAGTAATAGATGACCCAATAAAACAGAAAAGCAAAATTTGGACTTAAAATCATACCACCTCAGGTTGATGATAGAGGGCCTCCATAAGTGCATGAATTATGCCCTTAAAGAAATACAGGAGAACCAGGACAACACAGGTAAACAAGTAGAAGCCCTTAAAGAGAAAACACAAAAATCACTTGAAGAGCTCAGGAGAACACAATGAAGCAGGTGAAGTAATTGTACAAAATCATCCAGGTTCTAAAAATATAAATAGAAACAATAAAGAACTCACAAAAGGAGAAAACCCTGGAGATAGGAAACCTACAAAAAAGATCAGTAGTCTTAGACACAGTCATCACCAACAGAATACAAGAGATGGAAGAAAGAATCTCAGGTGCGAAAGATACCATAGAAACATTGACAAAATAGTCAAAGAAAATAAAGAAATAAAAAAGCTCCTAACCCAAAATCCAGGATATAACGAGAAGAGCAAACCTAATTATAATAGGTGTAGAAGAGAGCAAAGACTCCCAACTAAAAGGCTCAGTAAATATCTTGAAAAAAAAATATAAAAGAAAAGTTTCCTAACCTAAAGAAACACACAAGAAGTCTACTGAACTCCAAATAGATTGGACGAGAAAAGAAATTCCTCCCCAAACATAATAGTCAAAACAACAAATGTTTAAAGCAAAGAAAGTATATTGAAAGCAGGAAGGAAAAAAGGACAAGTAACATATATATGGAGATTTATCAGAATTACATCAGACTTCTCAACACAGACTATGAAAGCTAGAAGATCCTGGACTGATGTCACACAGATCCTAAGAGAACACAAACACCAGTCAAGGTTATAATATTCAGCAAAACTCTAAATTATTATAGAATTAACAAACTCAGAAATTGGTTATTTGAGAAAATCAACAAGCTTGATAAACCCTTAGTCAGACTAATTAGAGGGCATAGAAAGCATATCCAAATTAACAAAATCAAAAATAAAGGAGGAGACAGAACAACAGAAACTGGAGAAATTCAAGAAATCATCAGATTCTACTACAAAAGCCTATACTCAATAACAAAACAGGGAAATCTAGAGAAAATATATAATTTTCTAGAGAGATACCAGGTACCAAAGTTAAATCAGGATCAGATAAACCATCTAAACAGTCACATAAACCCTAAAGAAAGAGAAGTAGTCATTAAAAGTCTCCCAACCAAAAAAGGATCAGGGCCAGTTGAGTTTAGTTTAGAATTTTATTAGAACTTCACAGAAGACCTAATATCAATATTCTCCAAACTATTCAACACAATACCCAATTCATTGTTCAAAAGCCATAAAAATGCTCATTCCAAAACCACACAAAGACCTTACAAAGAACAAGAACTTCAGACCAATTTTCCTTATGATCATCAATGCAAAAACACCCAATAAAATTTTCGCAAACCAATTCCAAGAACACATCCAAACAATCATTCACCCTGATCAAGTAGACTTCATCCCAGGGATGCTAGAATGGTTCATATACGAAAATCCATCAATGTAATCCACTCTATAAACAAAATAAAAGAAAAATACCCACGGTATCATCTCTCTAGATGCTGGGGATGCATTTGGCAAAATTCAATATCCCTTAATATTAGATGGTTTAGAAAGATTAGGAATTCAAGAACCACACCTAAACATAGTAAAAGCAAGATACAGCAAACCAGTAGTCAACATAAAACTAAGCCATGAGAAGCTTGAAGCAATTCCACTAAAATGAGGGACTAGATAAGGTTGCCCACTCACTCCCTACTTATTCAATATAGTCCTCGAGGTCCTAGCCAGAACAATTAGATAACCATAGGAAATCAAAAAAAAGCAAATTGAAAGGAAGAAATTAAAATATCACTCTTTTCAGATGATACCACAGTATACTTAAATGACCTCAAAAATTCCACCAGAGAACTCCTACACCTGATAAACAACTTCAGCAAAGTAGCTGGATATAAATTAACTCAAACAAATCAGTAGTCTTCCTCTACTCAAAAGATGAAAGGGCTGAGAAAAAAATAGAAAAAAAAAAAACACCCTTCACAATAATCACAAATAACATACAATATCTTTGTGTAACCCTAACCAAGCAAGTAAAAGATCTGTATGACAAGGACTTCAAGTCTCTGAAGAATGGAATTAAAGATCTCAGTAGGTGGAAAGATCTCCCGTGCTCATGTATTGGCAGGATTACTATAGTAAAAATGGCCATCTTGCCAAAAGCAATCTATAGATTTAATGCAATCCCATCAAAATTGCAACTCAATCATTCATAGAGTTAGAAAGAGCAATTTCAAAATTCATTTGGAATAACAAAAAACCCAGGATAATGAAAACTATTCTCAACAATAAAGAACATTTAGGGGACTCATCATCTCTGACTTCAAGCTATATTACAGACCAATTGTGATAAAACTGTATGGTATTGGTACAGAGACAGGCAGGTAGATAAATAGGATTGAATTGAAGACCCAGAAATGAACCCACTTACCTATGGTCACTTGATCTTTGATAAAGCAGCTAAAAATATTCAATGGAAAAAGAACACCATCTTCAACAAGTGGTTTTGTTTCAACTGGCATTCAGTACGTACAATAAGGCAAATCAATCCATTCTTTTCTCATTGTATAAAGCTCATTTGCAAGTGCATCAAAGACCTCCACATAAAACCAGGTACACTGAAACTATTAGAAGGGAAAGTGGGGAAGAGTTTGAAACACTTATGCACAGGGGAAAATTTCCTGAACAGAACACCAATGGCTTATGCTCTAAGATCAAATTAAGAATGGGGCCTCATAAAATTGCAAAGCTTCTGTGAGGCAAAGGCAAAATTTTGTCAGAAGGACAAAAGAGCAACCAATAGATTGGGAAAAGATTTTTTTTTACCAATTCTACATTAGATAGAGGACTAATATCCAATATATACAAAGAACTCAAGAAGTTAGACTCCAGAGAACTAAATAATCTTATTAAGTACGGGGTACAGATCTAAACAAAGAATTCTTAACTGAAGAATACTGAATGGCTGAGAAGCACCTAAAGAAATGTCCAACACCTCTAGTTTTTAGGGAAACACAAATAAAAACAACACTGAGATTCCACATCACATCAGTCAGAATGACTAAGATAAAAAACTCAAGTAACTGCAGATGCTGGCAAGGATGTAGAAAAGTGGAACACTCCTCCATTGTTGGTGGGATTGCAGGCTGGTACAACCAATCTGGAAATCAGTCTGGCAGTTACTCATAAAATTGGACATAGCACTACCTGAAGACTCAGCTACTTCACTCCTGGGCATACACCCAAAGATTCCCCAACCTGTAAGGACACTAATTCCACCATGTTAATAGCAGTCTTATTCATATAGCCAGATGTCTTTCAACAGAGGAATGGATACAGAAATTGTAGTACATTTACACAATGGGAGTACCACTCAGCTATTAAAACAATGAGTTCATAAAATTCCTAGGCAATGGATGGAACTAGAAGCTAACATCCTGAGTGAGGTAATCCAGTTACGAAAGAACATACATGGTATGCACTCACTGATAAGAAGATACTAGCCCAATATCTTGGAATACCCAATAAACAATTCACAGATCTTATGAAACTCAAAAAGAAGAAAGACCAGATGGTGAATGCAGCAATCCTTTTTAGATGGGAGAGCAAAACACCCATGGGAGGAAATACATAAACAAATAGAGGACCAAGGACTGAATTACAGATCATCCAGAGACTGCCTTACCTGGGGATCTATTACCCCCAAAATCACAAAATTTATGCACTATTGCTGATGCCAAGTAGTGTTTACTGGCAGGAGCCTGATATGGATGCCTTCTCAGAGGCTGTGCCAGAGCCATACTGATACAGATGAGAATGCTTTGCAGCTAACCATCAGATTGAACATGGGGACCCCAATGAAAGAGCTAGAGAAAGGACTGAAGGAGCTGAAATGGTTTGCAATATCTTGAAAAAAAAAAACCAAACCAAAACAAAACAAAACAAAACAAAAAAAACAAAACAAAAAAAAAAAAAAAAAAAAAAAAAACAGGTGTTTCAATCAACCAAATACTCCAGAGCTCCCAAGAATACCAACCAATTTGTATATATGGAGAGACCCATGGCTCCAGTTGCATATGTAGCAGAGGATAGCATTGTCTGGCATCAAGGGAAGGAAACACCTTTGGTCCAGTGTCCAGTGAAGGTTTTTGTTTTTTGTTTTTGTTTTTTGGGGTTTTTTTTGTTTGTTTGTTTTTCCCAGTATAGGGAACTAGAAGGACCTAAGTGGGAGACAGTTGTTGAGAAATGGTTTTTGGCAACAGGAGCACCTTCATAAAAACAAGTGGAGGGTGAGGGGAGCTGATACTGAAGAGAAAGGAGATAACATTTGAACTGTAAAAACAGAAAATATCCAATAAAAATGAAAAAAAATAAGAAAGCAATTCTCTCTATACAATCCAGACATATATGAATTTCCATCAATTGGAACAACATGTCTAAGCCATGAGTAAATTGAAACCAGACAAAAAGACTCATTATGGAGGTTAGAGGTAAGCATGAAATCCAACCACTAGCTAAGGAGTTATTGGCACTTGGTAGCTAAGGAAAAAGGAAGAGTCAATTTTCTCTAGGGTGTGATTTCTGGTAGGCTATCCATGACCCAGGGCATGCTTGAACCCTGAGTATTTGGGGCAGTATTCCTAAGAATGAAGAGGAGTGACAGAGGCAGAACACAAACTTGATTGAGTTAGATTAGGGTAAATCTGGGTGGAACAGGGGTCGGGCAAAAGTGATCAAGATACACTGTATAAAGTTTTCCAAGAATTAACATATTATATATTACAAAGCTTATATAAATATAATTTAAAACATATTATAAAGTAAAATAAATTGAATAAATCAAGCAAAGGTCCAAGTTAGAAATTAATCGTATGTATGGACAATCAATAAAGTTAAAACTTGGTTCTTTGAAAGCATTAGCTAATTGACAAGCATCAACCAATGGACCATTAATGCATATTCATGTGTAGCCATGGTAGTATGTGACACTATGAAGAAGTTTTTCACTAAGAATTTGATTCTCTGAATAGATAAAAGATGTTTAGATTTTATTTTTTATTATGTGGTAATGTTGGTAAACAATGTTTTCAAATAATTCAATTTTCATAGATCTCCTCTGTAATTTATCTATCATCTATCACCTATTTATATATCTATTGTTCCTATCTACCTGTATTTACCTAAGTCTCTAACTACATAAATGGATGCTTACATGTATTTAGTAACCTATTAATAACAAAGGGGAAAATGGGCCCTTTAATTTATAAACTTGGCAGAGATCATGTTAAGGAAGTAATTAAAGTTAACACCACCAAACTGGCAATAAACTGAAATAATTTGCTTCTTTATATATATATACAGTATCCAACTAAAACCAGGATGTAATTATGCAGAAGCATCAGACTCACTCAAAAGAGCTTTCCTGAACTTTTGAAAGCTTTAGGATGACCGAGGACAAGCACAGCCAGAATAAAGCCACTAAAGAGCCACTGCAAGTACATGCACACATTATACCTGATTATGTCCCAGCCTGAAGAGAAATAACTGTAAATAATGTCACTGTCACAACTGGTGAAACATTGATTTGAACATCACTGCTGATTTTATGCCAATTTGTATTAATATTATGTTTGTTTTCTTATCCAATATTGTAAAACTGACCTTTGGATGAGAAAAATTTGACATAAATATTTAGCATGATGCTTCCAACTTACCAGAGGTGCATGTTCATTCCATGTATTCCATGTATTCACATGCGCTTCTTGCCCTTTGTCTGTGGGTTCTCAGTGTTTGTGAATGCAACCATATTAACACACCTCAATTAACACAATTAAGATAATGTCCCAAAGGCATACCCGAATTCCTACATTCTCCCAACATGGGGGTTAGCACCAATCTTCATACTATCCGTGACAGTCCCTGAACTAATTCTCCGTGGGACAGAAGGAAGACTGTGTGTATGTATAGAAAGGTACAGGAAGAGAGTGGTGAATAATTGTGACAAAATATAAACTCTTACTGCACTTAGCTTATGCTGTTTCCTAAAATCTTACAGCTTTTCTGAAAGCCTGAAAATATGTAAAGATTCAAAATCATCCCTCAAGTTGAGTAAATTGGAATCTTTATTTTCAATCTCTCTTGGCCATCTATGACTTATAAGGAAACACTGTATAGTAAAACCATGAGAGTGTTCTGAAGCAAGGAAGATTTTTTTTTTTCATTGTTGGGCAAGCACAATATACCATATCCACTTTGGTTCACTGAAATATCTATTTAATAGGTGTCAAGAAAATCCTTGGGGACATAAAATCAAATATGTATTGTTCCCTAGTGAAAGAAGTGACTGAATGAGTCAGGACAGAAAACTGGCAATGACAAAGATAGGGCAAGAATAAATAAGAGGTGCCTTAAATTAATTTCCAGGGTTCATCAATGGCTACCCCAATGAAGCATCTAGAAGGAGGCCTAAAACACATACATGTTACCAAATGGAAGCCTATATGCAAATGAATAGGAACTGAGTTTCCAAATCATAGGAGGAAGGAAGAAGACCATAGAGCATTAGAAAACAGGCACCTCTGCTGGAGGAACAGCGACACCACATAGGCTCTCCAGCCCCAGTACTCGGTAAGTTGGCAAGCCGTCCAAAGCCAACACGGGGCTTGGCTTTGCTTAGCAGGAGGCAAGGGAGCTCTTGTTTTGGAGACATGCTGGAAGTGGCCTTACTCACCGGGGTCTAAGGAAGCAGCCCTGCACCCTGCGAGCCCTCACCTTTCCTCTCAGAGTTCTGCAGCTCCTCTTTAAGGTAGCGGTTCTCAACCTATGGGTTGTGACACCAAAGGGGGTTCGGAGGCCCTTTCATAGGTGCTTGTATATCAGATATCTTGCAGATATTTATATCACGATTAATAACCATAGAAAATTACAGTTATGAAGTAGCAACAAAAATAATTTTATGATTGGGGTTGCTATAACAGGAGGAATGGTATCAAAGGACCACAGCATTAGGGAGGTTGAAAACTCCCTTAGAGTCTAAGAAGATATTACACCAAAGATGGGAGTGAAGGCCCATTCATCTGTCTTGCCAGCTTATAGTAAGGGATGGGACGCATAGTAGGTATACACTATTCGAAACCAACTGGTTCTTTGCTACACACAGAGTGTGTAATGGATACGTACACTAACCACATTCCTCTGATCATTAACAGGATCATTTCCCAATTTTTCGCCTTGTTCTCTCTAAAGAAACTCTCAAGAATTCATGGGAACTCTAAATGGCATTGTTCCCAGTGCTTTTAGCAGTGAGAGTGAATACAATTCTTTGTCCAACCATGAGCATCCATTTTTTTTTTTTTTCATTCATAGAACAAGTTCACTGAAGTGTATGCCACGTAGCCTTTAGGCATGAAATCTTGGAAGCAGAAATTAATTGTGAGAATGTTCTGCTCAATTGGTAGCATGCTGTGGCTGCTCAATACTTATTTAAAATATCAACAAAACTTGCTTTTTTGCTTTGACATTTGAACCAGCTATATAATGTCAGGCACGTATTTTGATTCCCATATATCTACATGCCAAAGCTGAAAAATAAAGAACCTATTTTTCTCTGAGAATTGTTTCGTGCCTGTATCAAAATACCCAGTTGCCATGGTGACAGCTACTCTCATAAATAGGGCAACTTTATCCCCCTATAGAAGCAAAAGCAACACAAAAGGGAGACAAAATAAGCTAGACAATAGGGAACAAAAAAGCCTGGGGGAAAATCCCCCCATTGAAAGAGATAAAGCCTGCTCCAGATCGATGTGGAAGTCCTGGAAGGTGGCAGCATTCCCCTGCCGTTCTTCTCACCCAGACTAAGCGAGGGCATGAAGCGGAAAGCCCGGAGAATGTACAGTGAACAGCGGTGCAAGGGTAGCACAGAGACTGTGTGTTTGCTGAGCATGGGGTAACTGCAAGTATTAATAACGGCAGAAGAGTTCACTGGGGGCCTATTCGGAGACAAGTATCCAGCTCGATACTTTATGTGCACACATGCGTTCAGTGCTCATCACACTTCTGGGAAAGAGATCAGTGGGCTATTAAGAAGTCAGGCTGGGGTTCCAATTCGTGCCCTAATCTTACTGTAATGGCTTAAGGGCGCTGGCGAAGTAATATGTGTAGCTAGAGGAGATAAACTGGCCATGTCTGCGTTCTTGTAACTGGAGTGGCCAGGCCGAGGAAGAACATAGATGAGGCACTGTCAATCAAGAGCTACCCGCCGCCTCACCACATAGCATCTCAGTTATGTCCAGCTAAGCTACAGAGGGAAGGTGGGTGGGGATGGGGGGTTGGGGTAAAAGAGGGTCACCTAGCACAGCGCCACCCTGTGGCAGAGTTGAATACTTGGAAAGAGAGCAGTGTGCCAGACTCACCTAAGGCCTGCAGGACAGCAAACATTGAAAGAAGTGAAAAGTGCTGTTGCTTAAATGTTAATACCGCAAGAACAACAAACGAATGCAGTCCTTCAGAATGAGTCCCTTGGAAGCTGAAATGCTTGTTTTTATAAAAGGTGACAGCTGAGTCGAGTCGGTTGGAAAAGCTCCGTGCAGCAGCCGCAGTCCTTTGAAATCATGACTCATGGTGGCTCAGAACTGTATTAACCCGACTCATCCCCCACTTGACTGCACTAGGCAATGCAGTCTGTTTGGAAAGCAAATCCAATGTGAATGGATTAATGTTTTTCAATGAGAGTTATGTTCCTGCATGTGTGAATGGTAGTAATAGCAATTGCAGAAAAGAAACATAAACATTTCCCATCAAGGGCAGCTTTGGTGGGAAAGGTGGTTCCACCAGCAGCTGCTTTGATATGGTCTGCACCCACCCACGTGCAGGATTCGCTACACATGACAGAGCTCAACTGCTTTACCAGGGTCAATGCTTTCCTGACGGCTAACTCCTTGAGATAGTGACCTAAGCACCTAAGACCTGTGTATGGTATCAAGCAAGTTGGTAGTTGGTAATTTTGTCTTTCCTGTGGATAACATTTTTGTCACTGTCTTCATGTAAATCTTTTATAAAGAAGTTTATTTCTTAAAATTCTGTCCCTAAAGGGGAAACAAATCTTACTAAAAAGACGCAATTTCATGTTCCTGTAAAACTAAACATTTTTTGTTCCATATCAGTTGGGATATCATTGCTCTCTGAACCTCCCAACGATGATGAGCATCAACTCAAACCTAGAAAAGCACAGTCATTCTGAAAGGAATGCCAGAGTCTGCATGATATTGAGATGAGCTTGTTCTGTGACCTGATTCATGTAGAGTTCTGTGGAAACTAAAACTCGGTGCTTCCTATTTAAGCAAAATATGAGCCTCTTGGGAGTGAAACTGATCTGTGATAGCATTAGACACCTGGGAAGGAGTCTAATAACATAGCATTATAAATCATAACAATAAAATTGCATATGAATAACGAAGGTAAGGAAAAAAGGTGAAAACACATGCTTTCTCATTTATTACCATTTCTCAATTATTAAAAGTATGAGTATTTGTCTTCTCTGCAATTCTTTTCTATTAGACACCAAAATACTTTGATAATGAAACTTATTTTTGACTAATTTCATTGATCAATATTTACATGATTTAATTTTTTCTCGATCTTGCAAGTCAGTGCAGGATTTTCAAGCTTTGGTTCTCCTTGTATTCACCAATAAGGACTCTCTTCCATTTGCTCTTCTTCAAATTGTATACACAGGCAAACACTCCTCTTACTTGCCTTTCTCCATTGGCTTCTCACCAGGGCCTAGGCTGCACTATTGCCAAGACTGTTCTATCTTCAAAGAAAAGCTTGTTCATATGAAGGGAAAAAGCCTACACATGCTTCATGAGGTAACATCCAAAGCCTGTAGGCATATTCTCCTTCAGTGGAACCTGCTCTACATCTGAACATTTATATTTATCATTCTGTTGCTGGATTCAAGCATTTACTTATATTGAAGTTCAAGGCAGTCACATAATGAGTGTTCATGTTTTCATTCTCGTTTTATAAAGATTAAAGTTACCTTTATACAACCCCAGTGTCCCTCCCTCTCCAATCCATTTCTCATTCTGTCACCTTCAAATGTCACCCCTAGAAGACCTATCTGCTTATTCTCTTGGGAATTTTTTAATAGTGTAACTGAAAATGCTGCGACCTGAAATGAATCTTTTATTCAAACACTTTTATTAAGAAATGATTTTACACTTACTGAAGTGCTATAAAATGACTCCAGAGCACTTCTGCACAGTGTATTCTTCTGCAAAAGTCAACATCGTATATAATTCAATTATCAGAGCCAGGAAGCTAACATTGAAAACATTCAGTAGCTGAGGTATAAAACATTTCAGATTTTGCCACCTTTTTATTGGATATTTTATTTGTTTACATTTCAAATATTATCCCTCTTCCCTGTTTCCTACCCTGAAACTCCCTAACCCCTACCCTTCCCCTGATTCTATGAGGGTGAACCCTACCCACCCACTCCTGCCTCCCTGCCCTGGCATTCCCCTTCTCTGGGGTATCTAACCTTCACAGGACTAAGGGTCTCTCCTCCCATTGATACCCAACAAGGCCATCCTCTGCTGCATAGGCAGCTGGAACCATGGGTCACTCAACATGTACTGTTTGGCTGGTGGTTTAGTTCCTAGGAGCTCTTGGAGGTCTGGTTGGTTGATATTGGTGTTCTTGCTATGGGGTTGCAAACCCCTTCAGTTCCTGTAGTCCTTTCTTTAATTCCTCCATTGGAGACCCAGTGCTCAGTCCAATGGTTGACATCTGCTTCTGTATTTGTCAGGCTCTGGCAGAACTTCTCAAGAGACAACTATATCAGGCTTCTGTCAGCATGTACTTCTTGGCATCAACAGTAGTGTCTGGGTTTGGTGTCTGTATATGTGATGGATCCCCATGTGGGGCAATCTCTAGATGGCCTTTCCTTCAGTCTCTGCTCCACACTTTGTCTCCATATTTTTTTTTAGACAGGAGCCATTCTGGATTAATACTTTTGAGATGGGTGGATGGCCCTATCCCCCAGCCTTGTCTGACCTCTGGGTATGGTCTCTACAGGTCCTTCCTCTCCTTTTTAGGGCATTTCAGCTAATCTCATTCCTGTTGGGTTCTAGAAGCCTCTTGTCTTCCTGGCATCTGGGATTTGCTGATGACTACCTCAGGTCCCTGTCCCATATTGCTACACACCACTGTTCAAATTCCTGAAATCTGTACATCATCCCTGTTTCCTCCCATAATTTACCCTGCCTCTTGTTCCCAGTTTGTTCCAAGTCCTTCCCACCCTCTAAATACCATGAGAATTTTGTTCCCTTCTAAGAAGGACTGAAGCATCCACATTTTGGTCTTCCTTCTTGAGCTTCATGTGGACTGTGAATTGGATCTTGGGTATTCAGAACTTTTGGGCTAATAACAGTAAGTGCATACCATATTCTTTCATGACCAAGTTACCTCACTCAGGATGTTTTCTAGTTCCATCCATTTGCCTAAGCATTTTATGAACTTACTGTTTTTAGTAGCACTAAAACAGTAGTAAGTACTCCATTGTATAAATGTACCAAAAGTTCTGCATCCATTTCTCTGTTGAAGGACATCGGGGTTATTAACAGGTTCTGGATATTATAAATAAGGCTGCTATGAACATGATGGAGCATGTGCCCTTGGTATATGTTGGGGCATCCTTTGAGTATATGCCCAGGAGTGGTATAGCTGGCTTCTCAGGTAGTACTATTTCCAGTTTTCTGAGGAACTGCCAGACTGATTTACAGAGTAGTTGTAGCAGCTTGCAATCCCACAAACAATGGAGGAGTGTTCCTCTTTCTCCACAGCCTCGCCACCATCTGCTGTCACCTGAGTTTTCTTTTCTCAATTTTTGATTAGAAACTCTGTATTTACATTTGAGATGTCATCCCTTTCCTCCTCCATGCTCCCATTCCCCCTCCCTCCATTTGCCTTAACAAAGGTGCACTCACCCCTAATCACTCTTACCACCACGTTGCATTGAAATTCCCCTACCTTGGAAAAACATGTCTACCCTGGACCAAATGCCTCTTCTCACATTAATGCCAGACACTGGTATCTTCAACTACATATGCAACTGGACCAATAGGTCTCTCAGTGTGTGCACAAAGTTTGGTGTTTTAGTCCATGGGAGTTTTGGAGGGATTGGTTGGTTGATAATGTTTTTCTTTTCATGAGGTTGCAAGCCCTTTCAGCTCCTTCAGTCCTTTCTTTAGCACCCTCATTGGGGTCCCTGAGTTCATCCAATGGTTAGCTGCAAACATGCTCAGATGTATCTATATGACTCTAACAATCCCTGAGGAGCCACCTCTATCTCATTCCTGCCAGTAAATATTCTTGACATCAACTATAGTGCTTGGATTTGGTGGCAGCATATGTGTAGAATCCCCGGGTGAGGCAGTTTCTGAATGATCATTTCTTATATCCATGTTGTTCTTTTGACCTTGCATTTCCTCCCCTGAGTGTTTTATTCTCCCTTCTAAGAGGGACTAAGTCATCCCCATTTTGGCCTTCCTTCTTTTTGAGCTTCATAAGTTCTCTGAATTGTTTCTAAGGTATTCAGAGCTTTCTGGGGCTAATATCTGCTTATCAGTGAGTGCATACTATGTGTTCCTTTGTGACTGGGTTACTTCACTCAAGATGATATTCTTTATTTCCATTCATTTGCCTAGTAATTTCACGATATCATTTTTATACATACTTGAGTAGTACTTCATTATATAAATGCACCACACTTTCTGTATCCATTTGTCTGTTGAAGGACATCTAGGTTCTTTCCAGCTTATGACTATTATAAATAAGACTGCTATAAATATGGTGGAGTGTGTGTCCTTGTTATATGTTGGAGCTTCTTTGGGTATATGCTCAGGAGTGGAATAGCTGGGTTTTCAGGTAGTACTTAGTCCAATTTTCTGAGGAACCACCAAACTGATTTTCAGAGTGGTTGTATCAGCTTACAAACTTACCAACAGTGGAGAAGTGCTCCTCTTTCTCTGCATCCTTGCCAGCATCTGTTGTTACCTGAGTTTTTGATCTTAGCCATTCTAACTGGTGTGAGGTGGAATCTCAGAGGTGTTTTGATTTCCCTGATGACTAGGGATGTTGAACATTTCTTTAGGTGTTTCTCAGCCATTTGATATTCCTCAGCTGAGAATTCTTTGTTGAGCTCTGTACCCCATTTTTAATAGGATTATTTGATTCTCTAGTATAGCTTCCTAAGTTCTTTGTATATATTGGATACTGGCCCTCTATCAGAAGTAGGATTGGTAAAGATCCTTTCTCAATTTGCTGGCTGACATTTTGTCTTCTAAACAGTGTCCTTAGCCTTACAGAATCTTTGCAATTTTATTAGGTCCCATTTGTCAATTCTTGATCTTAGAGCATAAGCCATTGGTATTCTGTTCAGGAAAATTTTCTCTGTGCCTATGTGTTCTAATCTTTTATGCACTTTCTCTTCTAATAGTTTCAGTGTACCTGATTTTATGTGGATGTCTTTGATCCACTTGGACTTGAGCTTTGTACAAGAAGCTAGGAAAGGATTGATTTGCATTCTTCTCCATGCTGACTGCCAGGTGAACCAACACCATTTTTTGAAGAGGATGTCTTTTTTTCCATTGAATGTTTTTAGCTCCTGTGACAAAAATCAAGTGACTATAGGTGTAAAAGTTCATTTCTGGATCTTCAATCATTTTCCATTGATCTACCTGCTTATCTTTCTACCAATACCATGCAGTTTTTATTACAATTTGTAATATAGCTTGAAATCAGGAATTGGTCATTCCCCCAGAAGTGTTTTTATTGTTGAGAATAGATTTTGTTATTCTAGATTTTTTTTTTTGTTATTCCAAACAAATTTGCAAATTGCTCTTTTCAACTCTATGAAGAATTGAGTTGAAATCTTGATGGGGATTACATTGAATCTGTAGTTTGCTTTTGGCAAGATGGTCATTTTTACAATGTTGATCCTTTTTATCCATGAGAATGGTGAATCTTTTTATCTTCTGAGGTATTCCTAAATTTCTTTCTTCAGAGTTTTGAAGTTTATGTCATACAGATCTTTCATTTGCTTTTTTAGGGTACTCCCAAGGTATTTTATAGTCTTTGTGACTATTGTGAGGGGTATCAATTCTCTCATTTCTTTCTCATCCTGTTTATCCTTTGAGTAGATAAAGGCTACTGATTTGTTAGAGTAATTTTATATCCAGGCACTTTGGTGATTTTGTTTATCAGCTGTAAAAGTTCTATGGTGGAATTTTTGGGGTTACTTAAGTAAACTATTATACCATCTGCAAATAGTGATATTTTGAATTCTTCCTTTTCAATGTGTAACCCTTTGTGTCTGAGACCAGCTTGGACTCTCAACATGTCCTCTGGAACCTGAGCAAGGATTGAAAGAAAAAGGACAAGTTAGTTAAAGGTTACAGCATGATTTAAGCCAGCTCTGAGGTTGAAACCAAGAAGCTGACTCTCATGCAGCCTTTGTTTATTTATTTATTTATTGTTTTAAACCA
This sequence comes from Micromys minutus, assembly GCF_963924665.1. Lineage (NCBI taxonomy): Eukaryota > Metazoa > Chordata > Mammalia > Rodentia > Muridae > Micromys > Micromys minutus. The sequence goes on along the minus strand of NC_137977.1, from coordinate 4,779,034 downwards.
CTTTAATTGCATGCAAAAGGATTACATCAGTTCTAAGACAGGGATAGAGAAAGTTAACAATCAAAGATACTGTAAACACCCTTCTGGAGGCCAGGTGTTTAGATCAGGGACAAAAGAGGGTCTCAAAAGGCAAAGAGACTGCTGAGCCTACAACAGAAGAATCTGCCCTGGCTGAATCTGCCCTGTCTGGAGTATTCTAGGACCTTCAAATGCAAATATACTTCCCTACATTAAAGTCCTAACTGAGTTGCTCTGAACTTCAGATGCAAATGTGCTTAATTCTAGCGCTTAAGGTGTACAGCATAAAAGTCAGTTTCCTGCCTATGGTCAGCTTAAAGATGTCTGGAAAAATTATTATTTTTCCACCAGCAGCTGACCAGAGGTGCCAAAAACGGCTCTCCACAGCTTTGACTTCTTTTTGCTCTGGCCAGGACTTCAGTGCTATATTGAATAGGTAGGGGGAGAGTGGGCAACCTAGTATAGTCCCTGATTTTAGTGGGATTGCTTCACGTTTCTCTCCACTTAGTTTGATTTTGGCTACTGGTTTGCTGTATATGGCTTTTACTATGTTTAGGTATGTAGGCCTTGGATTCCTGATCTTCCCAAGACTTTTATCATGGAGTGTTGAATTTTGTCAAATGCTTTCTCAGCATCTAGTGAGATGGTCATGTGGTTTTTTAATTTGAGTTTGTTTATATGGTGGATTACGTTGATGAATTTCTGTATATTGAACCATCCCTGTATCTGCGGGATAAAGCCTACTTGGTCATGGTGGATGATTCTTTCAATGTGTTCTTGGATTCAGTTTGCAAGAATTTTATTGAGTATTATTGCATCGATGTTTATGAGGGAAATTAATCTGAAGTTCTCTCTCTTTTTTTTTAGTAGTGTCTTTGTGTGGTTTAGGTATGAGCATAACTGTGGCTTCGAAGAAGGTGTTGGGTAGTGTTCCTTCTGTTTCTATTTTGTAAAATAGTTTGGAGAGCATAGGTATTAGGTCTTCTATAAAAATCTGATAGGATTCTCCAGTAAACCCATCTGGTCCTGGGATTTTTTTGGTTCTTAGACTTTTGATGACAGCTTCTATTTCTTTTGGTGTTATGGGACTCTTTAGATGGTTTATCTGATCCTGATTTAACTTTGGTATCTGGTATTTGTCTAGATGTGTATCCATTTTTTCCAGATTTTTTCAGTTTTGTTGTGTATAGCCTTTTATAGTAGGATCTGATGATTTCTCCAATTTTTCTCAGTTTCTGTTGTAATGTCTCCTTTTTCATTTCTGATTTTATTAATTTGGATACTGTTTCTGTGCCCTCTTATTTGTCTGGCTAAGGCTTTATTGATCTTGTTGATTTTCTCAAAGAACAAGCTCTTGGTTTTGTTGATTCTTTTTATAGTTATTTTTGTCTCTATGGTAGATTTCTGCTCTGAGTTTGATTATTTCCTGACATCTACTCCTCTTGGGTGTATCTGCTTTTTTTTGTTCTAGAGCTTTTAGTCAAGCTACTAGTGTATGCTCTCTCTAGCCTTTTTGGGGGGGGGGCACTTAGCTCTTTTAGTTTTCCTCTTAGTACTTTCATTTCATTCTATAAGCTTGGGTATGTTGTGGTTTCAGTTTTGTTAAGTTCTAAAATGCCCTTAATTTCTTTATTTCTTCCTTGACCATATTTTCATTGAGCAGAACATGGTTCTGTTTCCATGTGTATGTGGGATTTTTGCTGTTATTAAAGACCAGCCTTAGTCCATAGTGATGTGATAGGATGCATGGGAGTATTTCGATCTTTTTATATCTGTTGAGGCTTGTTTTGTGACCGACTATATGGTCAGTTTAGGATAAGGTGCCATGAGATACCAAGAAGAAAGTATATTCTTTTGTTTTAGGATAAAATGTCCTGTAGGTGTCTGTTAATTCCAATTTGTTCATAACCTTAGCTAGTTTTGCTATGTCTCTGTTCAGTTTCTGCATCCATGATCTGTCTACATTGATGAGAGTGGAATGTTGACGCCCCACCATTATTGTTTGTGGTGCAATGTGTGATTTGAACTTTAGTAGCATTTCTTTTATGAATGTGGGTGCCCTTGTATTTGGAGCTTAGATGTTCAAGAGTGAGAGTTCATCTTGATAGATTTTTCCTGTTACGAGTAAAAAGTGTCCTTCCTTATTTTTTTTGATAACTTTTGGTTGAAAAATCTATTTGATATTAGGATAGCTACTCTAGCCTTTTTCATAGGATCGTTTTCTTGGAAGATTTTTTTTTTCTAGCCTTTTACTTTGAGGTAGTGTCTGTCTTTGTCTCTGATATGAGTTTCCTGTATGCAGCAAAATTCTGGATCCTGTTTAAGTTTCCAGTCTGATAGTTTGTTTTTTTTTTTTTTAAATCGGTGAATTTAGTCCATTGATGTTACGAAATGTTAACTAATAGTAATTGTTATTTTCCTTATGACCAAGGATGTTGAAAATTTCTTTACATGCTTCTCAGACATTTGGTATTCTTCAGCTGAGAATTCTTTGTTTAGTTCTGTACCCCATTTTTAAATAGGGTTATTTGGTTCTCTGTAGTCTAACTCTCTGAGTTCTTTGTATATAGTAGATACTAGCCCCCTATCAGATGTAGGATTGGTATAGATCTTTTCCCAATCTCTTGATTGTCATTTTGTCCTATTGACAGTGTCCTTTGCATTATAGAAGTTTTGTAATTTTATGAGGTCCCATTTGTAGATTGTTGATCTTAGAGAATAAGCTATTGGTGTTCTGTTCAGAAAATTTTCTTTTGTTCTTCTGTGTTTGAGGCTCTTCCCAACTTTTTTTTTTCTAGTTGTATCCATGTATCTGGTTTTTATGTGGAGGTTCTTGATCTACTTGGACTGGAGCTTTATACAGGAGATAAGAGTTTGTCAATTTGCCTTCTTCTACATGCTGACCTCCATTGAGTCAGCAAGAGTTGCTGAAAATGTTGGTTTTTTTTCACTGAATATTTTAAGCTTCTTTGTTAAAGATTAAGTGACCATAGTTGTGTGGGTTTATTTGTAGGTCTTCAATTCTATTCTATTGATCTACCTGCCTCTCTCTGTGCCAATACTGGGCAATTTTTATGACCACTGCTCTGCGATACAGCTTGAGGTCAGGGATTGTGATTCACCTAGAAGTTCTTCTATTGTTGAGAATATTTTTTGCTATTCTGTTTTTTTTGTTATTCCAAATTAACTTGCAAATGGTTCTTGCTAAGTCTACAAAGAATTAAGTTAAAATTTTGATTGGGATTGCATTGAGTCTGTGGACTGTTTCTCCAAATAGCCCTTTTTACTATGTTGATTCTGCCAATCCATGAGCATGGGAGATCTATCCATCTTCTGAGATCTTGGATTTCTTTCTTTGGAGACTTGAAGTTCTTGCTTCTGTTTTACTTTAATTTTGTCCCCCTATAGAGACATGAATTATTATAAACATTAGCTTTGTATCCTCATGGATCGTGCATTTATGATGGTTCTTGTTGATCTGTGTGAACAATTCTCAGGAGTCCTTCCCACTTCTTCTCTATATAAAGAGTGGAGTGATGTGAGTATTGAGTCTAAGCATTTGTTGCATTGATTCATTTGACTCATCTTTTTCTATCATGTTGTTCTTACAGCTTTCGTTGGGATTGCTTCTGTATTGTTTAATATGTTTCCTGGACACACTAAGCAATTATTTTATATTCTGGCACTGAAAACCGTCTCAGGGTTTTTTGTTTGTTTGTTTCATTGTTGTTGTTGTTTTGCTTTGTTTTTCTTGTTTCTACCAATTCCTGGAAACAACTAATTTTTTTCCAACCTATTTTTGGTTCCAGGTTATTAAAAATGATATTTAGAAATTTAAATTTAGATATTGTTTATTTTCAGTACTTAGACTGATATTCTTCCTAGATACTCAACAAAAAAATTAGGCAAAACATATGCATACATGCATGCATACACACACACATTCATACCAACATATCTTATTTAATTTAACATCACAGAAATTTTTTTCTTCTGTTCCAACTTCAGAGTAGAAATAAGCCTGTGTGTATGTGTGTGTGTACATGCATGTATGTATGTGTGTTGTCCCATTCTGTCGAAGTTTCCTATATCTTGTAGATTTCCATTGTTTATTATTGGAGCACAATAGGCTTCCCAAAGCAGAACTTAAAAAAATCCCATGTGTGAGTTTACAAGATGTCTCCATGGTTAAAGGGACGAGCTGTTAAGTTCAGGGACTTCAGTTTGGGCCCTGATACTTTTATGTAACAAATGAACTTTCAATAGTTGTCTTCCACACTTGTGTAATATCACACATGCACTACCTCTCATATAGCATCACACACATACACAAGTAAATAAATACATGTAATAACAACTTTCATATTTATTACCCTCAATTTATTTTTCTTTACAAGAATGAGAAAGTACATTAATTTTCTTTTGCTGTCTTCTCTTCAATATGAATGACAGTATTCTATTGGAACTCTTTCATACATGGGTTTTTTTTTTTTATCAGAAATATATCCTAGAAATCATCTTCTTTCACTTCTGTGCATTTTATTCTTTGTTAAAGCTATATATATTTTTTGAGAGAATCTGGTATGTTCAACTACACTCACAAACGTATAAAATTAGGTTGTTTCAAATTGTGCAGTTAATAGCTTGTGAATATATGGTGGCTGGCTGAAAGTTTGTCTTTAGTGTAGCTTTTCAGGTCATGGTTGAATCAAAGGACAAGTAGATACAGAATTTGACAAAACTTTTGAAGTTCTGTGGTGGTACATGTTTTCACCCATAATGGATGAGTTTATTTGCTACCTACAGCCAGGGAGCAGAATATGTTATGATACTTCTAGTTGTAATCAGTTTGGTAAGAAAAAAAAATTACTCAAGCTACTATTATTCATGAATCTCATTATCATTAGATTAGAACATTTTCCACTTGCTTCAGGACCTTTTAATGGTTTTTCATGTGTGAATCATTCCTGTCTTTTTCACAGTGCTATTAAAACTTTGACCCTGTGTTCCTCAACTTTAAGCTTTTCTTAATCACTTCTATTTGGCCTTTTGTTTATGTAGATAGTTCATTGCACTGATTGGAGACATCTCTCTCACAATGACTGAGTGTGAGGCTCTGGGTTCAGTCACCTACACTGCCAGAGAGAACATCAGAAAGAAGCACTGTTTGACCTGGTTTGCCAGTTTGGTTTCCATGGCTTTAACCCCTATTTTGTTGTATAACATTCAGTTTGCATGTGCAAACTTACTTGCTTTTTCTTTTTCTGTATGGGTTTTGAATAGATACGTAGCTACACGAAATGTTAAATTAATCCATAATTTACATGTTTTATATTGCATGTTTTTTCCTAAATGAATTGAATTTATTTGGGAATACACTATGAAGCACAGACACATTTTTCTGTTTTTATGTGCATCTTTGTGTATGTGCATGATAAGGAATGTATGGACAGGTTCTTGCCATGGCACATGTGTGGAAGCCGGAGGACAAACTTGGCTGTCAGTGCATACCTTCACTTTGCTTGAGTTAAGTTGTCTTGTCATTTGTCACATATTCCAGGCTAGCCAGACCAAGAGCCTCCTTTGATTCCTGTCTCTGCCTCCCGTCTCACCCAAGGAGCACGGGGCATCTGATGTGTGTTACTATATGTGGGAATTACGTAGGTTCTGGAAATGTGAATTCAGGTTCTCATGCACGTGCAGCAAGCACTCTACACAAGCCCTACTATTGTATTTTGTTGCTACCAAAATTTTTTCTCAGTACTACTCATTATAAAGTCGATAATGCCATTTTATCAGATGTTTATTTTGCAGATATAAGTTCCATATACTAGAGTCTTTCCTGTAGCTTCATGCTTTGTTCTACAGGTCTAGCTGCCTAGGCACACAGCAGAACTGCACTGGTTTATTGACAGAGCCTTTAGAACGTGTTTTCAGTGGTTAATAGACATGCTGTATCTTCTAGTGTCTTAATGGCCTATGGATGCTGCTGCTGGTTTCTTTGTCCTTATGACCTTACAACAATACTACCGCCCATCATTTGTCTTCTTCTGCATAACCCTTCTGTACATTATAACATGGATTATTCATCACATTTTTTTTGCTGTTGAGGAAGATTTGGACTCCCTTTTCATAAAAAATAATTTCTTCTACTGTTGTCAAAGAATCATCTTGACTGTATCTTTTGTTACACAAATAAAATATTTACTCGAAAATATCCGTGTGTAACTGGGCCCATGAGACTGATGATTGAAACAAGTTCAATTTTGCTAGGCTATGCCAATTTTCTTTCCAAATGAGCCTTTCTTGATAATAGTGTCTAATTTTTAGAAAGTATGTATTACTATTTAGCTGCCCAGACTTTTATAACCATTATATTCATTACAGTTTGCAATGTATTTCCTTGTGAGGTATTTTGCTCATTGAGGTCAAATCTCTAAACAGGTGATAGATACTATCTTATCAATTATTCAATTGTCAGATTATTCATGCATTGAAATTAACTAATAATTGATTTATGATGTACCACGTATTTAATTTCACAAATATTTGACAGTAACTTTAAAGGTACATATATATATATATATATATATATATATATATATATATATTTTGGTTGGATGTAGTGCTGCCTATAAACACATGGTTACTTTTAAGTTGTACTTTACAAAACTTCTATACCCTTGCTGGCATTCACAAGTTTACTGCTCCTTGTAATTAAAAAAGACCAGGGAAGGGGCTGTGAAGGTAGCAGAGGAAGCCCCTGAAGCACTCTAGGAAGCAGGTAAAGGGGGTGAATGTGCACCCTTTCAAGCACAAAAGAGGCACAGAAGAAACCAGAGATAAGGTCACAGGGAAGGGGCTTATGGCCACAGGAAGAATTAATTCCTTTGGCAAAAAGCAAGGTCTTGTGTCTCACATCATGATGTCCCTTGATTCCATATTCTTTAAAAGCTCCGAGATTCATTGCTATAGTGCTTCTCACACCTGTTATGAGAATGAGGTCTTACAGATAAATATACACTATCCTACAATTTTGTAAGAAATAAATCCACAAATTCTTTCTGAAAGTATTGATTGTTGCTTTGTAAATTTCTGCAGGTAGTTTTGTGATTTTAGTATATATGTGTGCATATGTGCCATGTTTCTTAACATTTATAAGTTAATTTCTAGTTACTTAGAACTGAATCTTTGTAGTGTTTTTTTCTTTTTTTATCACTTTTACTCTCTCTGCTTTCAGAACCGGAACTAGGATGTTAACACACTGGGGCACAAGCCTTTCTAGTTCTGATCTAAGGAACAGAAGGTGGACTAAGTCTGGCAAAGTGGCTGAAATCCTGTCAGATTTGTTCCCCTTTTGCTCTCGTACTCAGACCCCAATAGTCCTCCAAAGTGAGCAGTAAAACCCGACAGTGAGAGGAGATCAGAAGGACCCACACTGAATGAGCGTAGCTTCCTCCTGCTGGAGCTGCAGGCTCAAAGGCTTTCTTCTCCCCCCTCTTCTCTCTCTCTCTCTCTCTCTCTCTCTCTCTCTTGGGCTTCCCATGGTAGCAGTGAAGTAATGGAATATCAAGATTCTGGCCAGAGGACCACAAGCTACAGCGGGTCATGTGGTATCAACACCATGTTTAATTTTGGAAAGTCAGATAAAGAAAGTCTATTTATGAATATCTGGACTCATTTTAACATCCAGATGCTTGAATTTCATACTAATGGTACCTTGTGACTTTGAGAATAATCTAGAAGAAACCTGCCAACTGTGATCTAAAGTGATATTTTGGTGGGTGGATTTCAATACCGCTGCCAATGTCTGAAAAAACAAACATGTCATATAAGAGAAGGTGCGACCTGCAGACTGAACCTAAAGAGGTCAGGTTCCAATTAACTAAAATATCAATACTCTTTGTAGGATTTAAACTAGACCTGTATTTTATAACATCATATTGAGATTGTATAAGACCAAGGAATTATAACATTTTGTTTTTTATAAGAGAAGACCATCACGTGACTACACATTATGGCTAATACAAGTGTCACTGTCATCTGGCAAGGTTGTCACGTATCTACTTCAAGCCATGCCTATGACTAATGCCGACCATCCTGAAAACAAAGGTCCTTATCAAAATTAAAATGTGAAAGAAGAACAAATAGAAAATTTCAAAGAAGTACAAAATTTCCAGATTTAAAAATAGAAGTGATATGAGAAACACTTAGGCGTCTGTAGGAGTGAGCACTAGAAATGATCTAATTGGCAGTGTAGAGAAAATGAGATGGGCTTTAAGGAATAACAAGAAGTGTAATGGGTTTAGTACTAGAAGTAAAGAACACAGGAAGGATGAATGTGGTGTCAGAAGAAACTCTTTGAGGCAGTGTTAGTTCTTTTCTGAAACTTGGTAAAGGCAAAACACAGAATGAAAATGCTGAATGCCCACCCCCTGCCCAAAAAACAAAAAACCAAAAAAACCAAACCCAATCACACCAAGAGGCTGTCCACAGAAAAATTTATCCATGATTTTGGGAACTACAACTGGAACTTCTATTCATTTTATGAGAGGCCCACACAACTCAGAGAAGGTAGCTTAGAGATTTGTAAGTTCTCAAGAGAATAGAATGTTCAACTTAAATTTTTTCCAGTCCAAATATAACTTGGAAATTGTTGCTAAATAAAGACATCTTCAGACAAAGAGAAATTAAGATAATTATTATTTTGCCTGTCAGAAAGAATGTTTCCTGCTGAAAGTGGAGTATCAGAAACAAAGGCCTTTAATGTAACAGGAAGCAGGGTGGACTCAGCAGGCCTGTCTTCTGGGTTCTTCCAATGCTATGCAGTGTTTGAAATCAAAAAGCACAGTGAACGGTAGATTATTTTTGAGACATGTAGTTAATTTCGCTGAAATTTGAAGTAGAATGGAATTTAAAAGACTATAGAGGAACCAAAGGGGTTGAAAATGTCACTGACCAATGCTTAGCATTGCTAAGTGACAGATAGGGCCAGGACATCCCAGAGTGCTTTTGCACTACAGGATGTCTGCAGACCTCAATTATGTAGAGAAGATTTTAAAATGTTTGAGAAAAGGAATTTGAATACTTTTGCTACCCAAAACATAACTGATACTTATTAAGAAGATAGATGTTTTATTTAATTTAAACCAAAACAAAGTATATATATATGTCATTAATATGCAGAAATTTATATTTTGTATGAGTTAAAACAAATTTAATTGAAAGATTGTCTTTGAAAACACAGTGATATTTATAAACTTCAAATTAACAATGAAAATAAACTTTTGCCTCAGAAATCTCAAAATATATACAAATAAATGCAAATCACATGACACTTACAAAAAAAGGAGGGTTAAAAACTCCCTGGCATTTAAGTTAAATATATGGATTCTAAATAAAGTGAAAGTATATTTTTTATAATAAAGACAACAATCACAAAAAATTATGCAGGGCCATATTCAAACTCAAAAGCAAGTTAAAGGAAGATAATATAAAAGTCAAAAACCTAAAATAACTCAGAAAAAGTGAACCCTTAAAGCAAAACATCAAGAATAAGTTTAAAATAAAAAGATTATAAATAGTAAACTTAAATCAAACACACACAAAATTATATCACACATAAAGGCTTTAAAAAGCCACTGCTGTGATAGTTTTGAGGAAAGGCTGGAGGTTATATTATCTGGTGTTCTCCACAGAAAGGAAACATTCACAGTGTACATGTGATACAGGTCCAGTATGTCCCAGAGGAGAATGGCTCTATCCCAGTTAAGGTCACTGCTCCTCTCTCAGTTCCTCCCAGTTGCCTTGTCATCTCTCATGTCAAGACACAGAGGCAACAGGGACTGGGTTTTAAAGTTATATTGGGGATGATCCAGCCAAAGAAGGAAGTAGATAGTGGAGAAAAAAAGCTGCCACACTGAAGAAGCGCTCAGGGAGGGCACAGCCTCAAGACAGACCTGCTGAAACCCTGGCATGTAATTACAAGGTCTTGGAGCAGCCATCTTCTCAACACATCGTCCCCCAGCATAGATCTGCTGTAGTGACAGTGGGTGACAGCTATCAGAGCAGCTAGTCATATTGTTTATGGAGAAGTACTTTGGGAGCACCCAAAGTTAGGAGGCGAGACAGAAAGTCTCAAAAGAATCTGACTTCTCTGGCATGTACAGATACAGACAATATTAACACGGCTTGCATCAGAGCCAGATTCTCATGAGCCCTCACACTATGAGCTCCTCACCTATACTCCTGTTATGCACTACAAATGGAGCTGCTTTGAACGAAAAAACGATTCGCACAGGGGTAAAACAAAAACTGAAAGAAGTGATCGGGATCCAGAATCCTATTGGACAGAACAGAGTTAATAGAATCATGAAGGAATTTAAAATAACTCTGAAAAACATGTTCAAGTCAGTAATGGAAAAAAATTACTGAAAGAAAATTGAATAATGTGAGATATAAATGTCCAGGAAAAAGACCTAAAAAAGCATTTTAGATGTCAAAAGCAGTGTGTAGCTCAATAGATGGAATGCTCACTTCACATTTGCAAAGCCCTGGTTTTGGTCCTCACTACAGTTTACCTGTAATCCTAGTCCTTGGGAAGTGGATGCAGGAGGATCTGAAGTTCAAGGTCATCCTTATTAATGCAGAGAATATGAGGACTCATAAGCACTGTCTCTAAAGACAGGCAGAGAGAAAGGAGAAAACAAAGACAGACAGACAAATGGACAGAGAAAGAGGGAAAAGAAGCAAAGCAGGGGAGGAGAACAGTGAAGGAGGGGAGGGAGAAGTGGGAGAAAGGGAGGAGGAAATGGGGTAGAGGAAGGGGAAGAGGAGGAATTTGGAAGGTGACAGGCTGGAAAGTATTTTTTAATGGGCTCAACAGCTCAAGCCAGGGAATGTGTGTGTGTGAACTTTAATATGTCAATGGAAACTCTCCAAACTTATACTTGAAGAAAAATGAAACAGACAAACAAACAAAAAAAACAGAGCAGAACACTCAAAACCGTGCAACGATTGCTAAGGAGCTCCACTTATATACAAACAACTGGAGTGTCAGAGGAAGAAAATACATAGAATAATAACGGAGGAGGAGAGAGCTCCAAAATGAACAGCAGACAGCAAGCCACTATCACAGGACATCAGAGGACATCGGGCAGGGTTAATACCAAATAAAGCACGTGGAGACACGTGGATGCTTGAACTGCCGAGAGACAAGGATGAAAGGAAATATGACGATGATTGTACGACTCTATTATCTTCCAATTGTCCAATTGAATTGGGTGAGTCTAATATGTAAATTATACGGCAGTAAAGCTGTTTAAAAAATGACTCAGTGACTCTGAGAATTATTAAAAGCAAGTGCTGGTGTCAAGGTAGAAAATCAACATTAATCTACATCAGGAAATCATTTCATATTTTTTTTCTAAGCAACCAAGACTCTCAGGAGAACTCAGAACATAGCATGAATCCTGGTGGGGCGCTGCAAAGGAAGCATCCTGATGAGGCAGGGCACTTGGCACTGGTTTGCATTTGTGTGAGGCACCCTACCCTTTGACCCGGAGAAGGCAATGTGCAATAAATCAGTGCTTTTTCTGTTGCTCTCTGAGAGCTCAACTTTGGAATCCAGTGCATTCCAACCTTTGTTTCCCTCTCATTTTAAATTTGCTCATGTGTTTAACATTTAATGCTGTACCTCACCAATATATGGGGGGATGGGATGGATAATTTAAAGAAACTGTCTTCTGATGGAGTAGGATTACATGCCAAGGAAGCCCTCACATCCCAGGCTGATGGCCCTGGGATGAGGCTGATTGTTCTGCTTAAAATCTGCATACATATTTTCTCTTTCTAGTTGCTGCTTTTGCTTCCCTCCAAGAGGGGGGAAAAAAGCCCATCGCCTCCAGAGTGAAATAGCTTCCCTGACATTTTAACTTAGCCACATTGCTTATCTGCCTCCCTCCAAAGGTTTCTTGTTGGGTTTATCTGCCTTAGCTTTCAACAGTTTCTGATCTGATTATTGTTATTTCTACAGCCCTGGAGCTTTTTAATCTCCAAGGAAGGGGATCTACTGTAAGGGCAGATTGCTTGGAAAGAACGCGATTTTCCAATAGTCATTTGTCCTCCAATGGTAATCTGCACACAAAATGCATCCTTCCTCTTACGGCTTTCACCTTTGCTACCATTAGGGAGGCTCCATAGTCTCATAGCCAATAATTAGCTACAATTTTATTGATAAAAGAAAATTATTATTATTATTGAAAGAATAAAATATTACTTTAGGGATGAAAACAAAACACTCCAGGTTTAAGCGCCAACTGTATGTAAGCCTGAGAGGGAGAAACGCCAGCTGCCGGTTGCTATGAAGCACTTAAAACCGCTATGCAGGAGGAACAGCAGGAATGAGTTCCCAGAAGTTGACTTAACCCACATCAGACATAAGCAAACGGCAGAGAGAGAGTCAAAAGATGTCAGTCAGTGAATTCTTGGCAGTTGTTCTCAATATGACCATTGTCAAGTTACTTCAGTGTCTGAGGCTCTGTGCAGAGTAACCCCAATTCATTGGGAATGGAAAAGGGTTTGGTTGGTTGATAATGTTGTTCTTCCAATGGAGTTGCAGACCCTTTCAGCTCCTTCAGTCCTTTCTCTAGCTCCTTTATTGGGGTCCCCGTGTTCAGTCCTATGGTGAGTTGCAAGCATGTTCAACTCTATCTGCATGACTCTGGTAGAGCCTCTATGTGGCATCCATATCTGGCTCCTGCCAGTAAGCACTTCTTGGCATCAGCAATAGTGCTTGGGTTTGGTAGCTGCATATGGGGTAGATCCCCAGTTGAGGTAGTCTTTGAATGATTTTTTCTTCAATTCCTGCTCTTCTATTTGTCCCTGTATTTCCTCCCACGAATGTTTTGTTCTCCCTTCTTTTATTATATTTTTATTTATGGTTCATTTCTGTGTGAATGTGGATGCATGTACATGATTCATAGAGTCCATAGCCCAAATGAAAAGCTACATCTTTCAAAAAAGAAGTGGCAAGTTCTATATGGGAGTGACTGTGTCTGTATGTCTTACAGGGGTGTCTCTTTCATCACTACAAGGCTTATGAAAAAAGTAAGTCACATTGTGAATGAGGGTTCATACTGCTTGTGGAGTCTTGAGGAGTACTACCAGAGATCTAGGGCCTTGGGCATTGTTCCTTTTCACCGTGAAGTTAGTGTGAGTGAATTGCTCTATTCCCAAAAGCTATTAAGATGAAGTGAACAGGATACAGACATGTCAGCTGTGTGTCCCCTTTCTTAGTGCTTTATTCCTGATATCAATGGCTATTTCTTCCTTATCCAACCATCCTGTGCACGCAAAGACTCTCTGTTCTTTTTACATAGCCCATGCAAGGCCATAGCTAATCACACCTGAGTTTCTTACCTTAAACTCTTGTTCCACCACCCAAAGCATCTCAGACCATTTATTCATGCATATTTGTTCCTCTAAGGCAGTGGCTCTCAAATGGAGGGTGGCCTATCAGACATCCTACACATCAGATATTTATGTTATAGTTCACCACAGTAGCACAGTTACAGGTGATAGCAACAACATGATTTTATGTGTGGGGGTCAGCACAACCTGAGAAACTGTAGTAAAGGGTCACAGCATTAGGAAGGTCGAGAACCACTTCTTTAGGGGAATCCTGTGCATTCTTTGAACTTTTAGAAAAGCAATTCTCAGGCATCTTTGCTCTTTCATTAATCAAGGATATTCCAGGCAATCAAATAGTATTTAGTATTCACAGAACAATGCTGCTATAATACACATATCATAAACTAGGAAAATAAATCATCACCACAGACATTACTACCTCCAGCTTTTGTTCCCTGGGAAATAATTGGTGAGTTATTTGTACAGTTATGTTTCTGTCTTCTAATCACGAATGCTAGCTTTTGTTTCTATCATGAAGTTGTTGATGAGCCCGTTCGTTGCGAATATGCCCATTCTTTCTCCCGCTACCTCATTACCTGCTCCATAACTATTGAAGTCACCCATCTACCCTGAGATGATCAAGTCTTCAAAATGATTTGTTGTTGTACTTAATCTCTGATGAGAGAAGCCATGGTTCTTGTAAACTTCACTGTGACTCAGACCTGTGAGAGGTAATACTAATTAGCAAAGTTTGCTTGCTAAATGAATCTCACAATGGGTAATGGTCAGTAACCTAGAGAGCTGGTGAGTTCAGCAGAGGCCAAATACAGAAGTCAATTACATGTTCTTCTAAACCAACCTAGAAAAAAAATTCATTTCACAAAACAAAGAAAAATTTTGTATTAAAGGCAGTATAAAATAAATAAAGACAAGATGGGAAAAGTCTATCAGATTAACTAATCTGTTATTTGTTTAACTTTTATTACGCTGTGAGATTCTTGCTGCCTGAAACAAAGAAGCTTATGAAAGTATTGGGTGAATGACTCCAAATCTTTAACTTCAAACAAATGCAATGCTGGATTTTCTTATAAGGTATACATCCATCTTCAACAGTAAGATAGATGTGTACAAAAATATAAACATCAAAGTTTCTTTGATTTACAAAACAAAACAAGCGAACAAGCAAACAAACGAGCCTCTGTTTTCTGTGCTAAGTGCTTCGTCTTCAAGAAGTCAGTATGCTCGAAAGTTCAGACTTTCAATCTGTTTCACAAAGTTTCAGACAAGCAATCTCCCTTTCCTCATAACCAGAAATATAATAAAAATAAATTGGTTTTATTGTGTAAAATTTCAAAAGTATCACCAGACTTTAGAGAATTGTCAGATAAAACAAGAGGCTCTGGCTCATTAAGTATCAAGGGCATTTATCCAAAATATAGTGTGCAAGGGTCATTTGAAGTTCAATCTGGGCCAGGCATATTCTCCCTTGTTCTTCCCCTATCCATCTCTCTCTCCATCTCCCTCCCTCTCTCTCTTACTCTTTCTACTCCCCCATCTCTCCCTTCCTCCTTCCCTTCCTTCTTTCCTTCTTTTCATTACTATATTTATAAACCAAATTTGCAGACCATTTATTTTCTGAACCTTTCTATTTGGGGTTCTACTTTTTATACCTGGATAGGTGTTTCTTTCCTTAGATTTTGAAATTTTCCTTCTAATATTTTCATGAATATAGTTATATGCAGTTGCTACAGAAATGTTGTGGGTTTTGTTTTTACACAATTTTTGAAAAAAAAATTCTCAATCTCCTTAAGTGTTCTATGATCGATTTACCATTCCGTAGTGAACTGTTCAATCTCCCTGACTGTGCAGGAGTTCAGGCCATTTGGGGCTCATGTTACTGCTCCACTATATTTTTAATCACCCCTTTCAAGTGTGCTTCCTATACTTCCTTGTCCCATTGCACCAGCACACTCCCAATGACCTCAGCTTCTCACATTTTCCGGGTTTCCAGACAATCACAGCTCCGTGCCAGGAACTTGATGAAATCTATCAAGGTTTATGTAAATACATTGTATGATGTTCACAAAATGACAAAAATGACCAAAACCACATGTTCCAAAACCTTTTTCATTATTGATTGTATACTGTAATTACATAATGAAAATGCATCACATAATAATGTAATGGAAGACTTTACAGGTCACTATTTCTTGTGCCAGCTTTTTATTTAATCCAACAGTTTATTTTTATAGAGCATGTGGGAAATAAGAGATACCATTTCTACTTGAAGGTGTGTCGTCATCTCTAGACCACTCTTAGAGTATGGATTTTGCCACAAAGAGCAAACACCATTTCCAGGACAAAAACACTCTTAGACTCCTGGTGTCTTCGTGTCCTTCTGATTTCCTCTTCAATAGTCTAGAGCCAAAGGCCTCCCATGCATGTCTGCAAACTTCATTAACTTTTGAGAGAGAAGTAGACTTCTCAGTAGTTCATCTCCAAGCTTTGCAGCACAAACGCAATTCAACGATCCAAGTAACCCCTCATATCAGGGAGTAACCTTACAAAAAGAACTTCTTCTCTTTCCTTTTCTACTCACATCACTTGTGTAAGGGTGCAGAGAACTGGTGTTTGGTGGGATGGCAGCTGTGAGGCTCACGTGGTTTATTAACTCCTTAGGTGCTTTCTCTATGACCTGATTCCTAACAGCCCAATAACTGAATGAGATATGTTATTGACTTCCAAATAACACAGGCTATGTTATGAATAGTGAGCCTAGTATTCACCTTTTGTTTGCTATCATTTCTGGTCCATGCCTTAGCCTAACAGATTCAGTGCAGAGGTTCTCACAAAGACAAGCTGAGCTGCTTGGTGCCTGTGCTCTCTGAGCGTCCTCAGCATGCAGTATGTTAAAATCTGATTTAAGGGACAGCGACAGAGCTGTAGCTGGGGCCAGGGGAGAGGCTAACCTCCATTTCTCAAACTCTCATAATTTCTGCAGAAAAATACTTGTAGCTGTATAATTCATCTTGTGTAATTTGGGCACAGAAGTGAATGTGAGAAAGACTGGAGTGAAATTCTGACTGTTTTAATTTCTACAGTTGTGGTCAGTTTAATGTTCTCTGAGTAAGAATGTAGCAGCAAGTTTTGTTTGGAACACACCACTACATGCATGTGACTTGATTAGCACTGCCAGGATGGTGTAGCCATCAAGTTGTGTTTAATGTTTGTGTTATGTAGCCCTTCCAATGTGGACAATGAAGAATGACTAAGGAAACTGTAGCAACCTTTCTGGGCTACTGCATTGCTTCTCAACATGATGTGAAAATGACCTAATGACACCCTCCACATCAAGAAATAAATGAACAGTGGGTGTTTTCTCCTTCACCTAATCACAGTGTGTTCAACACAGAGACTCCAATGACTGACTTAAGGAGGACAATGTGACCATTGTCAGTTTGTGAGTTGAGCCTGGATGCTCCCTAATAGGTAAGACGAAGAAAGACTTCTAAGAACACTGTCATCGAATTATAATTTGGGCCAAATAGGTCTGGTTCCCAAGTCTCTGATGCACTGTCAGATAAATAAGAAAAACCCACACATAGAGATAAACAACAACCAAACCAAAGCCATCTCTCCATCCAAAAATTCTGATTCCAAAAGAAACCTCTGGTGATTCTATGCATCTGTTTGATTCCACTGAAAAGAGTTGAGAATAACTGGAATAAAGAGCCAAACTAAGGACCACCAAGGTGGCTCCCTGAATAAAGCTGCTTGCCACCGTGCCTGATGACCTGACTTTGACCTCCAAGACTCACAGAATTGAGAGAAATAACTGATGCCCACAAGTTGTTCCTTCGCCATCACATGTGGCCTATTGCATGCATAAATATAAAGCATACTAAGGAAAGCACACATTAATATAATGTTAAAGTATTATTTCTTCTTAAAAACTACTTTAGAACTTGCAAAGATACTAGCATGCCTAAGCATGCACCCATCAGCAAATTTTCTAGTATTAATTATCCTTTAAGTAGTAGATTAAACCAATTAATTGTAATGTATAAGTGTTAGTTTATAGGTATTGTTTTAAGTATCATTTAAATCTCAAAAAGTGATTTTTTGTGTGTAGCAATACACTACATTATACTACACACACACACATACACACACACACACCAAAAACCAACAAAAAATTAATCCTAGACCAAACCCAGTCTATTACCTATATTACAGACTTTTATATTTACCATAATGCAACCTTTATCATATATATGTATATACATATATACATATATATGTATATATTTGCCGGTTTTGAAATGTTTGTGAAATGATTAGTTTATGTCCCTACAAATGCATATATCTGTTGTATCACATAGATACTTGTGTGCATGTAGAAGTCTTAAAACCTTTTACAGTACTTTCTGGAACACAATCAAATCTAACTATAGCCCTTTTCTTGCAATCCAGCTCTCTGTACTTATTCACCCTGTAATCTGCAACTTTGTGCCCTTTAATTTACTAGTCACTATTTCTACCCTATGCCCCACCCCTGATATATGCTGTCTATTTTTAGTTTCTATGTGTTTGACTTTAAAAAATAATTTTATATGAAGCATTTGCATTATTTCTAACGCCCTCAAATCCCCCTTTCCTCATGAATCCCTTGCAGAATCCTGATTTATGTATAATCTACAGGGTCTCTTTAGTGTTGCTCCTGTACATGTGTTTAGGACTGATCTTCCTTTGTTGACCTTCCACATATAAATGAGGTTACACAAACCTTTTCTTTATGGATCTAGTTTCTTTCACTGAGAATTTTCTCCCCAGTCATCCAGAGTGTCATAAATTTGAAACATCAATACCTCCCTCTTTTGACATGTATGTATGTGTATGCGCTTTAGACATTAATATTTCTTTTACAGTTCATTAGCAAACACCAGGTTATTTACTTTGGCTGTTAATCTGACAGTGCAGATGTCTCGATAGGGTTCTGTATGCAATGCACTACCTTCTGTTCCTTGGATATACCCAACAGAGCACTTGCTAGACAAAATAGTGGTTCTAGTTGTAATGTTTTAATAGGATCTGCACACTTATTTCCACAGGGCTCTACAAACTCACATTCGACCAACAAACTGGATGTGTGTTTTACTGCAGACCAGAGAGCAACAACAGACTAAAAAAAAAAAAAAAAATCTCACCAAGTCTAGACTGGTAAACAAGTGGTTTTAATTAGAGTTGCTTCCAGAAGTGTGGGTGAAGATTACTTACAAGAGCATGGCAGACACCTAAGAGAAGAATTCTTACCTCAGCAATTTTCAGCTGCTTATACATCATGTGGGAAGAGCAGGGTTGTGCTCTTTGGCTTCTCATTGTGTATGGCCCAGTGAACCCTAAGTGGGTGGCCTTATGTCTTGAGCCACACCTCTGTCCACAAGGAATATCAGTGAGCTTTAACCCCAGGAGAGACCGAAGAAGGTACTCACAGCTGTTCTGATTTCAAGGTGGTAATGGCCCTGTCATGTCCTGAAGAAGGATTTCCACAGCCAGAAGCCATCAGTTTCTGCCACTGCTAGTGGACAGACATTTGTAAGGCCAGTGCTGTGAGCCAGCCTGGAGCTATTATGATAGCAGGGGACAGAGAAAGAAGTGCACAGTGACAGGGGCAAAAATGGGAGCAAATTGGGGAAACTAAGAAACTCAGTGGCATGCAGTCATCTGTGAAAGAAGTCACAAGGTGACATACTTTCTTTGACCATTTATCATACATCTTTATTTTGTTATTTGACTTAAATGTTTGATCATGAGTATTGACCTATTAGTAGATTATCTCTAAAAAAATCTTTAGCTCTTGACATTATGACTATATTAAAAATAGTGTTTGAAATCTTGGAAGCACTAAACATGTCAATTAAGAAAAGTAAATGAAACTTCTTTCACAAAATTACTTATAGCTAATTAAGTTAATGTCTATAGTTAGTTAAGTTGATACATGACTGTCAGGATCTGTTAAGCACTGTGCAAGGAGACAGTAAAAGGAGAGAATGAGAAAGAGACCACTGACCTTATTTGTCGAAGTTCTATGATTTAAAGAAGAAAAGAATGATAACGATCTGGTAATGATTTAGTGGAAGGAAAATGCTGGGAGAGCACAGAAGGGGAACAAGATGGGCTCTGCTTGCAAGGTCCTATGGAAAACAGATCATCAGAGCAATCTACTTTACAAATATTGATAGAGGCCAAGTGGGTGTCAGGATTTGATTCCAAGTCGGAGGTTAGATGCTCCCCAAAACCTCCCACTGGGCTACATTGTTTGGGAAATACATAGTTAAGTAAATAAACCAATGGTTATAAAGGGTGGCAAGGAAAACTGTCTTATCTTTAGAACTATGTGGAGGTTAGTGCTCAGAGCATGAAATGATTAGAAATGTATGACCTGACTAAGATGAAATGAGCCTCTTCTGCAATTCAACGGGTGTGACTCTCACACCAAATACTTTGTTTTCCTTTTAGGATAGATCACTTTTGAACATTAAAATGATTCATATGCCTAGGAATATATACTTCATGCATAATATATATATATACATATATATATAAGATTAACTCAGTTTCTTTTGCTAAATTTTAAATTTTAATATAACATTAACATACCTTGATTTTTATATTTTGCTCATAGATGGTGCACCATGAAAATTTTTAATTTAATTCTTCTGACCTGAGATGTTTTGGGGAGAAATCTTTGATAGACAATGACATTGTAAACAGTAATTTTTAAGATAAGAAGACATTGGCCATAGTCAAACATGTTTTGATCTCTACACTAGCCTTTTGCAGATAGTACCTTAATTACAAACATAATTGCTTCCTATAATTCTAAACCAGTAATTGCTAAAAGAACGAGCAACAAAGAATGAATGATTAGTTATTGTTAAATTCTCTTTCATTTATGAAATATTTGATAGCAACTTTATATATCCTTCAGGAACAAACCAATCGTAAGTTCCTTTATCCATCATATTACAGTGACTGCTTTTCTTTAAAACAAAAAAAAAGTAGAGAGAGTTAACACCTAAATATTGACAGAAATTTCAATATTACTCTTTAGTGACTTATGATTTAAAAACTTTGAAGTTGATTCAATCAGTTGAAGTCAGGACTGCCTAATGCCTTGCTTTTAATGCTGGGGTTCCTAAATTTTCTAAAGAGCTCAAACCATGACTAAGTCTTCACTTCAGCTGCTGTTAGGCACCTTCAGTTCCCAGGGAGTAGTTGCGGAACATGCACACAGACAGGTGCATCATCTTTAGAGTCAAACCAAGTCATCCCCAGGGAGTAGCACAGCTGTTCTTTCCCCTTTATTTTGGAGAAAAGCTGAAAAGTATAGTTCATGCTTCAGTTTTCTGGATTCTTCCATGCATTCACCCTGCTGTCCAAAAGCATGGAGCACCCAATCTACTCACAACACCAAAGAGAGAAAACAGAATAATTTAAGGCAGCATGAAATGCAATTAAGGACTGAGAGAGATATAATCTCAGTGCAGTGCAATTTATAATTCACACCTCTTTAAAATGTATGGTATGCCAATTTCATATCCATGATGTACAGTGGTAGCTTGAACAGAAAGGAATCGTCATATTATCTTTGGAAATGGAAAGCTGTGAACACTTCACACTCACTCACTCACTATTTGGATGGGACATTTTAGAGTGTCTAAAACCATGGCTTTTTAACCTTGCCTTTGCACCCTGGAGAAAGTAACAGTCTGTTCTTTCTAAAAAACCAGTGATAAAAAGTGGTGGATTTTCCCTCAGAGATTACAAGGAAGACCTTACACATCAAGAAACTAGGGAGTGCAGCTTTGAAAGACCATCATCCAGCATCAGCCTAAATCAGGTATGGCCACCCTGTTCTACCCTCTAGCTGTTTCCATCCCAGAGCATTTGTGTTCACATCATCACTTCAGCTCTCTGCTCCTGCAACATGAAATGTGAATAGGCAAATGAACAAGGGGATGAAGAGAGTGAAGGTCAACATACTCATATTCCAAATCTAAAGGGTGGTCTGTTTCCAGTTGCTATCAAGAGACACCCTGGCACTAGCTTTCCAGGGCCCAATTATCCCTTGGCTTTTGACCCACCATGTCCCGATTATGGTTATGGATATGAGAAAATCACCTTGTCTAGCTGAGCACAGTAACACTGAATTTTTTCAATACTATTGTTTTAAGGCTTCACTTAAAGTCTTGAAGAATTAAAAAGGTTACACTTGTCCTACTGCTAGGAGTTCTACAGAAAACTGCATTTAGAGTTCTATTGTTCAGACATATTTATGTGTGTGTGTTTCAACATGGCTATTCTATTCTTTTGTTTTATTACTGAAATCACTTCACAAGAGTCAGCTTCAGCCATTTAAAGAAACATGCTGAAGATCTTTCTGAACGTGTAAACCAAAATCTATTGTCAGAATCTGTTTACTCTTTCTTATGAACTCTGGGCTGGTAAGTGTTCACTCCCAGTGGGATTGACTACATCCTAAAGGCTTTGCTCTGGAAATTTTACATTCTAAAATAATCTCTTCCTCACTACTCTGTATTTAAAATACAATTCTATTCACATTGTTTGGGTTTTTATAAATCATTCCATTTATACCAGGTTAAAAGAATATAATATAAATTGGATGCAAATTTTACTATCTGCAAACTTCATAGTCTACACTGGTATTTATCCAGTGAGATTAACAAATAAAAAGTGACATTAGAAGGGGACAGTTCCACTGGACTAAATCATCACATTCTTCCCCATTTTTAATTTCCATCAATGATTTCTTTAGGGGTTATGAGACTGTTGATCTGATCCTGATTTAACTTTGGTGCCAAATTCAAGAACACATCAAAATGATAAGTCATCATGATCAAGTAGGTTCATTCCAGGGATGCAGAGATGGTTCAATATACGGATATCTGTAAACTTATCTCACTATATAAACAAACTCAGAGAAAAAACCTAAATAATCATTGCATTAGATGCTGAAAAAGCATTTGACAAAATTCAAAACTTCATGATAGGAAAGATAAAAAATTCAAGGCTCAAGCCTAAACATAGTAAAAGCAATATACAGCAAAATAGTATCCAACATGAAACAAAACGGGGAGACACTTGAAGCAATCCCACTAAAATCAGGCACTAAACAACGCTGCCTACTCGTTCCCTACCTATTTAATGTAGTACACAAAGTCCTAGTCAGAGCAATTAGAAAACAAAAGGAGGTTAAAGAAATACAAATAGGAAAGAAAGAAGTCAAAATATCACTATTTGCAGATGATATGATAGTATATTTTAGTGACCAAAATTTTTCCACTAGAAAAATCCTTCAGCTGATAAATAACTTCAGCATAGTGGTTGGATATAAAATTAACTCAAATCAATCAGTAGCCTTCTTGTACTTAAAGGATAAACAGGCTGAGAAAGAAATTAGGAAAATGACATCCTTCACAATAGTCACAAACAATATAAAATGCCTTGGTGTGACTCTAACCAAGCAGCTGAAAAATCTGTATGACAAGAACATCAAATCTCTGAAGAAAAAACTTGAAGAAGATATCAGAACATGGAAAGAGCTCCAATGCTCATAGATTGGTAGGATTAGTATAGCAAAACATGGCCATCTTGCTGAAATCAATCCACAGATTCAATTCAATTGCACCAGATTCCAACTTAGTTCTTCATAGAGTTGGAAAGAGCAATTTGCAAATTTGTTTGAAATAACAAAAAACTCAGGATAACAAAATCTATTCTCAACAATAAAAGAACTTCTGGGAGAATCACCATCCCTGACCCCAAGCTGTATTACAGAGCAATAGTGATATTAGTACAGAGATAAGCAGGTAGATCAGTGGAATGGAATTGAAGACCCAGAAATGAACTAATAGAAGAGAAAGTTGGGAAGAGCCTTGAACACAGAACAGGGGAAATTTTCCTGAACAGGACACCAATGGCTTATTCTCTAAGATCAACAATCTACAAATGGGACCTCATAAAATTGGAAAACTTCTGTAAGGCAAAGGACTCTAGGACAAAATGGCAACCAAAATATTAAGAAAAGATCTTCACCAATTCTACATCTGATAGAGGGCTGATATCTAATATATACAAAGAACCCAGGAAGTTAAACTCCAGAGAACCAAATAACTCTATTTAAAAATAAGGTACAGAACTAAACAAAGGATTCTCAACTGAGGAATACTGAATAGCTGAGAAACACCTAATGAAATTTCAACATCTTTAGTCATCAGGGAAATGCAAATCAAAACAACCCTCACATTCCACCACGTGACATCAGATGTTGATGAATGTAGAGAAAAAGAAGCATGCCTCCATTGTTGATGAGATTGCAAGTTGATACAACCACTCTGGAAATCAGTCTGCTTGTTCCTCAGAAAATTAGATATAGTAATACCTGAGGACCTAAGTATACCATTATTGGGCATATCCCCAAATGATGCTCCAACATATAACAAGGACACATGCTAAACTGTGTTAACATCCTTATTTATACTAGCCAGAAGCTGGAAAGAACCCAGATGTCCTTCAACCTTCAACAGAAGAAGGGATACAGAAAATTTGGTACATTTACACAACGGAGTACTACTCAGCTATAAAAAACAATGACTTCATGAAATTTTTAGGCAAATGGATGAAACTAGAAAATATTCTGAGTGAGGCAACCTAGTCTCTGAAGAACACACATGGTATGTACTTACTAATAGGTGGATATTATCCCAAAGCCTTGGCATATCCAAGATACAATTCACAGACCATATGAAGCTCAAGAAGAAGAAAGACCAAAGTATGGATGCTTCAGTCCTTCTTAGAAGGAGAAACAAAATACATGTAAGGAGGAAATTTAGAGAAAGTTTGGAGCAGATTGAAGGAAAGACCCTCCAGAGTCTGCCCCACCTGGAGATCCATCCCATATACAGATAACAAACCCAGACACTATTGTGGATGGCAAGAAGTTATGGCTGACAGAAGCCTGATATAGCCATTTCCCAAGAGGCTTTGCTAGAGCATGACAAATACAGAGGCGGGTGTTCTCAGACAAACACTGGACTGAGCAAGGGGTCCCTAATGGAGGATTTAGAGAAAGGACTGAAGGAGTGGAAAGGGCTTGCAACCCCACAGGAAGAACAACAATATTAACACTCTTCCCTCTGAGCTCCCAGGGACTAAACCACCATCCAAAGAATACACATGGAATAATCCCTGGCTCCAGCTGCACATGGATCAGAAGATGGCCTTGTGTGGTTATCAATAGGAAATGAGTCCCTTGGTCCTCAGAAGGGTAGAAGCCTCAGTGTAGGGAAATGCCAGGGCAAGGAGGCAGGAGTCGCTGGGTGGAGAAACACCCTCACAGAAGAGGGAAGGAGGATGAGATAGGGTGTTTCTACAAGGAAACCTGCAATGGAGATAGCGTTTGAAATGTAAGTTAAAAAAAAGTCACTGAGCTCCATCCACTCTTTGCCTGTGGGTGTTTGCATCTGTCTTAGGTTTTGGTTGGAGCCTTATTTTTATCTATTTATTTGAGAAAAATCTCAAGTTGGATCTACCACTGGCCTTCTGACTAAACAAAGAAAGATAGCTTATTGACTCACCTCCTTGCTAATAATGGTTGGCAGTGCTTTATGGATTTTGTCCATTATATGAATAAATGCCTTCTTAATTTCTAGCATTTCTTTTTTTCTCAGAATTTCCATTCTGTTTATATACTGTACCTTTGTTAAATCGTGCTTGTTTTCATATTTTCCTATTTATCATGTCTTATGTCTCTGTCTGATAATGGCAATATTATGTGTACATCTGACTGAATCTACTTCTAATCATTTTCTTTTATATTCAAACTATTTCTTGCCTGTTGTAATTTATTTCCTTTATTGTTATTGAAAGTAGGACATGAGACAGAACATTTAAAGGACTCAGGAAATAGACTTTCAATATTGTAGTGAAAAGGTGTGGAGTCTTTGCTTTGGTCTCTGTCTCTAGGAGCCTGCGGTTGTGAGCTGTGAGCTTCACAGGTGTGTCTCAATTTACCCCTCATTCAGACTCGATGGAAAAATATTATAGGTGGTATCATCACAGCCAGCTAGGGAGACTTCTTTCTAGTAGCCAAGTTATATTTTATGAATCAATCAATCTTTGGACAAATGATCTTCTTATGGAGTGTCTTACTAGATTCTCTAACATCTTGTGAGCATAAAATAAACAGGTCACAAAACTCAGGAGTTGGGTTATGGACTGAAGAACCAGTTAAAACAACAGACTTGTACATCTACTTACTGTCTCTAAATGGATGGGTTTATTTTGTTAATCATATTTAATAAAAATAAAATAATATTTGGCTTTGTAAACCTATTTCTTCAGAGATAAAACTGGGTATGTAAGGGCTGACTTACAGCGGGCTCTTTAAAGCCCTTAAGGACAAAGATAATAAGGACAGTTTCTGGACCCCCATGTTTCAGGGACCCATGGTGTCCTTAAGTTGTTTCACTCCTTGTTACAATTTTGTGGATATTGTGGACTTATTAGTGATACAACATTGGGAGATGGAAAGATGGCTCTGTGGTTCAGAGAGCTTGCTACTGTATCACAAGGAACCACGTTTAGATCTGAGTGTATATACTAGGCAGCTCACAAACACCCAGACCCTCAGCACCAAGGGAAATGATGTCCTCTTGTGGCCTCCATTTATACATGTATGCACACAGTGAAAATTCGTTCACACACAAACAAATACCAAAAGTAAAAACGAAGTAGTAAAAAGAAAGGAATATAAAACTATTTGAGCTGCGCTTTTAGCTCAGTGATGGAAGTCTTGCACAGTATGTTCAAGAGCCTGGGTTCTATCCTTAGCACTGAAAAATAAAATAATAAAATATACTGCAGTTGGAGAAGTTGTATAATTGTGTCCAGTGTGTCCTATATTCTTCTGTTCTAATTGCTCTACTGTGTCATATATTTGGTGGTCTTTGCTTCACTTCTCTTTAATACTCTTTAATAATTATATTAATAATTTAATAATTATGTTATTCTCCATCCCAAAGCTCTAAAGTGCAACACTAGCATTCATGATATTATTAGCTAGTACATTTAGAGTACAAAACATTGTTTTAAATGCTTATTGTTCCCATTTTTATGCACAAAAAATGACAAGGTACATAACGAGCTTATGAAAAAGGCTTGTGCAATGTCCTGTATCTGCTCAGAATACCCCAGTCCCTCCATTTAAAGAGAGACATAAGTTAAAATAGGATCAGTTGTGTGGGCCCAGGCCCCAGCCTGACTAGTGTGCTTATGAAAAGGGAATTTGTACACAGACATGTATAGAAGGAAGATGACAGAAAGATGCTGGAGGAAGTTGGTCATTTATATGCCAATGGGACAGACTAAGAGAAAACAACCCTTGCTGAGAATTTCTCTCAGACATCAGAACTGTCAGGAAACCAAATTTTCTGTATAAGGATTCTGTCCACGATACTTTATCTACCAACCTATCAACTTGTAAAATATTTAATAATATAATATGTTACATTATTTATAAAATATATCAAGAACAACCACAATGATGATAACAATAATAATGTAGAGGGAACTCATGGATTGAATCTTCTATCTTTATCCCTGGCATCAATAGGAGATTGAGTGTAAACAAATTGAGCCATCATTTTCCAATGTATCTTAAAAACTTTTAGTTTCCAAGTTATTACAACTTTAGGAAGGACACAAATATAAACAGCAAACATCAGGGTCTCTTTTGTTTACTATTAACCTGTAACACCGACCAAGTGTTTTGGTGCTTAGATCAAATAAGAAAATTGCTAGAAGGTCAAAGCTAATGGATTTGTAGATATTGATTAGTAGGTGAAAATTCAGAGAAAATAAAACACAGATGTAGAACAATCAATGAGAATAAAATACCAAAAAGGAAGAATTTAATGAATGAGAAAAGCTTAAAGAGAAGGCACGAGATGAAAGCTGGGTTTGTTATTTCTTTCAAGAAAGATCAGCGCTGTTTATTATAGATTAAATTGAACTCTGAGAACGTCCTCTACACCCTCTCAGGCCTGCGAGAGCTCATTACTGCAGTGAAAGGTCCTAGCATCCATCACAACCTGATTTTCAAGGGGACTTTGCAGAGTTACTTTAAAACTTGCTTCTTTATTTCTTTGGTGAGAAGATAATTAACTTTTACCTGCCTTTTACTAGTTCAGTCTTTAAGGAACAGCGAGTATTTCACCTGTGACATTTTCTATTTAGCCATCATCATCTCAAGTAGTGAATCCTATAATGGAGCACAAAAAGCTAGTTGTAAGGCTAACTGTGGAGAAGTCATCCACATGCATGTGCAGCGATGCCCACCCCAGTGACTTCCGAGAAACTTGTGTTGAAGAACAATGAACTCATTCCAGACTAAGAAGGTTTTGTTTTTAATGTTTAAAGCATTATATGTTTATATGTGTGTGAATGTTCTGACCTGCTTGCATGTACCTAAGTGCACCATGTGTGTGCTTGGTGCCCATGGAGGCTAAAAGAGGAAGTTGGACTGGAATACAACTAGATGGTTGTTAAATTGCCAGGTAGGTGCTAGGAATTGAACTCAGGTCCTTTGCAACTTTACAAGAGAAGAAAATGCTCTTAGCTGTTAAGTCAGGTGTGTGTGTGTGTGTGTGTGTGTGTGTGTGTGTGTGTGTGTGTGTGTGTGTGTGTGTGTGCTCCTGTGCACATGCACGCCTGCATGGGTGTACCTGCCTTTGTGTTGGTGTGCCTTAATCATCCAAAATTTTAAAAATCAAATATTTTAGTGGTTTTCTAAAATTATTGTAAGAGAGTCAAAAGTGGTAAGTGGTCAAGTCAACTGAATGGAAAGATCTGAGAAGCAAGGCATTCACTGCAAAGTCTTAAACTTCTTTGTGTGTGTGTCTCTGTGCTCATTGTACATGGGTATATTCCTGTGTGTATATGTGTGGATGCACATGTACATGTGGACGCTCATGTGTGAAGGAGGCTATGATCAGCCTCAGGTGCTAATCCTCAGATGCTGTTCATCTTGCTCTTGAGGCAGCATCTCTCTCTAGTGAGGCTAGGCTGCCACACTCAGGGATCCTCTTGTCTCCACCTCCTCTGCATTGGATTACAGGAGTGCACCATTGTATCCAATTTTCTTGACATGGGTTCTAGGGGTTAAACACAAGTCTGCATCATTGCATGGCAAAGAATCGCTGCCTGAATTATCTCATTGGCCTTAGAAAGCTTCAGGAGTTTGAATTTACTGTTTGACGTACAGGTGCAAAAATAGGAATGGTAACAGTGATGAAAATGGTGAGTTCTTCACCATTCATCAAGTATTCAGTGAGTTTAAGGCCATAGATGAACAGCTTCTCAGAGTTTCTCATACAGGGTAAAGTTTCAACAGTAGCATAAACTTTGCTTTCCTTAAATTATTTTTTGTAGTACTCCTTCTTTTGATGAACACCTAGTAGGAATAGTGCTGGGCTATAAAAAAAAAATTTGAAAGTTGTCTTTTCAGTGTCCATTCCTCACTTATAATTAACATAATTTTTAATTGAATGTTGGATTGTTTGTACTATGGAGTTAGCTGTAACTTTATTTTTTTAATCCAACTGTTAATGATGGTTCTTAAATGCTTTAACCTCCCTTGTAGCCCACCACCTACCAGAGGGAGTGGGAAAAGTACAGGAAGAAGGAGGGAATTGGATCTGTTTAGAAAGGTTCTTTGGTGGTGAGGATTGATTCTAATACTTTGAATTAATCTATCCCGAAAAATCTTGAATCTTCATGGCCAAACACTGAAGGTCATTGTCTCCAAGTGGTTTTTGATCAATCAACAATATCCAATGACTAGGTAGTGTAGACTAAGGTGGAACATTTAGATTTGCAAGAGCTAGGAACTGGGAGAAGGAAGGAGAATGAGAATCACATGATTTGGAGGGAGACAAATGCAATTTAGAGTTGCAAAAGGAAAATAATCCAAAATGTAGGTTAGAAGAAATGTGGTCCCAGAAGAAAAACCCAGAAGTGTCTTGGGCAGCAAAGACTAGGGGGCTGCTCTGAAGGTAATAGGGCAGCCAAGATAAAACATAGATTTAGAAAGTGTTGAGTGAGGAGTAGTGGAGGAAAATGTATCCTAGCCAGGTGGAGGATTAGAACTGCCCAAACCTTGAGCTGGTCAAGGCATATTAAAATTAAATCAGGTGTGTGTGTGTGTGTGTGTGTGTGTGTGTGTGTCTTTCACTTGCAAATCTAGATAGCTCTTGAGCAGGTATACACATGTGACCTGCCAAGATCCAAAACAGGGCAGCTAAAATTTGCCACTGAACTTTGGAGCAACTCCTGTTTGTGTTTTCTGGAAATTGGCAGTTCAATACACAGATTAGCAGGCAATGGCAGCTCCAACCACTTGCAAAAACTTCACAGATACACTGGGAGTCCAGCTCCATAGAGTTGGGTGAGCAACAGCAGGGACGCGACCTAGCAGAGAAAGCCAGGCCTCAGCTCCAGTCAGCAGGAGGGACCAATAGGAACATCAGGAGAACTTCTCAGTTGTTCCTTTCTCAGGGAAGCAGAGATAAGCTAAGACTAGAGACCTACAAGTGTTGCACAGCTAGCCAAGCTTTGTATCTGTCACCCCATCAAGTCTTATTTGTACTCTCCAATATCTTCGAAACATCACTTGTCCTCAGCGTGGGCTTGCCTCAGAACATGCATCCAATCAGCCCAAGTTTGAAGAGTCCCAGCAAATGCAATTCGACTGTGCAATGTAAGGCAGACCAATGCATGTGTGTTGTCAACACAGAATCCTTCATCACATGTTCTTTCACATGTTTACTTTAACAGAGCATCATCACTCCTGTGTCTGCTTCACTGAAATGTTCCTTCACAAGTCTGCTCTAGTCTTTCACCTGTGTCCACATCAGGAAAATGTTACTTCATGAGTTTGCCCCAGCCAAACACCATCCAACACAACTGACTCTCTGAAGAACCCAAGGTTCCACTTCAGTTAGCTCTTCCTAGAATCTGATGAGGGTATTTGTTAATCCTTTCTCTTTCACATATATAAATGTTCAGAACCTGTGTTTACGTCCATACACCAAGCCCATCAAACTGGTTGTTTAAAATAGCAGCAATAATTTTTCCCCATATGATCCAGATTTTTAAAATTAGACAGGACTTGGCTGGATAGCTTTTCCTATTACTCCTGGGCTAACTTCAATGAAGGTGGTCCAATGTGACTGTGTGGAAAAATGGGCTTCCCTCTGTGCCTACAGCCCTGGTTATGGATTCTGTGTTCTCCTTCATTTTTTCTCTCACCTCCTATGGTCTACCTTTGTTTGACTCACATGGATACAGGGTTCAGGAAGGCAGCATAGGTGCACATAAGCACTGAAGACCTAGGGTGAGAACTGGCCTACTGTCCCACTGTGTCAGATAAACCATGCAACGCATAAAGCCCAGATGATCCAGTTTTACTCTAGGTTGGCCTTTTCATCTCACTTATTATCAATCTCTGCCATGTATTTTAACATTTAGTTGGTCTTGATTAATTGTTGATTTATAGATTCTGAGTTGGCTATGTATTTAAACTTAGGTGAAAGTCATTCCTTTAAAACTTAAAAGAGCTAATTACAACATGAAAGTTATACATGAAAAACCTTGAAGATGAGTATTTTAGGCTGTCTTCAATTTGGAAGAGTATTCTTAAGATGAAAACTAATGGAAGAAAATATAAAACAACCAGCTCAAAAGATTCATGCTGTTGAAAACTAGCACAAGTATTATACTCAGCTGATGAACCCTTCTTTCAGTTCACTAAGGAAACAGGAGTGAGAAATCAGAAGAATGTTTCAATGTTTTCACACACACATGATATTATATGATTTTTCATATATATGTAAAATCACAATTCATATATATATGTGTATATGTGTATATGTGTATATGTGCATATGTGCATTTGTGTATATTCGTATATGTGTATATATATCCATCCATGTTCTTCACAGTCAACATCACCTACACAAAGTAGATTTCATGCCATTTATCCAACTCAATGTTTTGCACTCTGATTCTTCCCCTTAGTGTTTTCTTGTCAGTATTTAATTATGTTGAATTACTCTTATATAAATTAGATATCTGTTCCTCCAGTTTGATCTCCTCTGACACAACCATTTCTCTATAGTAAAACCATTCTCTGCTTCATTTTGCTTATTATTTCCAAAGTTTTTCCTCCTATTTTCTATCAATATCTATTGTTCTAAAGAGCTCTTCAAAGACACAGAAAGTGTCTTTCATTTTTTCACAAGAGAGAACACTTTCATTATTCAGGTGTGTGAGGGTCTTGCCTCACAAACATCCTTCTATGATCTGCAGATAAGTCTCCAAAACCAGTTGGATGTCTTCAAAGTTATCTGAATCATGGCACTATCTACTCTGAGGCAACTTCAAATACCACAAGTTAAAGGCTTGGACCCTCAAGACCTTCCTGTAGGTTGTTCTATGAGAAGACATATTACAAAGGATTCAGAGTAACAGCTGGCAGAGGGAATACCTAGAGCTAGGGTGGAGAATAATAGGAGCTTGAATGGAGCCTTCTAGGCACCTTTATGTGGCTCAGGGATCATATCTAAGATCCCTGGATTTTCATGGAAGCTGTGATAAAAATGGAGGTGTAACTAATTACATGTCAGGACTTTCCCCTTTTCTAGAGATTCAGGGTGACAGTGAAAGTTCATTTGCTCACATATGAGTTTCCCTGCCTATCATCTCATTATAGACTACAGAGAAACTCACAGGTAGTGACTGTAGCATGCAAAAGACACTCTTAGTCCTGGAATTTGAGAAACTGTATTATTCCTTGTTTAGTTAGGTTTCTGAAGATTCCATAACGTTATACTTCGTGTCCAGTCTAAACATCGATCTTTCTCCTTCCCATTCTAGCTCCATCACATGACCATATTAATTATTCTCATGTTTGGGATGCATTTATTTCCTCTCTTTTTTGCACCCATATAGCTATTTCCCCAGCTCTGCTGTTAGTTGGAGTTGTTCAGATTGTGGCCTTTGCTCTTGTTTTGAATGCATAGTCATTCCACAGTTTAAATAGTTCCAGATTCTCTCTGGCCTGTAATTCTCTCTTAGAACAAGAAGTCTACATACATAAAGTATGGGCTTTATAAGCACCCGCCCAAAGCCTGCTCCTATCCAAACTCATCTCCATTGAGGTTAATGATGACTTTATTCTTCTGGTTTCAGGTTAGAAATGTGTCATCATTAACTCAATTTTATCTTCAAGTCTAGTGTTAAATAGATCTTTTCAGTTTTTTGTTAGTGTAGACAGGGAGTCTGATCATTTTATATTACTGGAGCCTTGCTTTATATTTTACATGAATAACTATGATAGCTACTATTCTGTTCATAGTATGGCACACAGAATGAGCCTTTAAATCAACTCATAGCACTTATCTATGCAAGAATGTCAAGGGTCCAATTTTGTTCTCAAAGTGAACTCCAGAGACAGTGGTATACAAGGCCTCTTCTAATCTAGACCATGCCAGGTCTCTGATGGGATATCAGCCTTAATTTATTCCAGACACCCAGACATGCTCTTTTCTGTCCACTGATCACCACTGGCATGGTTCACTCATAATCTTTTTAGTTCCTCTGGCTCCTTCATCCTCTTCAAGTTGTAGTTCCAAAGCTATTCCTCTTGACTACCCTCCAAATAGATGCATTCTCCATCATGAGTATCTTCTCTCTAATAAACATTTACACCTTGCTAACATAATATCATTTTACAACATATTTGTTTTCCTCTCAAAATAATACAAGATTCACAAGGGACCTTTTTATTAAACTTTCACAAAAGTTAGATTTTTTTTCTTTAATATTTTTTTATGTTACCACAGGTCTTGTCTTTTTTTCTCTAGAAAAAAAAAATCTTGAACTTTATCTGTTCCAACAAACTAGGTGTTAGCACACCCGTGCAAATATGAAAATTAAAATGATAAATGGTAAGGAACATAATAGAATGGAGATTTAGTTAGTGTGGCCACATTGGGAAAAGGAACATATAAAGGGGTCTAGTGACTAATACCAAAATATGTCTTCTGGGGTACTAATAAGAGACTTTGACAAAGACTTCAACTGCAGTTGCAGCTCTAAATATAATTATTACTTTTCAAGCTTAATATAGAACAGAATCACAAAGTTCCAAAAGAAATTTAGCTGTATATATATATATGCATACATAATAACAAGAAGTACAATACTGTTTTATGAGTATATATGTAGATCCCTGTTAACATGTTCATGTGCATGTACTGGATATGTATACACGAATATAAATCTGAGTGTGCAAATTGCAAATAGACATAACAGGCCAAAGTCAGGTGTGTTCCTCTATCACGCTCCCACTTATTTTTGGAAACACATTCATGTGGAGCTCACAGAATCAGCAAGTGCAACTAGCCAACAAGCCCAGGGGAGCCTCTTGCTTCTTTCCAGCCCTAGGCTTACAGGTGTACCCCATGGTGCCTGGCTTTTTATGTCATGCTGAGAACCCAAACTTAGTTGCTCATGCCTGAATGGCAAGCATTTTCCTAATGGAGCCATCTCCCCAGTGCTTGCAATAGCATGGAACAGTGATTGGTTGCATGGTTTTAGCTTGATGGGGAAATTTCATGTATTTCCACTGTTGTGTATAATGATCTATTTTTTAAAAAATGAGCACACGCTTTTAAAATTAACACAATTTAAAATATTAAAGAGCAATTGCTATACAAATAATTACAATTCTTGATTCATTTTTCCTGACAATGGAGGTTGCTCTCACCATCCCTACCACAACACACTCAGGCACAGTATCTGCTTGTGGCAGCCTTCAGTGTTCATTAGACTAAGAACTGAAATTGCCTTCAGTCAATACGACAGGTTTGCTGTGAAACCAAAGCTGCCAGTCACTACATCTAATTTTTAATTAAGTAGACTAATTCTCCCCGGCACCAGCTGTTTTCATGGTTCTTGAATTCTGTGACTTGATAACTAGCACAATAAATGTTATATATATATATGTATATATATATATTAAAAAACATAATTATGCAAGCCTTTTCTCACCTTTTCATATGCTTTGAAAATAAAGTCTCTCTAAATCACCGCTTTCCTGAAAAGCTATGACTGAATGCTTGTGGAAAACAAGCAACACGTTATCCATCCCCACACTCACACCACATAACACCTTTTTCTTTTAAAACATCTTTTTCATATCAGAGCTTCTCAATGCTAATGAAAACCTTTGAATAAAGCGTGAATTATTTCCCCATCCCAAAGCTGAAAATAGATCTCTCAGTGGGGTTTTTTATTCTCAGACTTCCAAGGTTCTTCATCTGTTTCATACCTGTATCATTGACAGGTTCTTACTACTATCTCTTTCAGAAGTGGAGTTTTGATTTCCTAGTATCTTAGGATGTCTTGGGCTTTGGAGTGGTGGATGAGGGATCTGAACTAAGGTATGGGAGACAGACACATTCTTCTGTATCTAGCAAAGCTGAGATATACCTGTTGCCCTTCAATCACATCCAGTGCTACCCATGGACATATTGAGATAAGAAAAAGTGAGAGTGAAGTTCTATGTGAAGCTTGCAAACAAACAAACAAACCAACAAACCCAAATAGCTCAATTTATTCAACATGCATGTAATCAGCAATTATGGTGGCAGCTTGAGAAAAAATACACTCTTCCAATAATAAAACTATTATTATCAGGCTCTTTAAAAATGCAAATATGAGTATGATAGAATATATTTGAAGAAAAAAGAACTTTGTTTTCTGATGTGTGTGGTGTTTGAGGTAACTCATGTAGGAATAATGTGTCAGCCTCATTGGGCTGGTGTGAATTTATGTAGGAGGGGGTATTCCTGGAGAAAAGGGACTATCTTGAACAAGCTGGGCTCCAAATAATGCTTAGAAGCTAAGATGCAGCATATCTGTTTCTGATCTTCTACATGGCTTCCTCCATATAAATAAATATGGTTACCAAAGAAAAAGGTTTTTCTAGATATGCAAAGTTCTCTTTCATATCTGTGTTATTAAAATGTATCAAGTTTATGAATCAACATCACTCAAGACAAGTGATGTTGATTTTAAATTTGACCAAGGTGATAGTTAAAATTGTTACTAAATAAGTAACAAAATTATCATTATTACTTTTTAGTGAAAGAAAAACAGAATAAGAAAAATCGTTTCAAAGCATTTATTCATTCCCTCAGTTGCTCACTTATTGAAAGCTTGCATTAGCAATTTAACTGTCTGCATGGGGCTGTGGATCCCACATGGGAAGAACAACATTATCAACTAACCAAACCCACTACAGCTCCCAGGGACTAAAACACCAACCAATGAGTTCGCATGGAGAGACCCATGGCTCCAGGTTCATAGGCAGCAGAGGATAACATTTTCTGAAATTAGTGGGTGAAGAGGCTTTTGGTCCAGTGAAGGCTCATTTTCGAAGGGTAGAGGAACACCAAGG
Source organism: Micromys minutus (assembly GCF_963924665.1). Lineage (NCBI taxonomy): Eukaryota > Metazoa > Chordata > Mammalia > Rodentia > Muridae > Micromys > Micromys minutus. The sequence goes on along the minus strand of NC_137977.1, from coordinate 4,743,000 downwards.
TGCTGACGTGGGAGAGGGTGGTTGGGAGAGGGAGCACCTTCTTAGAAGCAATGGGAGAAGGAGGGAAGATGGGGTTGGGTGAAAAGAATAACATCTGAAATATAAATGCAGAGGATATCCAATAAATTTAAAAAAACAAGGAAATACAATTTAATTTGCCTTTAAGGCAAATCAACTGGGGCTACTAATCAGGTGATTTCATAAATATGAATTATTGAAAACCATGAAGATAAAGATGCATAGTGATGGATCAGATATGCTCTGGGGGACCCAGAGTACAAGAGAACATTGCAATTGAGAAGGAGGAGGAGGATGAGAAAGAGGAGGGAGAGGCGGAAAAGAAGAATAGGGGGAGGAAATGTCCACCAGCATCTGAATGGCTCCTGTGATTCTGGGTAGCTTGGGCAAAGAAATCCAGGGAGGGAGACACCAGACACTTTATTAGTAAAGGGGCAGTAAGCAAGTACTAAGAACAGTGGCAGAGGCACACCAGCAGCTGCAGAGAGCTGAAGGAGATTTGATAAGAGGTGGGGTGTTTTTAAGGGAAGCAGTGAAGAAGAGAGAGAGAGAGAGAGAGAGAGAGAGAGAGAGAGAGAGAGAGAGAGAGAGAGAGAGAGAGAGAGAGAGAATGGTGATAGGACTCCAAATCAATGGTATTTAGAAAATATCCCAATCACCATGTAACAAGGGATGAAATGGGCAGTGATCTGTGTGGGTGATGAATTTAATGTTCATATATATATGGTGGGTTGGAAAGAGGTGAGACTAGAGAGACAGCAAAACAGTTGAAGCACTTGTTATATGTGATGATTTGACTGTGGTAGCCTTCATGTGTTCATGTTTGGATATTTGCTCCCAAGATAGTGGCACTGTTTGAGATTGATTAGGAGAAGTTACCTTATTGGTATGTCACTGGGGTAAGCGTTGAGATTTCAGAAGACTTAGGCTATTCTCAGTGCCCGTTCTCTTTCCTTGTTTTCTACTGGGGATGCAATATGTGAGCTCATAACTGCTCCTTCCTGACATGCTTCTGTTCCATCATCATAGACTCTCACCCTCTGAAGCCATAAGCTCAAATTAGACACTTTTTAAATAAGTTGTATTGGTTGTGGTGCTTTATTACAGCAATAGAATACTGAATCAGACACTGTGGGATGCTCAGGACAGGAGTTTGGAATTCCAGAATCCATATAAAAAGTTGGATGGACAGCCAGCACAGTGCAACTAACTGGTCCTAGTTACTGGGGTGTGAATAAACTAACCTGAGGGCATTGGTGTAGGAGAATTGAACCTGCCACTTATCTTGCATTGGGGTGCTACAAGCCCATAGGTGATGCCCTCCTCTTTTTCCATGGCAACAGTTGAAACATCTCCCCAAGGAGTCATCAGCACTGGAGAGTCAGCCCTGCCCCTCATCATCTATAGCACTTGGTAGAGCAAGCGCTGCACCTCACCAGGAGAGCACAGTAGAGTTGACCCTGGTGGTGAGGATGCAGGTAAGCCAGCCCAAAGGTGAGAGCAGGAGCGCTGGCCTGTGGCCCAGCTGGAGCAGGGCTGGAGAGCACATCCTGGTGGTGTGAATAAGGGACAACCAGTGTGCTGACCAGCGCAGCTATTGCTTAGGCCCAGATCCGGGACTCTGAAGTGGCCCAGCTCAAATCATCTCTGAGTGGCTGGGACTTGTGGAAGGGCCAGTCTTACTGTTCCAAAGCTGCAGGATTTTCATGACACAGGGCAACCACAGAATCAGTGGGAGGAGTCCTGGTGAGGAGTCAGTATTGATGATATCTTAGAAGCCAGAGATATCAAGCCAGAACAATGACTCATTGCGATGAATATTTGTAAGTGAAGATGTATGGTACGTGTGTGTGTGTGTGTGTGTGTGTGTGTGTGTGTGTGTGTGTGTTTGTGTGTGTGTGTGTGTCTGTGTGTGTGTGTGTTATTTTGGAGGAGGAAGGTTAAAAGTGTGAACGGCATATATGAGCAGGGCTGGGGTACATGATAGAAAACTCACAAAGAATTAACAAAAGGTGTTTTTAAAAAAGCCAGACAAAAATGGTAGCTGCTTGTAATCCCAGCACTCAGAAAACAAAACAAGGTGATTCTGGACAAGATAACCTGATTGAGTAAGAGAATTGATGAGCTAAGAGCTAGATGCCAGACCCTGCTTCAATATATGGTGTGGAGTATGACCAAGGAAGAAACCTGACTTCAGTATTGGGTCTCCACATGCTTTCAGACACATGCACTTACACACATGCAAAACTTTATATTCATGGATGCATACTACACACACACACACACACACACACACACACACACACTTCATGAATATAAGATGGATCTATCTGAATGTCTTTAGGGATGTATACATTAAGTCATTAAAATAAAAATTCAGAACTCTGTATAAGCAGTGATGCTTGAGGAGAAAGAATTACATGTAGAAAAAATAGCAGAAAGTGGTTTACTTATGTGATGAATTCCTGCCATCCTTTGGAGAGATTGATTATTAGGAAAGAAACTCAACAACCTATAACATGTGACAAATTCAGTAAGACAGCAGAGCCAGATGGGTTTTCAGCTTAATTTTGGCAAAGTTATGGCTGATGTGTATAGCTGTTTTTTCCCCATTTGAAGTTTTAATGATACATTGAAAGCTGAAGAGTTGCCAAAGTGAGTAAGGGCGGCCAGAATGAAGCTTCCCAAGACAGTAAGTCAAATTGAATTTTAAATTGTGCATATTGTCTGTGCTACTTTATATCGTTAACTACTATGAACAGCATTTAAACATGAGATTAGTACTGAAGCCGTGGGCACTGGAGGAGAGCTAGTTTTCTCTAAAGAACCTCATGCTTTACTATATCTGCTGTTATGGTTACAAGCTGGTCATTTCTCACCTCTGTACTATTGAATGCATGCTATCTCCAAAAGGGTTTGGACTGAACCCATGGTAGTGGGTTTATAAAAGAGAAAAAGGAATAACAGCATCAATAAATTTAAGGCACTAAGAAATTTATAGTAAAACTAATGAAGCAGAGACATTTTCTAGAGGGGAAGGCCATTCCTAGGAAATGTGCTAAGGTTCTCGGCAGCTCTCCTACTAATGCTCCTATTTTAAAACCTTTTATAGTAGGCTCCAACTTTGCCTCATACTGATGTCCTCTGAAATTTTCTTCTGTAGCACAAAGTCAGAATCCCGGTTTCACCTGAGTGAAGGTCCTTGGAGAGAATTCCTAGGCTGCCCCACAGCACCAGTGGCATCTCTTGCTGCTGCACTAGTGTTCTTGGTGGCGTGCATGGAAACTGTTTGTGAGAGTTCCCTGAATTCCTGCATGTCTCAGCTCTTTGTAAGGTCTTCTTCAAGACTGTCCCTGAGTTGGATTCATTTTTATTTATTTATTTATTTATTTATTTATTTATTTATTTATTTGGAAGAGATTTATGGACATGACAATCAGCCAAGGCTCTGATGACAGTTTAGTCTCCTGAGATACCAAGAGGTTTCCACTCTTTTTGGGAGAAAGTTATTATTAGTCAGGAGTTAGAGTTTACAATGGAATTGCCTTTGATTCCTAGATGACAGGGAAAGGAACAATCAGTCCTTTTGTTTCTGAAGGGCCACAATTAGTAGCCTGTCAGTTCCTTGCTGTTCTACCTGGAAGGGGGCTGCAGAAACTATACCAATTGAGTTAGCCTGAAGTAATGCTCTTCTGTTTGGGTATGCATGCTACCCTTCCCCTTTCAATTTTGCTTTCTGGTCAGAGATTACACAGAACTTAAGGGGGCCACCTACCATAAATATAGAAAAATTATGGAAAAATCAGATACAGTTTTCATAGCCCATTCCTGGACCAGATATAACAAGCATGGCTGTCAGGGTTGCTTACAATTGAGCGGCCTGGAACCTGTTGAGGTGATGTCACTCAGGGTGATGTTTACATAATTGTGTTTTGCTAAGAAGTACTTATCTGGGAACACATCAGGAATGGCAGCCACTGTAAATGGCATATCTGTACTCTCTATATTCTTCAGTATTTCTCATCAACACACTGTGTTCTCCATTCTGAACTTACTGTGAAGCCCATATCTTATAAGGGAAATCCTATCAAGTTCTTCAGCACACGATTTTGCTTTATAACTCCAGACTTTTCTCCATATGAGATTCTCATTCCCTTTTGATTCTGTACTCTCATTGACTGATGTTTTGACAAAGAGGCTTTTAAGAATTTTCAGGCCAAAATATATGAATATAGGTTCAATAGGATTCCATTTCCCTAAAGATCAAAATCACAGAAGTTCTATGTGCCTGATAATGCCTTGAAATAACTTTTGTAAACAGATACTTTATGATTTATGTTTAGAAATAAGTTAGACATTAGCATGCTTAAAGATCATGAGGGATTGGGCCTTCCCTCATAATAAGCAGCCTGTAAAACTAAGAATTAAAGCTAATTCTTTAATAATTTTTAATAAATAACCTTAAGATAGTGATTTCCTTAGATGGTATCTAAACTGAATAACTTTCCTAAGTGGAAATACGATATTGCTAACTTCCCACAATATCATAGACTTAGAGGCTTTCTAGTAAAGAATAAACATATATCATTGTCCCTTCTCTTAATAGTTAATCCAAATGGACCTGTTCTCTACCTATGCAGGAATATATCTTTCATATAAACCAAAGAAGACTGTCTGTTCTAGAGACTTTAGAAATAACATAAAGCATACTTAAAATGTAGATAGTGTAATGGTCCCTTTGGGTACGGTCTACTCCAATGCCTCCACAGTGTACCACTTCACTTGATAACAAACTCTACCTATCTTCTGCTAAAGCTATCAGTTAGATTATTTTTCAGTTGATCAGGGAGTCCAGAGAAGTCTAGAACAGGATCCTGATGGCATTCTCAGAGGCTAGACAGAAATGTCTGGAGGCAATATAGGACATGTTACAGGTGTTTAGTCTATGTAACATATACAGTGTGAATATTCCAGGTTCAGATATGAGATATAGCACATATCTATATCAAGTGTCTAGTTCAGAAGGGCTTTCTATTCATTATGAGTATTCTGAGATCTATCTATCTATCTATCTATCTATCTATCTATCTATTTATCTATCTATCTATCTACTTATCTATCTATCTATCTATCTATCTATCTATCTATCTATCTATGTATCTATCATCTATCTATCTATCTATCATCTACCCATCTATTTCAGGCAAATTTATACATTTAGCTTAGCCTGATTATTAACAGGAATAGTGTAAAAGGGTATCCCCATTGGTATATTTTTTGCAGTGATAAGGGCATCTCCATTCCTGGCAATTTCTTCTTAAAACTATAGAAAATTTATTTTTAGTATGAAAACAAGACCCAGCTTTGGCCTATTTTTGTTCCGTTTGCTTCCTTCTCAGTGACCGTTAGGTGTTTGAGATGCAAGTTTCCTGGCAGACTTTTGTTAAGAGTCCCATTTAGAAAGTGAAGATTTGACGGCTCCTCGTAGAGGCAGAGCAACTGGTGAGTGGGAGAGCTGGGATGCCAGGGAGCAGAGAGACCTCTGCGGAGTGCACACGGAAAGTGCACCTCCTGCCTTGCCCTTCCCTGACCTGCCTGATCCAGCGACCAGGAACAGAAATTTGGAACTTCTGTTTCTACCCAGCGGCGACTTCAGGATGCAGAGCTGAGCCTGGCCCATCTGCCACCCAGAACGGAGGCTCGTAGAGGCTGAGCAACTGGTGAGTGGGAGACCTAGGCTGCTGGGGAGCGGAGGGATCTCTGCGGAGTGCACACGGAAAGTGCACCCCCTGCCAGGACCTGCCCTGTCTTGCCTGATCCAGTGACCGGGAACAGAACTTAGGAACTTCTGTTTCCACCCAGAGGCGACTTCAGAATGCAGAGCTGAGCCTGGCCCATCTGCCACCCAGAACGAAGGCTCGTAGAGGCTGAGCAACTGGTGGGTGAAAGACCTGGGCTGCCAGGGAGCAGAGAGATCTCTGCGGAGTGCACACAGAAAGTGCACCCCCTGCCTTGCCCTGCTCTGCCCTGTCTGATCCAGCGACCAAAACAGAACTTTGGAACATCTGTTCCCACACTGCGACTCTGAGGCATAGAACAGGGCTCGACCCATCTGCCACCTGGACCAGTGGAGATCCAGGGACAGAGACCAGATACAAGAGAAAGGCAAGAACATATCACTGACAACAAAATGGCAAGAGGAAAGAGAAAGAGTTTATTCCAATAAAACCAAGACAACCTGGCAACACCAGAACCCAGCTCTCCCATAACAGCAAACATCAGAATTCCAAACACTCCAGAAAAGGAAGACACAGACCTGAAATCATACCTCAAGATGCTGATAGAGATACTTAAACAAGAACGGAAGGAAAAGCAAAAAGATTCAGAAGCTTTAAAGAGGAAACAAGGAAATCACTCAAAGAACTCAAAGAACTAGAAGAAAACAGAAGCAAAGAGATGAAGGAAAGGAAGAGGGAATTTAAAATGGAAATTGAAACAATAAAAAAACACAAAAAGAGATAACCCTAGAAGTAGAACAACTAAAAAAAAAAATCAGGAGTCACAGAAGCAAGCATTTCCAATAGATTACAAGAGATGGAAGAGAGAATCTCAGGGGCAGAAGACAACATTGTAAACATAGACAAAACAGCCAGAGAAGATGCAAAAAACAAAAAGCTCCTAACCCAAAATGTCCAGGAAATCCAGGACACAATGAGAAGACCGAATCTAAAGATAATAGGATTAGAAGAGGGAGAAGAGTATCAACTCAGAGGCACAGTAAATATCTTCAACAAAATCGTAGAAGAAAACTTCCCTACCCTCAAGAATGAGATGACCACGAGCATAAAAGAAGCTTTCAGAACTCCAAATAGGTTGGATCAGAAAAGAAATACCTCCCCACACGTAATAGTAAAAACATAAAGTGCCCTAAGCAAAGAAAGAATACTAAAAGCAGTAAGGGAAAAAGGTCAGGTAACATATAAAGGCAGGCCAATCAGACACACACCCAATTTCTCAACAGAGACTATGAAAGCTAGAAGAGCCTGGAGAGACATCATTCACACCCTAAGAGAGCACAAGTGCCAGCCCAAGTTGCTATACCCAGCAAAACTATCAATCACCATCGATAGAGAGATGAAGATATTTCAAGACAAATCAAAATTTACACAATATCTGACCACAACAGAGAACTACAACGTATTGTAGGTGGAAAACCCAATACAATGAGGGAAAATACTGCCTAGTAAAAACAAGAAAACTCCTAAACAAGAAAACTACAAGAAGAAAAAGACACAGACACAACTCAAACCACAAAAGCAATAATGGCAGGAAACCGAAACAACTATTCCTTGATATCTATTAACATAAATGGACTCAACTCCCCAATAAAGAGACATAGGCTATCAGACTGGATACATAAACAAAATCCAGCCTTTTGCTGCATACAGGAGACTAATCTCAGAGACAAAGACAGACACTATCTCAGAGTAAAAGGGTGGGAAAACAACTTCCAAGCAAACAGTCCCAAGAAACAAGCTGGAGTGGCTATTCTAATATCAAATAAAGTAAATTTCCAACCAAAAGTTATCAAAAAAGATAAGGAAGGACACTTTTTACTCATTACCAGGGACATCTGTCAGAAGAAACTCTCAATCCCTAATATATACGTTCCAAATAAAAAAGTACCCACATTCATAAAAGAAACCCTACTAAAGCTCAAAAAATACATTTCACCCCACACAATAATACTGGGAGACTTTAATACCCCACTCTCATCAATGGACAGATCATGGAAACAGAAACTGAACAAGGACACTGCAAAACTAGCAGAGACTTTGAACCAACTAGAATTAATAGATATATACAGAACATATTATCCTAAAGTAAAAGAATACACCTTCTTCTCAGCACCCCATGGCACCTTCTCGAAAATTGACCACATAATTGGACACTGAGTGAGCCTCAATCAATATAAGAAGATTTAAATACTCCCATGCATCCTCTCAGATCACCATGGTCTACAGCTGGTCTTTAACAACAACAAAGACAACAAAAAGCCCACATACACATGGAAACTAAACAACGCTCTGTTAAACGATAGCGGGGTGAAAGAAGAAATAAAGAAAGAAATTAATGATTTTCTAGAATTCAACGAAAATGAAAACACAACATACCCAAACCTATGGGATGCAATAAAAGCAGTATTGAGAGGAAAACTCATAGCCCTAAGTGCTTCCAAAAAGAAACTGGAGAGAGCTCACATCAGCAACCTGACAGCACAGCTAAAAGCCCTAGAACAAAAGGAAGCAGATATACCCAAAAAGAGTAGATGGCAAAAAATAATCAAAATTAGGGCAGAAATAGACCAAATAGAATCAAAAAGAACCATTGAAAAAATCAACAAATCCAAGAGTTTGTTCTTTGAGAAAATCAACAAGATGGGTAAACCCCTAACCAGACTAACTAGAGGGCAAAGAGGGAGTATCCAAATTAACAAAATCAGAAAGGAAAGTGGCGACATAAAAACTGAAACTGAGGAAATTGAAGAAATCATCAGATCCTACTACAAAAACTTATACTCCACAAAATTGGAAAATCTGGAGGAAATGGATGAATTGCTAGACAGATAAAAGATCCCAAAGTTAAACCAGGACCAAGTAAACCATCTAAATAACCCTATAACACCTAAAGAAATAGAAGAAGTCCTCAAAAGCCTCCCAACCAAAAAAAGCTCAGGTCCAGACAGGTTCAGTGCAGAATTTTATCAGACATTTATTGGGGATATAACACCAATACTCTCCAAACTATTCCAAAAGATAGAATCAGATGGAATACTACCTAACTCATTTTTGAGGCTACAATAACCCTCGTACCTAAACCACACAAAGACCCTACAAGGAAAGAGAACTTCAGACCAATCTCACTTATGAACATTGATGCAAAAATACTCAACAAAATCCTTGCAAACCGAATCCAAGAACACATCAAAACGATCATTCATCATGACCAAGTAGGCTTCATCCCTGGGATGCAGGGATGGTTTAATATAAGCAAATCCATCAACGTAATCCAGCATATAAACAAACTCAAAGATCAAAATCACATGGTCATCTCACTAGACGCTGAGAAAGCATTTGACAAAATCCAACATCCCTTCATGTTAGAAGTCCTGGAAAGAACAGGAATCCAAGGTCCATACCTATACATAATAAAAGCAATATAAAGCAAACCAACAGCCAACATCAAACTTAATGGCGAGAAACTTGAAGCAATCCCACTAAAATCACGGACACGACAAGGCTGCCCACTCTTTCTCTACCTATTCAACATAGTACTGGAATTCCTGGCTGGAGCAATTAGATAGCAAAAGGAGATCAAGGAAATACAAATCGAAAAGGAAGAGATAAAAACATCACTCATTGCCGATGACATGATAGTGTACTTGGGTGACCCTAAAAATTCCACCAGAGAACTCCTACAGCTGATAAACAAGTTCAGCAAAGTGGCTGGATACAAAATTAACTCAAACAAATCAGTAGCCTTCCTATACTCAAAGGACAAACATGTTAGAACGAAATTAGGGAAAAGGTACCCTTCACAATCGTCACAAAAACTATGAAATTCCTTGGTGTGACTCTAACTAAGCAAGTGAAGAACCTATATGACAAGAACTTCAAACCTCTAAAGAAAGAAATTGAGGAGGATCTCAGAGAATGGAAAGATCTCCCATGCTCATGGATTGGAAAGATCAACATATTAAAAACGGCCATCCTACCAAAAGCAATCTACAGATTCAATGCAATCCCCATCAAAATTCCAACCTAGTTCTTCAAGGAATTGGAAAGATCAATGTGCAATTTCATATGGAATAACAAAAAACCTAGAATAGCGAAATCCATCCTCAACAACAAAAAAACATCTTCGGGAATCATTATCCCTGACCTCAAACTATGTTACAAGGCAATTTTGTTGAAAACTGCATGGTACTGGTACAGAAATAAGCATGTCGATAAATGGAATAGAATAGAAGATCCAGAAATGAGCCCTCATGTATATGGTCACCTGATTTTTGACAAAGGAGCCGTAAACATTCAATGGAAAAAGGACAGCCTATTCAACAACTGGTGCTGGTCCAACTGGCACTCAGTGTGCAAAAGAATGAAAATAGACCCTTTCTTATTTCCTTGTACAAAGCTCAAGTGTAAGTGGATCCAAGATCTCCACATTAAACCAGATACACTGAAACTATTAGATGAGAAAGTAGGGAAAACCTTAGAACTCAGGCACAGGAGAAAATTTCCTGAACAAAACATCAATGGCTCAAACTCTAAGGTCAAAGATTAACAAATGGGACTTAATGAGATTGCAAAGTTTCTGTAACACTAAAGACATTGTCAAGAAAACAAAACGGCAAGGAACAGAATGGGAAAAGATCTTTACCAACACCACATCAGATAGAGGCCTAATATCCAAGGTATACAAGGAAATCAAAAAGCTAGACACCAGAGAATCAAATAACCCTATTAAAAAATGGGGTACAGAGCTTAACAAAACGTTCTCAGTTGAGGAACACGGAATGGCTGAGAAACAACTGAGGAAGTGCTCGACATCCTTACCCATCAGGGAAATGCAAATCAAAACAACCCTTAGATTCCACCTTACACCAGTCAGATTGGCCAAGATCCAAAACTCAGATGACAGCAAATGCTGGCGATGCTGCGGAGAAATAGGAACACTTCTCCACTGTTGGTGGGATTGTAAACTAATACAACCACTCTAGAAATCAGTCTGGCGATACCTCAGAAAATTGGATATAGTACTACTTGAATACCCAGCTATTCCACTTCCGGTCATATACCCCAAAGACACTTTAATACACAACAAAGATATATGCACCACAATGCTCATAGCAGCTCTATTTATAATAGCCAGAAGCTGGAAAGAACCCAGATGTCCTTCAGAAGATGAATGGATACAAAAATTGTGGTACTTTTACACAATGGAATACTACTCAGCCACCGGAAACAATGACTTGACCAAATTCTTAAGAAAATGGCTGCATCTAGAGAAGATCATCCTGAGTGAGATAACCAATTCACAAAAGAACAGACATAATATGCAGTTAGTGATATTGGGATGTTAACCCCAGAGGCTTGCACTCCCCCAGAAACAACTCACTGACTGTATGAAATCCAAGAAATAACGAAAACAAAACAAAAAAAAATATTTACAAAACAAGAAGACTTTGACTATTTCCATGTTGCATTTTGTTTTGCATGTACTTTATGCTCATTGTAACTATTAAGTTTTCAATGCATACTGTCAAGCCCTTGAAAAAAATCAAGTACTGACTAAAAAATATATTCACATAGTTTTATGTAAAAATTATTTTAATATCTGAAAAAACAGTACTGACAAAAATGTATAATTTTAAGCAAAAAATGTTTAAAATCTGTACATTTATCTTTGTTTTGTAAAATAAAGTCGTTTAAAAAATGAAGATTTGCTACTAAGGAACATCTTTTCACCGTACGCACTACTCATAGCACTAGCCCAACTTTTTGAAAAAGGACAGATTAAAAATAAGAATGAAAACCAGTCCTTAGGCCTGGGTCTATATTTTTGGAGGTCTGTGTATATTTATTTATATTTTTTACATTTATGTTTATGTTTTAGTGTTATTTGATTATATCTTATAAACATTGTATTATAGACATGAACATGCTCACAAATTCCTTAGACATAGGTTTTAATATAAATTTATTGTTAAGAGAATTAACACATTTTCAAAAATTATTTTTATGCTCTGCCTGTGGTTTTATTTAGAACTGTTAGAAATCAAAACTAAAACTGTTTCAAAACAGCTTCTTGGTTTTCCATTAAGTTTGAGTTATTTAGTGATATTATTATTAGGATTTGAGGTGTGATCTTATATGGGCCAGTCTAGTCTTAATACACTTTGTAGCTGAAGATCACAATCTCCCAATCCCTTGCTGCCACCTCCCTGCGTTGGGGTTTACAAGGCTGCCCCTCCAAGCCTGGCAGTACTTAGCTTATTTTTTTAAGAAAAGTTCTGCTTTCTTACTTCCAAGCACTTCTTTATGGAAAAACATGAGTCAAAAGAACATGAAGTAGGAAATTGAGATATAAGATACTGTAGGTATGAAAACACATGTTCGGGGAAAAGCTGACAAGAACAAAAGCTATTTTGGGGTGAGAAAAAATTTTATATACTAGGTTAGTTTTGTTCTCGAATAATGACTTGTTCTGTGGCATAAACTAACAGTTTCAGATAAAAGTATAAGGCTAAAAGCATGTTATAAACGCTTGTGGGAGGTGAAACATTTTTTAAAAAAATGTATGAATGTGATTAGTTTGAGTATAATTAAAACAATTTTTGCTTTAATTATTAAGATCAATTTTTGCTCCGTATTTGTTTTAATCAATCAGATTTCTCCAGTCACTAGGAGAAACTGCGGAAAACAGGTCTGACTTTCCCACAAGCCTTAAATCAACTTTTAAATTTGGTTTTAAAACAAAACAAAGCAAACAGGGATAAAGCAGAGACAATACAAAAAGCTCAGGGTGGTGAGTACAGGCAGAAGACAAACCCACATGACCGTGTCAGGCCTGGGGACTGGACCTCACCAGGAAAATGAACACTTACATCCTCAGAGGAAGGCCAGGCAGGAGGATGACTCTAAAGTGCCCCAAGATTGCCACAACAGTGAGAAAACATGGAGCAGGGAACCAGTTGTCCCCCTGGGGCTCTAGGAAAGCAGAGCTTTGCCTCCTCCACAGAAAAGAGGAACACCTTAGAAGGATGGATGTCTCACTGTGTGAAGGAGGAATGGGCTGTCAGCACCAGTGATGATGGCTACAGACAGATGCTGCTGAACATTCCTCAAAACAAAAACAAAAACAAAAACAAAAACAAAAACAAAAACAAAACAGGCAGCCCAGGGTTACCTTTGAGGTTTCTTGGATGAGTACTTGATGTGAGATAACAGCACCATCTTTAGGAGCTTGATTTTCGGTACTACTTAATCATTCCCCATAAAGGTGCTAAAGAAAGAGCTGAAGGAGCTGAAAGGGGTTGCAACCTCTTAGGAAGAACAACATTATCAATCAACCAAATTCTCCACAACTCCCATGGACTAAAACACCAACCATTGAGCACACATTGAGAGACCTATGGCTCCAGGTGCATATGTAGTTGAGGAAAGCATTGTCTGGCATCAATGGGAGGAGAGGCCTTTGGTCCAGGGAGGGCACATTTTTTCCAATGTAGGGGAATGCCAAGGCAATGGAGAGAGTGATTAAGAGCAAGTGTACCTTCCTGAAGACAAGTGGAGGGGAGGGGGGATGGGATCAGGTTCGGGGAAGGGGATAACATTTCAAATGTAAATACAGAGAGTATCTAATAAAAATAAAAAAGAAACAAGAAAACAATACAATTAAAAAAAAACCCTCTTTTCCAAATAAATTCGCATAATAACCTGGGTTGATGTGAAACCCCCCTAATAAACAGGTACACTGAACCATTTTTTTTAAAGATTTAAGACATATTTATTAATTATTTTGTGTATCCAAGTGTTTTTATCTTAGTGTAAGCATGTGCACTACATGTATGCCTGGGGCCTGCATAGGCCAGGAATCATTGGATTTCCTGGACTGAATTCACAGTGTGCTGTAAGTCACCAGTTAGGTGTTAGCAATTGAATCCTGGTGCGCTGGAAGAAAAACAAACGTTCTTAACTGGTAAGTCATCTCTTCAGCCCCATGTAGACACAGAACTGCCATCATTTTTCAAAAGCTAGAAGGTTTCTCAGCATCCCAGCCTTGAGAAATTCGGATATAGTCAATCCCATTGTTCTGAATGTGGCTGAATGGGAAGGCTGGGACTTCAATTCTCACCCACACGCTGGGGACATATTCAGGCCCATGGCTTACTCCTACAGCTTGACTCTATCAAATGGATGATGGGCAGGATGTATGCAAGCTATAGCAACTGCAGCAATGCTTTCCCAGAATTATACACGAGCTCATCTGTAGTGAAGTTAAGAAAACACAGAGTAATCAGCCAGTATGAAGACTGACTGCGAATACTTTGATTCATGGAAACATCAGATTCTGTTGCTCCAAGCAGATCAACAGCAAATTACTAAACTACACCATGGCTCTGAGCAACTATAAAGGTATTAGATACCCTCATCACTTGTGCCTTTGGGAGGCAATGACTGAAGTCTGCAGTTTCAGAAGTGTGAGGCATAGTTAGCACTTCTGTAACTCAGAAACAGGAATCAAGAAACAACCTTACTTAACCCAGTTCAAAGAAGACACACATTTCCTGAGATTGGCAATTAGACTTAAACAAGATGCCTTCCTGTCAAGGATGTAAGTATCTTATGGTGCTTGCTGACACCTTCCCATGGTAGCTAGAGACTTCCCTATTCTGAGCGAAAGGGAGCTGAATCATAGTCTACAGAAGAAACTCCATCGACTCTCCGAAAATCTTGCCAGAGTCATTTAGACTTGAGAAATGTCCCAAGACTTAAATTTCCTGTCAAATAAAGAAAATACACCTGAATTTCTTATTCTGAAGATAATTTTATTTTAACCCTACTAGGACATGTGACCTTACTTTATTTTATGCTTTGATTTGCTATATTGTTTTTCTTTAAGGTACTATTGTTGTAACACACATGCAGTGACTTCAACATTACAGGGTCTTCCTCTTAGTTGGCTGCATATTAGACTGCTTCTTGGATTTTTTTTTCTTTTGTGTCTTGCTATATTATCAGTAAAAAACCATCAGTAATGTGATTATATTTCCTCCCCCTCTCTCCTTTTATTTTTTCCCTTTTCCTTCCTACCTTCTTTCTTTTCCTTGTTGCTTCTTCCTTCCCTCCGCCTGTCTCTCAGTCTCTGTCTCACTTCCTCTCTTATTCCTCAACAGAGTCTCATATAGAGTCTCAGAACGAGCTCATGTTGGTCTTGGACTTGTGTATGTAGTTTAAGAAGATTTTGAATTTCTGATCCCCTGGTTTCAGTTTAGCAAGTGATGAGATTACAGGGCTGGGCCACTATACCTGGTCAATTGAATTTCCTCCCTCCCTCCCTCCTTCCCTCCCTCCCTTCCTCCTTCCCTCCCTCCCTCTCTGCCTTCCTCCTTCCCTCTTTTTCTTCCTGTAATTTATATCTGCCTGTTTCTTTTTAAAAATTTTCTCCACCTCTCTTTTTCAGCCCAAGGAGTTTCACTCTTAAATTTGAAAGTTGTGTTGATGAGGAAATCTGTCTTTCCAAACCAGAGGGTCCTGATAGTTTGTCAGAAGCTCAATGGGTAACCAGAGCCGTCATTTAAGTGAGATGCTATGTATACACCTGACACTAGGTGATGAATTCTTCTGTTTTCTAAGACTTGCAAACCAAATGTAGACCTTCCTCAGATTCTGCCAGTGTTTGATTAGGGAAAGTAGGTGTGTCCTTTTGAGAACTGTACGCTATCCAACCTCACATGGGTTACAGTCTTTGAAATCAACACCTACCAAAGCTACCCCCAGGTCAAATTTGAAGAATAAAATCTGTGGCCACAGAAGGATGAATTTTAAAAGGAAGTTTTATTGTGTTGTAAGATTATAAATTGAAGCTTAAAAGAAAGAAGAAAGAGGTGCTTTATAGGAGAGGCTTATTGGAAATACTTCACCACCAAGAATTCCCACCACGGAACCAATTGGTTTTACTAAATAGAGACATGGAAGGAATCGGACTGGTTCCAGAGGTGACTCTTGCATGCAGTGTCCATAGGTTTTTCTGTGTTAGTCATGTTTTTGTGTGTAGTTCTGATGCAAATGTGCTCATATAGTGTAAAAGAGATATCTGGACCACCTACGCAGTATCCCTGGCATCATTTAAGGTAAGAGAAATACCCAAACTTCCAGTCCAAGCATCCCTGGAATCTGGCCAGGGAAGAAGGAAAGATATTTTGGCTGAAACACTCTGGAATATTTGGCCTTTAGCCAGTAAAGAATTATTGACTAGACCATTGATGTTTGTGGCTTTTAGCCAAGGAAAAACGGTGCACATTTAGGGTTCATACTCTAATACTGATTGATTTTTTTTTTCTGTATCTTGTTCTCATCAGTTTCACTATGTAGCCCAGGGTGGCATTGGGTCTTACCCTCCTAAGTGATGGGGTTATAGAGTGGTTGGAAGTGTTTAGAACACTGTACAGTTTAATGGTATATTAGCTGCCAATGGCTGATCTTGGCATTCATGTGGTAAACTGAGGCAGGAAGTCACAGGGGGTCAGGGCTTAAAGTAGCTGATGGGATTGGATCTAAAGGTAACAATCAATTAGAGAAGGTACTCAGCAGACTTTTTTTTTGTGAGGGAACAAAGCATAATTTACTGGTGCTGGCATTCCTGTCACTAGCAGAAAAATTATGAACTCTTTTAACTCCTTGGGCCAAAGAGAAAGAGAAGGAAAGAAAGAAAATTCACATGCACACACACACACACACACACACACACACACACACACACTGGTTAAAACAAAAGTCCAATAACTTCATACACACAAACATATATGCATATAGACCTATGGTCAGACATATTTATTCACACATAGAATGGTTAGAGCAAAGTTCCAGCAAGAAGGTTCTAAACATTTCACACATACATACATAAATACACTCAACTGAAGACTGGAGCAAGGTCCAATGCACAACACCCAGACAAACTTTACATATGCGCATGCACACAAATAGTTGATGGATGGAAGGAAGAATGTTCCAACTCCTATTCACATAAACCTTATACACATGCATATACATAGCCGATAGATGGAAAAATGTTCCAGCACCCTCTCACACAGACTCTACACATATGCATACACATAGTTGATGAAGGTAACAATGTTACAACTCACAAAAGCTTTACACATAAACAGACATACACATAGTTGATGGATTGAAGGAACGATGTTTTAGCCCACATAAACATTAAACATACACACAGAGTTGATGGTTGGAAGAAACAATGTTTCAGCAACCATATTTTTTTCTACCATAGCTTATATAACCCAGAAAAATCTTTCAAGTATAAAATTATGTTTTAGTTTTCTTAAAAAAAAAAACAGTGTGTTCTTCAATAACTTTACAAGAAATAACATTATGTAGTACAGGTAAAGAGAACAAATTATTTCCAAAATCCCAAATGCATTCATAACTACGTAACATGTTACTGATTAACAAAGTGTAAGCAAGCAAAGTAGTTGTCCAGTTTCTCTTACCAGCAGGCAGCAAATTGTGGTTACAAAGAATATTTTACTGTTTAAAAGCAATCTTGTAAGACTCTTTGAAGAATCACAAATCTAAAGCTTTATGTAAAAATCAGTCATATATACCTTAAGTTTTCAGAATGCATGTCTACTCATCAGCAGTTCTTAATAAATCATATCATGAAGCTGAGGGCAAAAATGAGTATAAGAAATCAGTCATCAGCAGTCCAGTCTCAGTGAGTCAAGTCAGCCAGTGCTGCCACTGTTCTTGTTCCCTGACCGTGAATGGTCCCTAGCTTAACTAATGAGATACACCTTTGTGCACTTCAAATTGTTCCCTAAGATTTTCTACTTCAGAGCCTGTAGTAAAAACATCTCAACCTAGGCTCCCTAACAATTTTAATTTTCCAAATAACTTCTAAGGGTTGTGGCTGCTGACAATCTATGTCTCTAAGTTCTTTCCTAGGGTGGTGATTGAATCACTAATTGCTCCAGCAGCAATGACTGAAAGAGATCAAGCATTATTAGTGTCATTGCCAGAGTTACTGCCCAGTGAGGGGCTCGAGGTTCCCTTTAGAGCTTTCATACAGTTCTTCAATTAAGTGTGGTATGAGAACGCAAGCAAAGCAGAACAGCATAAAGTCTTCAGGACACAGCCCTCGGACTGTACCACACTGAGACTCATGCACGTGGTTGTGGTAACCATGGGCTGCATTCCACGAGTTCTAAAGCCACTTGTTGTTCCTCTGTCATGATCCTCAGCAGTTAGCACTGTTACTCTCAGGTATCTCACAGGGGTTAAGATTCCACTTATTTTTGCTGATAAACTTGGTATTGGGCATAACTATCTGCAGAATGCTTTATTGCTTATGAGGTTGATGTCTTCAGTAATGACAACTTCTACTCCTCCCCATCCAATCCCCAGACTACCATTAAATGGTAAACTCAGAACTCTAAGTGTTCTCCTGCTCAGGTTCTTCTTAGAACAGGAAGATGAAGACTATGGATACCAAGACAATGTGGATCTGCATCCCTGTTCAACACAGACGCTTCAGTGGTGGCTCTCACTAGCTCCTAAGAATAAAAAATGGAAGACTCAAGCAGAAACTGAGACAGGAAAAAAAGTGATGGAGAATTATGGGAACTTGAAAAGGGGAAAGAGTATCTTACCTTTGTCTGTAGGCTAAGAGACTTGGACAAGCAAGACCAAGGAGCTGCTGCAGACATAACATGCTGTGATTACTTCATAACTCTAAACAATACTTCTTCGACTATTAAAAGCACACTTTTCCTTTTTTCCTTTTTTTATCTTTTTTCTTTGTTTTGTTTTTAGAAAGGGTATCATGTAGCACAGGCTAGCTGTAAATTTGAAATGTAGCAAAAGATGACTTTGAGCTTTGCCTTCCTTTTTCTCCAAAGTGCGAGGATTACAGGTGTGTGCCACTGTGACTAGTTTATTTAGTATTGGGGTTGGGCCCAGGCATTACTCTGTGCAAGGGAAACACTGTTCCCTGGGAAAGAAGCACGCTCTCAGGTCTTTGGATCATGCTATTGTCATATATATGTCAAGGATTTGTCATACTTCTACATGCACCACACATTAGTCTACCATCTCCTTACCAAAGGAAGGGTTATTGGATAAATATACCAAATATTTTCATGTAATCTTTTAAACCCTGTAAACAATGTAAGTGCAAAAGCTACTGATACTGTAGATTCTTAAAACCCTCTTCTTTCTTGCGAAGCACACATCCACTCTAGGGTGTGGAATCCTGTACCTCTAAGCCTGTGCCCATGTTCATGCTTAAACTTACACTCTAAGTCCTTCTTATCTCTTTATGTAAGCAGCCTGGGGAGGCCTGTGAAAATGATCTGTTATTCTCTTAATCCAGAAAACCTCATAAAGCCATGCAAATCAAAGGTCTAGATCTTCGTGTTCATTCTAAGAACACCTGTGAAACAAGATTATGCATATCCAAAACGCCACTGAGTGCTTGAAATATCACTGTAATAAATCAGCATGTGTCGTTTCGGTGCCACAACAGTGGAGATGGGATATGTGTCCAGCCCAAAGTGTGGGGCTAACCACAGAGGTTGCGGCCCTAAATACATGAGAAAGCTTTGCCTCATAAGTGTAAACATGCAGAGAGGAATACTGAACTGCAGGGGCAGGACCTAGATTCTCTGGTCATTGACTACATCCATGGGAATAATACACCTAAATGTGCAGACTACTTAGAGAGCTCTGAGTCAGATTTTCTACAGTATGTCTCCCATGTGTAGACTGGAAGACTACAATCACTATGCCAGAAGAGGAGCTGCATAAAGATAAAGGTATCCCAATGAAAAAAAATCCCGTGATAGGGTAGACATGCAGCAAGAATTAAGAGTTAAATTCCAGCTTTGCTTATAAAATTAAATTGTAAGGAAAAATGTGGAAAGCCGCGATAGCATTCGCCATCACAAGATGGCGCTGACTTCCGTTGTGGCAGCCTGGCCCCTCCCTGTAAACAAACTGTGTGCGCATGTGCAAGAGTGTGTTCGAGCCAAGTCTTTGCCAACCCCGGGGCGTGCCAGTGAGATCATGAGTAACCGACCAATTAGACGTGGACAGGCAGCCTTGGGGACTATATAGGGGACAGCTCACGGGGCCTCATGGTCTTCCTCTTCAAGATGCAATAAAGGCTTTGCTGCAGAAAGATCCTGGTGTTCCGTGTGTGTTATTGCTGGCGAGACGATAGTGCGGGACAGAAGAAAGTCATTCATTATTCCCCTTGGGACTTGAAGTACCTAAAGTTAGTTTTTTATTCTGCCATCCTTTCCTTTCCCTCTACCCTACCTTGTGCGTGTGTGTGTGTGTGTGTGTGTGTGTGTGTGTGTGTGTGTGTGTGTGAGCGCATGCGAGAGTGTGCACATGCGCACATGTGTCAGTGTCAATGGAAGCCTGGAATGGGTATAAGATGTCCTAGAGTTATAATTACAGGTGGTGTAAACTACCTAGAACGATTTTGTTTATTTAAAACTACTAACATTACACAAAGATGTGAAAATGTTGGTTGTGGTAGTTTAGTGATCAATCACAGTACCATTTACCTTTCTATTGTGGTAATGAAAACACTCTGACACTGCTTTTATCTGAAAAAGAAACACATAGTGAAAAAAAAATTTGGGGGAGGAGTTTATTACAGAAACCATCACTTAGGAAAGTCAGGGCTGAAGCAGAAACCGTGGAAGAGTGCTAGTTGATGGAAAAATCCTGACCTACCACAGAGTCATACATAGCTAGCTGTCTTATATAGCCAAGAACCACATTTGCTTAGGGAATGGTGCCACCCACACTGGGCAGGGTTTTTCATTAGTTGAGACAATCCAGACAATCCTGCCAAGATTTCCCAAAAGGGCAATGCAATCTGAACAGTTTCTCAATTGAAATTTCCTTCTCAGGTAAGTCTATGCTGTGTCAAATTGACAGTAACAGCTAAGTAGGATAGTGACATAGTACATAAATATTTATAAACACCATTAATTTTCTTATCGTGGTTAGGATAAGGTTACTTCCCTCAATTGCTTATAATCTGCATCTTCAATTTGTAGAATGAACACATATGTACTTGTCTTCAGTTTTATTAGCAGTAACATTATTACTTGGTAAGAACTTACCTCATAAAAAGAACTCTGAGAACAAGGAGCAGGAAATCATTCCTTTCCCTTGCTATAAATTTCCTCTACAATTATCTCTGTAAACCTCTCATATATGGAGTGAAAGACTGTACCTTTCTTCATCTGTACTGCTGCTAGTGATACCTTTTGAGCAATAATATGACACCCTTTAAGTTTCAGTATTCAATTACCTTTCTCTGAGTCGCATAATCAATCTGAAAAAGAAACCCAGTGTTGTCATAAAATAATGAGCAAGGAGTACAGAGATTGTGGATGCAGAGCCTGGGAAACACCTGGCACTCTACTCCCTAGGAAGAGTGGTACCTGCTGAGAACTGAGCCCTGCCCTGAGCAGAGGAACTGAACACCATTTGCACTCTGCAGGTGCACCTGGAAAACTTTTCCACTGCCAAGACTATGCTAAGGGCATCACGAGAAATATTGTGAGTATCTGAAAAAAAAGTTGTAGACGCTCACCATGCATATTAAAACCTCTGTAATGCTGTAATTCATAACGAGTTCTCACGACAGAGAAAAATAAAAGTGAACACTTGAACACTAATGTTGATATTTTGTATAGGGCCACAGAGATTGGCACTGACTATTGCCTTTAAAAATATCCAAACAGCCATTTTCTCAAATAAGTGTACGTACATATTATTTTGTCACTCATTTTGATATATCATGCCAAGGATTGGTAAGCTAATTTCTGCAAGTCTGTACTATAATTATATGTGGATTTAAAAGCTTCTCAATTTTAGAGGTTCTTGCTATAGTAAAATAATTTATTCATTAAAGATCAAAGACTATTTTTTTAAAAATCTCTCTCCAAAATTAAAACTCTATTATTGCAACAGTTCACAATGATGGTCACAAACATTGAAATTATTTATATGTCATGAATAGACCAAAACTACCTTGTCTGAGTATGTAGCTTTCAAGTGTCAAATGAAAACAGGGATATTTTACGTATACATGGCCAAGGTTTTCAAATGCAGGGTTCTTACCTTCCTTTATCAATCATCTCTTTACTACACATTGACTAACAAAAATATGGTACATTTATTCACAGATGAAAACTCTAACATGATGCACTGGATTCTCAGCTTGCCCACATTACAGTATGTAGAAGATTCTAGATTCAGGGACATGGGGTCAAATATTTGTCTAACGCTCTCACAGAGATTTGTTTCTATAAATCTCAGTAAAATAGCATAGAAAGACCTATATTTTTCAGATGTGAGCTTGGAAATTCACTTTTATGGTAAAATTATAAAACTTTACATAAAATATTACCTTTATATTATCCTCTTTTATATGAACAATATGTATAGAAGAGATACTGGGGTTTTTCTTTATTACATTATATCTTTGGGTAAAATTTAGTGTTTATTAACAGTTTTGGAAAGTTTTTGATTTATAAAATGTATTTTTTTTATTTTAGCAACTGTTGTGAATAATTATGTCTGAATATCTTCGAACGTATTTTTATTTAATTCAAGTTGGTTTAAATAATTGTATTGGGATACTCTTGACTCAGACCTTGAGCTAGTTACTGAAAACAAATGATGAAAGCAGAAAAGAAAGGAGAAAAGAAAAGGTGAGACATGCACAGGTGTATTTTCACCAATGGAGAAGGTATCCTGAATGCAGTTTTTTTCCCCCACATGTTTTTTTTGAAGTTCCTAGCATTAGTAGCAAAAATGGGTAGACTTATTATTTTTTTATTTTCCTTACACCTTTTTTGGTAAGTTGTGCTTATTAAAACACTTTTAACCCATTCTGAGTATATTTGGCTATACTGGCCCAGAGCAATGCAGAGCATTCTATACTGAATGTAGGGTCTGTAGTAAAAGCTTAATTTTCCTTCCGAGTTTTAGCACCATCTCTTTTCTTTCTTAATTAATTTTGTGAAGTTCTTACTTTGTTTATTATTTCTATTGTTTTTTATTTTTTACATTAATAACTTTATCCCATTACTATTTATTTTGTTCATTCAATTTTGGAGGGATTAATGAAAACATAGCTTATTTTTCTTATTCTTTAGCATGTTAATTAATATTTAATCAATCTTTTGCTCTAATTAATGAACAAATGACTGTATGTTTGCATCTAAACTCAGTTCTATTTGCATTCAATAAGTATATTAAAAACTCTAGAATTATTATTTAATAAATGAAGCCTGGCAGTGGGATCTCTGCCAGCCTCAGTGGTTTATATTCCCAAGTGAAAGACATACACACACATACACATACACACACGTGCACTCACACATGCACACAGCATTTATATTTTGATATACCTTAGTCAGCACAGTAGCTGGGTCACTGACTAATCTCCACACAGTTAATTCACTACCTGTCAATAATTCCGAGTTATTACTTACTAAACTCATATTCTATCTTGGCCAGTCTGGACCTGAGGGCTGCCCAACTGGGCTGTGTTCTCCTTGCTCCTTCACATGGTGGCCATGGCGCTCTGTCCTGCCTTCTTCTCAGGCTTGGTGACTCTCCTCTCTTCCACACTCTGCTGGCATGGCAGATCTCCCTTTTTCATCCTTCTCCTCCTGATCCCAAGCCCGGAAATACTAAAAGTCCTGCCTCTGTCTGCTCTGCTCAACCATTAGCTGCCAGTATCTTTATTTACCAATCAGAACCAACTGGGGTCAGGGTCCCAGAGTGCCTTACATGCTGACATCTGGACTCTCTTGTGCAAACAATTTTGGGGACCAAAATTAATATTAGAATACAAACAGCATTAGGGCTTACCACTATGCTAGAGTAAGCAGATCTCTAATATATTAATTGTAAAAGATTGGTCTTTTCTACCAGTGTTGTGCTGATGTAGTCTACATAAGACATGGCTTCCAATATAGGTAAATATACCACAGAAATATATATATATATATATATATATATATATGTGTGTGTGTGTGTGTGTGTGTGTGTGTGTGTGTGTGTGTGTGTGTATGTGTGTATGTGTGTAAAAGTTCAGGCAAAATGATTTTTTAAAAAATTTTCTTTTGAATAATTATGTAGAGAAAAACCACCTTCTGGTCTAGACAGTGTAGAATACATAAGCTAATTAACAAGTAGAGAAACGGAAAATTCTGGAAAAGAAAATACTACCAAAAGTCAGACGACAGTATTATTAGGTACAACAATAGAAACACACCATGTAGATATTTTGACTGAAAGAAACTGAAGCAAAAAAAATATTATTCAATTTGTTCAACATTTTAAGATAGTCAAAGACAATCTGTAATACTAACATCACTGGAACTCTTTTTCCTTTTTAATAAAATAGTAGTTATCTCTGGGGTTGATGGCATCTACTTTAATCCCAGCATTTGGGAGGCAGTCAGGCAGGTAGGTCTCTGTGAGTCTAAAGTCTGTCTGGTCGAGGCCATAGAGAGCCCCATAGTGAGGCCCTGTCTTAAAACTAAACCTAAAAAAAACAATCATTTCTATTTCCTTAAAACATCTGTTATTTAATAAGGTAATGGGTTATAATTTATCTCTCTTTAATAACATGTCAACTACTTATATCTTTATCTATTATTTAAATTTAAAACTACAAAGTTTCTATTTGTGTTCATTAAATTATAAAATTGTGGAATCATTTCATAAAGGCATCAACTACAAACATTTTATTTGCTCTGGTGTTTTTCATCTTTCTGGAGCTTTAAACATATTTTTAAAATGATGCATACGTGTGACTTTGTGAACTTGAGAACAGTGCCCATACAGACTAGAAATGCCAGAGACCCTGCAGCTGGAGTTACACGTGATTATAAGTCCCTTATCATGTGTCCTAAATCAAACCCTTGGCCTCTGGACGAGCAAAACTGCTCTTAATTGCTGAACCATCTTTCTAGCCTTGACTCTGCAGCTGCAAGGGGTAAGTGAAAAAAGTGAATTTAAGGCTACAGAGATGATTCAGTGGTTTTGAGTACTTGGTATACAGGCACAATTGTTGAGTTAAAGTCTCTAAAACCTACATTAAAAAAAGCATGTGCCTGCCTGTAATCCCAGAACTGGGCAACAGAGACAGGAAAACTGCTGGGTTGGCTCTAGAGTCAGCATGTGCTTGCACACTCACATGTACATAGACATGTTGCATGAAAATATACGCACACTCATACCACATTCCCATATACATGCTGAAAAAATAAAAATAAATTTAACATTTAATAAGAAACAAAAATAAAAAGACAGGTTTAGACTTAGACATGGTGATACATGCCTGTAATATCAGGAAACTAACTTCTGAAACAGGAGAACCAACATTTCAATAATACCTTGGACTACTTAGAGAAACCCAGACTCATAAACAAATACCCATAAGAATATGTGAAAAGATAGATAAATAAACAGTTTATCTAAATTTCAAATAGATTTAGAAATGACTGTATAAGTTGATCTATCATGCATTTTTTAAAAAAAATCTGATCAGCCCACCCTTAGTAGTCAGTCACAAGCCTAAGGACTCAGCAAGTTTATACAATTTATTTTTTTTTAAGACAGACATTTTTGCAATAGTTACTTTTGTTTATTATGCTAGAAGAAAGAATCATTCAACCATATTCAAACTTCATGCTTACTTTTGCTCATAGCTATGAGATATACTTAGCAATTTGTCTATGCATCCAAAGTACCAACTCTGTAGACCAATGAGATCCTGTGTTGACAGTAAATTCTTCCTCAGATATCCCTAAAGGTGTGCTTCAGTTACAGCCAACCTCAAAGCAGTTACTGTCCCCGAGGCTGGTGTACTCCAGAGGGGACAGGACCTACTCTTCAGGAGTGTGCCAAGGAGGGCTCTCAGGTCTTGTGCTTGACAAAAAACAAATCAGAGAATTTATGTTGAGAAGGAACTCAGTGCTGGAAGTGCTAATGAAACATCTCAGATCATTATTTATCATTCATTCAAAAATAAAATAAGTATCCAATTCTAACTGGGTTGAGGTAACTTTTCTACTTGATGGAGTCAAAACTATTTCCAAAGATCAAGGAAAAATGAGCACTCAAGATATGTGTGGGTGGGGGTGGGAGATAGACAAGAGAAAAGTACAGAGAGCCAAGAGAATAAATGAAATACACAGCTATCAGGGGTGGGGATGAGGAACTTCTAGAAAGTTCCAGAGACCTGGGATATGAGAAGTTCCCAGAACTCAGTATGAATGACCTTAACCAAATGACAACCTGAGATCTGCCCCATGGGTGGACACCAAACCCTAACACTATTACTGATGTTATGCTGTGCGTGCAGATGGAAGCCTCGCATGGCTGTCCTCTGAGAGGCTCAACCAGCAGCTGACTGATATAGCTGCAGATACTCACAACCATGCATTGGATAGAAATTAGGACCCCTAGGAAGGTTAAGGGGAGGGATTGAAGGAACTGAAGTGGATGGCAACTCTTTAGGAAGACCAACAGTATCAACTAACCTGAACCTCTGGGAGCTCTCAGAGACTAAGTTACCAACCAAAGAGCGTACACAGGCTGGTCCAAGCTCCACCCCCAGCACATATGTAACAGAAGACTGACTTGTCTGGCCTCAGTGGGAGAAAATGTTCCTAATCCTGTAGACTTGATGTCCCAGGAATGGGGATTGCTTGGGGGGGGGGGGCGGTTCCCTCTCAGGGATGTGAAGAGGAAAGAGGATGGGGAAAAACTTTTGCCAGAAGGGATTGGGAGAATGGTTATTATTTTGATGTAAATAAATAAAATATTTAATAATGAATTTGAAAGGATAATAAATGCATCTGTGGGGTACATGGATGCTTCCCTTGTCTCTTTGCTGTAGACAACATGCAAAATGAGTATATGTACTGAATAAATAAGCCTTAGGCTCAGCCTATATAAGAATGTCTTATTTTCCTTAGCAAAGTATCTTTAATATACTACAAATTTCTATTTCTAGATAATCCTTTTAGTAATAGCAAAAACCTCTTTTTTTAAAAAGATGCTTCAATATTTCTAGGACTGCTCAGTGTTGGGTTTCAAATGAGATGGAGCAAAGTTCAATTCCAAGTTAATTCAAGCCCTATAATTGTCAATCTTGATTATTACCGTGATACTCAAAGTCACTATGGAAATAAACTTGTGGACAAGTCTTGGGGAGTTGCTAGATTGTATGTGAAGGTGGAAAAATACAATCAAACTTAAAAGACCTTTCCATGGGCTGGGGTCCTGAGCTGTATGTATAAAGAGAAAATTGAGCTGAATATAGCTTCCCTCCCTCACTCTGAAGATGCTATGTGATCAGCTGCCTCAAGCTCTGCACACTATGCTATCTCTGCTGGGATGAACTGTGTCTCATAGAACAGCAAACCACAGAAAGCCATTCTTTCTTCAAGCTGTTTCTTGTCATATACTTTGTTACAGCAATGAGCAAAGGGAGGACCCAGTCCTCTCTTAAGTCATGCCCCTGCATCAAGACATGCTCTCCTACCACCAGTCAGCAGCTGAGGACACCTGTCTCTGGACCTGTGTGTTAGATATACAACACTTCCCTCTTGCTTCACGGTACTTCGTTGGGATATTACATGAGTATTGATATCTCCCAAGCCTTGATGTGTGCAGTCTGTTAATATGAATCCAGGCCACCGCCATACAGTGGATCACTGCACACCACATGCTTTATGGGTTTTGTTTCAGAAATTTTGGAATCTAGGGAAAACAACAACAACAACAACAACAACAACAACAAAAACAAAAACAAAAGGCAAGCATGCACACACTGGGGAAAGTGATTTGTGGTTTCCCCTGTCAGAGGAAGGTCAAAGATCAGTTTCATAACTCAACTGTTTCTGTCTTATACAAACCATAGTATTGCCTGCCAATCCCACCATCTATTTTGCCTTTAATAACTTTCTGATTGTGAGGAATTAACAGAATTTGTTCCTATCTATATCTCAGTTTAGGATTTAGAGTGTTTTTTTTTTTTTTTTTTTTTTTTTTTTTTTTTTTTTTCCATTTGGTCTTCAAACTCGGGAAATGTACAGATTACTACCCATCTAAACGCTACAAGTTGGTTTATGTTCCCCTAAAAGTTCACTCTCAGAAACTCAGAATGCCCCTCCCCTTCCTCCATCTCTTCTCCCTCCCTCTCTTCCTCTCTCTTTTCTTTGTTCTTCCCTCTCTCCCCTCCCCCTTCCATTCATCCCTCCACCAAAATTCCCTTTCTTTTTTTCTTTCTATCCACACCTTTTTCTTGTTCAAGAAAACTATTGCAGAAGAAGAGGAAATTGCCCGGCGGTACTAAGGGCAACAGGCAGAACTAGCGGCAGACTCTGTGCTCTGATCTCTAGATTAGGCCCTTTCACCTCACATTTTCCAAACTTCTATAGACGCGTCATCCCAGCAGAAGAGACTGTAGGAAACTTTCTTCTCAGAAGCACTCTCCCATGGTTGTTTGGGGTCAATTAATGTCATACTGATTATCCTTCTGATTTCTCATCGGATCCCTCTCAATACAGGTGATCATTCTTCACATTGCTGCAGAGCTCTGTCAAGAAACTTTCACCCGTTTCCTTTCTTTCTCCCTCCCCCCATTTTTTTTTTAAGTGAAAGCTTGAGTTTTGGTCTTCATATGTTGTAGTAAATATTAAAAAATAATAAAAAAGTAATTTATCTCTCTATTGGTCCTGCACCTCACTCCGTGGGCCCAATTTTAGTTCAGAGCTGCGCACACCTTCATCGCTTGGTCTGAGCTGCCACCTGGGTCTCACGTTGTCCGTGTGACTCCCTTCCCTTGGCAGTTTTCCACTGCCTGTTTGCTGCCTCCGTCCCGGGGTTTTTGTTCACCCCCAAACCCAGCACAAACACAACTCTACAACTTGATAGCTTTTCATATAAGTTTATGTATTCAATTCTCAATCCACAAACTCTCTATATTACAAGATTACATCAAATAGGTAAAGATACAAACTGCCCTTCTATATGAGATATTAGGCCTATAAAACCCTTAATGTTCTTAGCTGTTTAACGTCAATTAGGCCCACCTGGATCTAGATGGTCTGTCTGGACGTTCATCTTGGACCTTCTCTTCCATTCTTCTCCACGCTCTGTCACTGGCTCTCATTTATTTTTTAAATTAAAATGAGAAGGTTCAGATGAAGTCACCTCATTAGTATATGACTAGGCAGCCCTTCTTGGGGCAGTAGAATTAAAATACGAACAGCTTCAGGACCATCTACACTCATATATTTAGATGTATAGACAAGATTGAATCGAAACTAGAGAAGTAATGAGCAAACATTCCCGTAATTTATTTGAAGGAATTACATTCCACTCCTAAGCAGATAAGAATTCAAGCTTCAGAGCACATAACTTGAAGACTCAACCTAAGGAGAAATAGTAATTGAAGCAGAGTACAGCCTGGCAGACAGTGCTGTGTGCTTTCATCCCTGGCTCACCCTGCAGCCAGGCCAAAAGACATTTCTCGTTAGTGCATTTGGCGTTTATAGAAAACCCTAGGGGCTAATCATTTTTCAGTTCTTGATGAAAAGCAGACTTGAAGGAGGTGATAAGGCTGTTGAACACAAGTGTGTTTGCCACTGGAACTTCACTGATAGGGATGAAACTCCTCTCACAGGGGATACATTAGGGAAAAGGTTCACTGGATGAAGGAGCAATCCATCACTGGTACCCAGAGAAGTCTCAATGAGCCTTGTAATCCTTATAATTATTCAATTAGGATTCACTTGGGGGAAAGCATAATTTCTATAATTGAACTCACATGGCCATTTGATCTGAGCATCTTTCTCAGAATAAAAACAATGACCGATCTGATAAACAGTTGCTATAGGCACAAGATTAGCCCTGATAGGTACTCAGTGGCAAGGGGTTGCTGCCTTTGCCAGGGAACCTAGAGTCATCAGGGAAAAGGGATGGGAACGCTTCACTGAGCAAATTACATTTTCCAGCCAATGCTGGGCACTATCAAATATCACTGTGTGAAAGAGCATGCTCATTGTGTATGCTGGCCATTCTGGCAAAGAGCAGAATGTTTTCTGTAAGATTTATTTATGGCTAAATCAATTGTACCTTAAAGGGATAGTTTTTTAAATAGTTTTGCTCTCTCAGGCAGGCCCTTGTAAGCAGAAGCATCCTGAAACCATAGAAGAAAGGCTCTGGAAAGTCTTGCAAACCCAGCTGACAGTGTGTATTATTCTCTATTTTCTCATCTCCCAACACTGTGCTGTTTATAGGGATGGAAAATTTCAAATCCTTCAGGATTGAACCAAGATCAGGACTAGAGAGCCACATAAGTCGTTAAAAGTGTTCTTCCTGCAGGTGACAATGACCATGTGTGTTAGGGGAATAATAAAGTTGAGTTTTGTTGTTCTTTTTGTTGTTGTTTATAGGACTTTACCCTGTCTGGGGAGGTCACGTGGGAGAGAGAAATCATATATTACAGGAAAGTGCTTTTAAACAAAGTTTGCATGGCCATGTGGGCTGGCTTAAGTTACTCTGGGAGGGATAAGGAACAACAGCTAAAGAGTAAATGCATGCTATGAGTCACCTTTAAATGACACAGCTCATCAGGGTGAGCAGGGCAGAAATGTGTTATGAAGGTCCAAGGCAGCATATCTTATGCAGAACTGTGGGCAGCTGGAGATCCACAGATGGTCCTGCTCCAGCCTGAAGGCCATCATAACCTAGAAATATCTGGGTTGATAAGGAGTTCGTCAGCATAATGCTGGGCTTTGTCAGGAGCAGCTAAAGCTGCAGATCAAAAGAACTGGACAGGGGATACATTCCTAAGGCATTGCCAGAGAGGTATTGGAATTGTCAGTCATTACAGCTTCCTCTACAGTAGACAAAGAACTAGAAGCATTGTTAATGTACTCTGGGTTTTGTGTGTCAATGTGAATCCCAATGACCACAGTTGTTTAGACC
Source organism: Micromys minutus (assembly GCF_963924665.1). Taxonomy (NCBI): domain Eukaryota; kingdom Metazoa; phylum Chordata; class Mammalia; order Rodentia; family Muridae; genus Micromys; species Micromys minutus. The sequence goes on along the minus strand of NC_137977.1, from coordinate 4,712,134 downwards.
TTCTTCAAAAAAATCAGCACCACTTGAATAGCCATGCACATGGGGCAAGTTTACTGTGTCTTGTTGGAATATAGATAATGAATGTTCCCTCTGAACTGGAACATTGCATCGTAGAAGGAAAAGAGAGGCTTCCTTTTCCTTCAGGAAGACAAAGATACATAAGGCCCAGGAAGTAAATGAAACCTACAAGGCTCAGGAAGCTCTTGAAAGTTTTGCAATCCATTTGCAAGGCCCATCTCTAAAGTTATGTGAGCTGTAAGTAATCTATGCTAAGAAAGAAAGGAAAAAAAAAAAAACCCTTCAATTGGTCAAGAAGCCTGCTACTTTTTCCAAATGCAGATTTTGTGAGTTTTCAATCATTCTGTACTGGACTCTTGGATGAGGCAGCTATTTTTAAATTATCTATGCTCATTTATGTAATGTCTCCATTCTATTCCAATATGCAGCCCCAGTAAATTCCCTTGATCAGTAAGCTGCACTTTAGGGGAGTCTTTTTGTTTGTGTGTTTGTTTATTTTTTTCATTGGTATCACACCAGAAGTGAATACACATCACATAACACACTTCTGTCATTGATGTTAGCATACCACAGGTGTCTACCCATCTGTCTGCCACAGACATCCTATGGTGCTCTGTAAAGCCAAGAGTAGAGAGAAGACACAGCATGCAAAAGCAGAATGGGGTGAACTTACTTCAATTGAAGTATTAGGTTTGATATCTGACTTATCAAAGAAAAGAATAAGAAACATTTGACTGAGATACAGATGAATTTAGTTGGGACTCAGCTTCCATACTGATCATAATTCGTCTATGATGAGAATGGCTTCTTCAATGTCATATGTTTGCCCAGTTACAATTTCAGCCTCTTTACAGAGTGATCCTGAAAATGGCTCTCACTCATGACTGAACCATAATTTGTATGGGATTATTGTTAGAAAAAATAAGAAAATTTAAAGCAGAGGAAGAAATAAGCAGTTTTTCTCTTTTATATGCTGGTATGTTAGTTTTCTCTTCTTTCTGGGCTTTTGAATTCATACTGGCAGGAGAGAAGACATCTAGAAGATAGATCCTTTGAGCCCATCTTTGCTTATAAGAATACTGAAAAATACACTTCAAAGAGCTAAAAAGCTCCCAAAATTCCAAGCTGGGGAAAGGGGAGAGCTCCAGCTCTAGTGGCAGCCAGAAGAGGTACTTCTACCTTAGATTAAGAGATTAGTTACAGTTGTGACAATTCAGAAGAACGTCTTTTATGGCAGATTAGAGCAAACATGATGCTCTGCAGGGTCACATGACCAGTGTTCTTTAGTTATACAAGACGTGCTTTCTCTACTTCAAATGAATCTGTAAAGCTAACAGGGCTTCTTTATTTATTCTTCCTTCCAATGTGACCACGCTGGAAGTATCTCCATTTTCTGCTTTTAACTCTTCCATGTCTTTTAAAATAATATGTGGCTAAGCCCTACTTATTGAGGCTACCAGGATCCAGGATTCCAATTTAATAATTTCAGTAACATTATTACATTCTTCAGTGTATATCTAAGTGTATCTTCTGTATACTCTTGTGATTTATCAAGCTGTCTTTTTTTTCTTAGTAGAGAGTAATATAATCACATCCTTAAAAAGACTCTATAGATCCAGTGTTTGAAACAACATGGGCACACAAATCAATTAAATAAAGTAATTCCACGAATTTTTGATAAAATAAAAATTAGGATACATTACATTCTGTGTAAATGGTATGTACTGTTCCAGGTGTTCCTACCTTAATTTAATTAAATTAATTAATTAATTTATATTCACTTTACATCACAATCATTGATCCCACTCCTGGTGCTCCCCTCCCACATTTTTTCCATTCCCTTACCTTCCCTTCTGAGAGAACGCATACCCCCTTGGAATCCCCCAATACTTGCACATCAAGTCTCTTCAGTGCTAGGTGAACCCTCTCTGAGTGAGGCCAGACAAGGCAGCCCAGCTAAAAGAACATATCCCAAAACAAGGAACATCTACTGGAATAATCCTGGATCCATTTGTTTAGGACTCACATGAAGACCAAGCTGCACATCTGCTACATCTGTGCTAGGAGGCTTAGGTCCAGTCAGTATGCTCTTTGATTGGTGGTTCAGTATCTGAGAGCCCCAGGGGTCTTGGGTAGTAGATTTTGTTGGTCTTTCTGTGTAGTTCCTATCCCCTTTGGGGCCCTCAATCTTTCCCCCAATTCTTTCATAAGAGTCCCCAAGCTCTATTCACTGTTTGGATGTGTGTATCTCTGAGTCTCCACATCTGTCTGAGTCAGCTGCTGAGTGGACCCTCTCAGAGTGTAGCCATGTCCTACTCCTGTCCGCAAGCATAACAGAGTCTGATATCCTTACTTTTGTAGTCAGGGCACAAATATGTTCTCAGTACTTTCTATGCCTATAAACTATAACCAGTGAAATACAAGATATCTGGGCCGAGCTCATCACAACAACTCTAAGGAGTTAGGGATTGAGGACTATCTCTGAGAGGAAGTACTCTCTTTTTAAGTGACCACTTTAGAGAAAGCTTAAGTGGTTTTCGGTAATAGAAGGCAACATTCACAGTTAAATACAGCTCTCCAAATTGATGGTTTGTCTCTAGGTATTTATTTGCCTTAGAAGCAGTTTCACTGTAGTGGTTGTATCTTTAATTGTTTAATGGAGTTTGTATTGCTTATATCCCAATAAGAAGCAAAAAATACCCTTGTGCTGTGGGGCTCAGTAAATCTATAATTAAGATTTAAATCTGTATTTAGATCTGATGGCCACTTTTTCCTAGTTAAGCATAATTAGAAAGTATGAAGAAATCTGAATGCTTCCTTTGGACAAAACAAAATTTCTTTGGTTTGCCTTACTGACCTAACCGCATCCCAGCATATAACTTTCATTGAGTCAATAAATTCTAGCTGTTTTTGAGAGATGCTGAGTGAATGATATCCTAGAAGGTTCTTGGCACCATGCCTACCCTCCCAGAAAGACTGCTTTATGTTTTCTTGGTGGTACATACATCTCTATCAGATCATGCCAAGCTTTCTTCACCAGATCACCTGATCATATATGGGTATTCCACTGTAGAAAGAGCTTGGTTCTAGTGGCAGAGTAAGACCCCTGAACAGAGATGCCTGTTAGTCCATTATATTGCTTCTCATTCTTAGAGGAGAATTAATTGTAAAACATGGGACATTGTTCCAAAATAGTCTATTTTATTCTTGCTATTGTTTCAACAAAGATACTTAGGAGTTATGATTTGTAGTAAATATTAAGGTGCTCATGACATTTGTCCCCTGAGTTTACAGTGTAGTAGGCAAGATAGATAGTATCCAAATATGTAAAGATTGAGAGATGTCACAGTTGAATAGAATAAGCTCTTTGGGGGATGATGATAATATTTCAGTTCAGATCTAAATGAGCATCTTAGGTCACGTGGATACAGTGCCATGCTTGACCATGCACTGTTTACTTTTTGCTTGTTTAAGTGGTACAGGTCCTACAAATATCCACACAATAATCCAAGTCATGGTAGACACAGGGAAATGAGCCAATGTGCTTTCAAATGTTAGATAGTAGAATTCTTACATAAAGAATATGCAAGTTTTAAATTGCATAGTGTAAAAATAGAAGCTGAAGATGTAGCTTGGTTGGCAAGGTGCTTGCCTAGCATTCAGGAAGACTTTGATTCAGCTTACAATATTTACTCACACACACACACACACACACACACACACACACACACAGAGAGAGAGAGAGAGAGAGAGAGAGAGAGAGAGAGAGAGAGAGAGAGAGAGAGAGAGAGAGAGAGAATGATGTACAGGGGCTGCTTGTTCTCATGTATTTTGTCATAGAAGGTAAACTCACACAGAATCCTATAAGTAGCTCAAACCTGATCCTGAATACGTGAACCTATCATCTACCTTCTTATTCTTCCACTCTTCTCTGGACACTTTATTGTTTTAGCTTCTGTTCATCCTTCTCACGGAGGCTCACAGTACCACTTAAATCCTTCTCTTTAACTTCCGGTTTTTGAATCTCTCTCTTTAACTTCTGGTTCCTTCCTAATTTTTACCTATGACATATACACATGTTTCCCACTTTGTGTCTTTCCTCTAGTTCCAATCATCAGGATTTCTACAACTGAGCAGCTAACCATCTCTCTTTCCAGCACCTACTCCCCCACACCCTGTGACTCATTCTAGGAAATCTAACTTTGCTGCAAACAGTCTCTGGTTATACTGGCTTTTTAATAAGAATGTAGATTCTAGAATCTCTCAAGGAAAATAGGTGTAGCAGCAGTGGCTGATGATAATGTTACTTTGTTGAAGCATCTGACTGGTGGGCAACTTTACAAAGTAAAGTTGAGCTTTTTTTCCTAGTTTCCAATTCCAGCAGAGGAAGAACTGAAGGTTTTTCTCTCCACCCAATAGTGTATTTTTCTGGAAACAGGGGCAACTTATTAATATTATATATAAAATTTATGCTAAAAATGTATCTTTAAGTACTATTTTGGGAACTAGGAGAAAAGAATTTGAAAACAGTCCGTTTGTGGGCAGGAAGCTTTGTACACAGAGGGAGTGAAAAGTAGACTAAAGAAAGACTCTCGATAAATAAGAGTGCATGTCATTCTGTGGAAGTGGCTAGACACAGCTCTGTGATAAGACATAGTCCTAGGAGGTTTGTGTGTGTTTGTGAGGGGGTGTTTATGTATTTTTGTGTGGGTGTGACTGAAAGTATCTACAGTAGATCAAAAGATCTCTGTTTCCTTAAAAGAGGCCAAGTTTAGATGACTAAATGTGACTTCCAGAACCCCAGAAATCAATGGCAGGCTATTCTCCTTGTTTGACAATGCAAGACTCTAAATAGACTTCACTGTTTCACTTGTTTAAGGCATGGTAGCTAATGAATACATATTGAATAGCATGCTTTGGAGTAGGAAATTGGCCCTATAAATGTGAGGGCTTTCATCTGTATTCACTGAGTATGATGCTTGTGAACCACAAGTTCATTACAAAGATTAAGAATGAAGGTGCCTTTAGATTTACCTCAAAAAACAAAACAAAACAAAAAACAAAAACAAAGAAAACAAGCAAACAAATAACAACAACAAAAACCCAACCCTCCCTGCTAGAAAGTTTAGGCACAGGCATCTTCAACATGTTCTATCTGTTCAAGAGAACCAAGAAACCCCCTCAAAATAGACCATGTTGAAAATAGAAGCCTAGTGTAGGAGGGTGTGGTTTAATTTGTATTTTCTCAGGGCAAGATTTGATAATATTAGACTTAATATTAGAAAGAATATTAGACTTAATGTTCGGTGTACAGCTCCTAATAATTCACTTTCTTAATGTTCATGAATTCCTGCTTGGATAGATCAGCTTTTAGGCATCTTTAACAATTTTCTGACATTTTGTAATTTTACTGATTATTATTATTATTATTATTATTATTATTATTATTATTATTATTATATTGTGATGGCTACTCTGCTCCAAATGTATCTCCTTCTTCATCCTTAAGAGTTTTTAAGTCTCACTTCTAAATACCTTTTTGTAGCTACTATGGAATTTGTAACAAACATCACATTTATTATGACATCTGTCACTCATGAGTTATTTGCAAGACCATTAGGTCTTTAGACATTCATGTTTTCTCATGTCTTCTTTTGGTATCCAAAGCACCAAGTGTGCTGCCAAAAACAAGGTTGATTTCAACCAATATTTGTCAAATTGAGTTAAAAGCTAGTGACATTTGAAAGGTAAATAAATGTCACTATTTTGGTGTTTTTGGGAACAGTTACTGTTCATTCATTCCACAAAACTATGCAGAATTCTCCTTTTTTGATAAGTGTACTGACAATGTTTAGCTTCTTATCAACATTGAAAATAGATTTGTTTTTCATAACTATTCCCATATTTAGAATTCATTTATTATTCTAAAAGATACTTGATAAATTCACATGAAATTCTCTCTTCAAGACTCAATATGCTACATGCATGTTTTGCAGTACCCAAATTTAACTAAAGCCTTAACTACCATCCATTTTTATGAACATGTATCCATATAATACTTGTAGCCTCAAGAGGATTGTTTAAATTTAAAATAATATTAATTGCATATCATTGATATTTCAAGAATTATGTTGTGCTCATTTTTATTGAATTTCAATTGGCAGTCATTTTCACACTTGTATTACCTTGGAGTTTTTCTTCTTTCTTAATTAATTACACACAATCTTAGCTTCAAGATACTGGAGGAGTTTCTATTTAAATAACTCTCCAATTCATCTCCTTCATTTGAATGAATGACATCTTTAACCTTTGTACAGCAATTCTTGGTGAAACAGCCTACACAAATGTGGGTTGCAACACAACCCTTCTCTAAGGGTATTCTATCTGTGGTTCATGTCTGCAACTATGACATTCAAATTCTGCTTCTCCTCTTCAAAAGTTTTTTTTTTTTTTTCTTCACTCTTATGTTGCCAATGTTGGAAGTGCCACTAACAGATTTTTCAGGACTGAGGGAAAAAAATCTGAAAGGGAAGTTTGACAAAGTGTTTTCATTATTTCAGCGGTTGAAATTGGAAACTGGTAATATGAGACATAGTAATGAAGACACATTAGATATACAGGGATGTATAGTAATCAGCCCTCACAAATAAAGGTAGGAATAGTTATGGCTGTTTTTATCATTAAAAATAAATTAAGAATTAAAATATGACAAATTTACCTAATCTAAGCCAGAATACCACGTTCATGATGGAAAACAGCAGCCTAGGGGGAATTTGTACAGCTCCACTATTAACTTGACCTGGGAGAAGGCAGGAGAAAGTCCCATCAGACATGGAATAAGGGCTGTGGAGATATTACTTCCTTTCTTGTTGCCATATTATAGTCAATAATCAAAGTCATTCTGTTTCCTGTACTAGAGTATATTAGTTTCTTCACTTAAAACTTTACTCTCTTCACAGAAGTAAACAGATAATCATGTTTGTAGCTACACTAAGATGATGTGACCAAGTAATTTCTTAAGGTAATAATTGATGGGAGAAAAGTTATATTTTTTTTTCTGGAAGAGAAATAAGATATTCTTAAAATATAAGGGGGGACAGAAGTAATTCTGGGAACCATCTAGAAGGAAATGTGAGTAGAGAATAAGGGCTCAGTAAGAAGAATTAAAAATCTAGTGTTTCCTGAAGAGCATTTGAGTCTGCCATCCAGGAGCTGACACGGTGGATCTTGTTTTATTTTTAAGATTCAATGAGATTGTCCCCAAACTGATATGACATAGGATGATTGCAAGGACTCAAAGCCGTTGGACATACATCTGGATGGATCATTTTAATAATTTAGTGCCTGAGACCTAGAGGCCAGAATTAGGCAAAGAGTTCTGATCCACTTACAGCCTGTGAGATTTAGTTTAAATTTGTTAAATCAGTGTCTAGGCCTTAGTTGTGAAGCTAAAAATGAAAGTTATAGTTGGCCTGTATATGACTGGCCCTCTACCAACCCATCACTATCACCAAACTAGATAATTTTTCACTGCTTTATCCTTTAACTTAAAAAAAAATCTTGATGTTTCAATCCATTTGAAGACTTCAATTCAGTGTCCTGACTGAGTTTTGGTACTAATGAAAAGAATCTCTCCTAGTACAGAGGTTGGAGACCTCTCAGTTCCAATATGAACTCAATGGAAATAAGCAGAATGAAAAATTTTAAAGAAAATAAACATCCTTGAAAGGGTGATTGCCAAGGACTCTTAGAAAGGGGTTCTGAGAGAAGGGGTGTCTGGAAGTAGCAAAAAGAAATGACGAAAAGTCAAATCATGGTTCCAAGCTGTGTGTGTGTGTGTGTGTGTTTGTGTGTGTGCTCTATTTTGCTCTAGACAGCTTTTTCCTGCCATTCTAAAACCTCTCTGTTTGAGATAGCTGTCTCTGCTAGTAAAAATTGTAAAAAACTATATGGATAGCTCAGGGGTTTTATCACCAAACTCTGAAAAGCTGCTATAAAAAATTATTGTATCTTCTGACCAAGTCAGAAATCCTATAGGAAAAAAAGATTATTGAAGAGCTGTTTTCACTCTCCATAAGTCTCCAGACAGCTCACCTCTCTCTAGAGAAAATTCTAAAAAATTTCTATCATTTTCTGCTAGATCATCTCATGAAGACCAGAAGCCCATATTTTTATTTACACATCTATTATGTCATTTACTTCAGGCTTCTTTTTGATGATCCTATGAATCAGCATCCTACGATGCCAGGTCTTTGATTTCTAAGAGACAGCATGCATACATTTCCTTTTAACATTGGAAAAGAATTCAGAGATCTGTCTGACTTTGTTAAGCACAGATGATAAACTAGTTGGGTGGAATTCTGCCTTGAAATTACCATTTTCATCATTTCTAGACCTGGACTGCTTTGTCCCAGGCTGAACTTGACCTCAGAAATCTGCCTGCCTTTGTATCTTTCTGAAAAACTGGCTCATTTATACAGCTGCCTTTGTTCCTTTAGTTTCATGAATTGCCTCATAAATTTATATTGCATTCTTATATATTTGTATAGTTGAGAAATTATATATTTTTAAACTCATGGTTTTAGTGTTCTTTTCCACAGCCTTAAGTTAAGGGCGGTCCTGAAGTTTGAAACATTGACCATTTTGCTGAAATTGTAACCACATTCTGAACGTCTGGACTTGTGCTGTTTCTAATTATCATGGAGTCATTAAAGTTAACAGGGAGGACCTTCCCCAGAAGGAAAAAGACATCCACTGTTAGTACTGGTTCCAGAAAATATGTACATTATTACACAAAGAGGCCTTATAATCACAGCAACCAATGGAGGATCACATTGGGGCCTTGTCCCAGGGGCAGGGACCATATCACTCTTTCTTCCACCAAGGTCACATCGGAATTGGCAGGCATTGGGAATGATAAGTGCATACTGATGGTGAAGGGAATACAGCTGTTGAGAACACCTCAGAAAGCAAACAATACTTAGGCTCCTTAGTATTCCTAGTATAATTATGCTACTATAGTTCGGTACAACTCAGTCTTCAAAATGTAGGGACTTTGGTCTACTACCCAAGTAGATACAAGTTCATTTTGTGGGCAGGACAATGTATGATGTAGTAATTTTAACCTGCCTTTCCAGAAAACACACACACACACACACACACACACACACACACACGTTTTATGAGTAACTTCATGGATAAAAAAAATAGCTTCATTTGGATTCATATGCAAGGAAATATAGATGTTCTGATAAAAATACGTCCGACAGCCCTCTGAAGTCTGGAGCCTGGAGAAGGGGCCTAGCAGAACCCAGCTATCCTGATATCAAATTCCAAACTTCCAGCTTCTCCTGCTCTGTGGTACTTTTCCCAGAGAATTTGGAACAGAACAATAAACCCTTAACAGAGCTGTCCATTTGTTTCTGAAGCTACAAAGGTCTATACCTCTGGAATTTCAGCTTCTAGTGTTTTCTGAGAATGTTCTGATGACCTATGAACATTTTTCAAGATTTCCTATAGAGCAGTACATGGTGTCTTGAAAGAATTGGAAGCTCCATGAGTTACAACATGTTACAAAATAATCTCTGCTCAAAGCAAATACAAAGCAGATACACAGGCTCCAGGTACTTCTTCCTGGTCATTTAGTCAAGTCAGGCCTTAACAGTGCATGCAGTTGCTATCAAAAAGCCACCTTCTTTTTCTGTCTTTACAATAAATCTACTGGGTAGTTTTTAATCTACAGATGAGGGAGGGTCTGAGAAAACTTTAACTTGGTCTTGGGGTAATCTGGACAAACATAGCTGAGAGGCCAGGCGGGAGGCTTCTTTCTCCCCTGATTTTTACATTATTCATGGAAGGCACTCCCTCAGAGGCCAACTGCAAAGGAGGTTGGCAGAAGAGAAGTGACATTGCGAGGCTTATTGTCTTGCAGAGGAACTAGACACAAGTCTCAGCACTCTCATAGCAGCTGCACTAGAGGTCCAGTTCCAGGCTACCTGGAAGCCAGAAATCTCTTCTGCTTTACAAAGATATTTGGCCTACTTGTAGCACACAGACATACATGCAGGTAAGACATCCACACACATACAAATAAAAATAAACAAATCTTTTATAAAAAGAAAGAAGAGGAAAAGTAATGATATATCAGTTCATTCAAAAATAAAAACCTGAAGTACAAAAACTACAGGACTGAATGTATGTTAATGGAAACTTAGTGTAGAGGCTACTCAGTAAGTTGAACCAGGAATAGAGAGATATATACACCCTGAAGGTCCATACAATCAAAACCCATCAATTAGGATCTTTATTGAAAAAAATTATTGTAGGTTTTGCTGATTTCTTTTTTCTTTCTTTCTTTCTTTCTTTCTTTCTTTTCTTTCTTTCTTTCATTCATTCATTCATTCTTTCTTTTTCTCTCTTTCTTCTCTTTCTTTTTCTTTTTTTTTCACACACAAACACACAAATACACAAAGTAATTTTGGGGGGAGGGATTGGTTGGGTTTTTTTTAACAACTTTATTTTAAAGAACAAAGATAAATGTACAGATTTTAAGCAATTTTTGCATAAAAGTATATAATACATTTTTGTCAGTACATTTTTTTTTTTAAAGGTTTGATAGTGTTATCAAGATCCCACCAGTTACAATGAGCAAAAAGTACATGCAAAACAAGATGCAACCTGGAAATAGTCAAAGTATTCTTGGTGTGAAAAGATTTTTTTTTTATTAACAATGAACAGACAGTACATGTAATACAGGGTACAACCCAGAATTTGTCAATGTATTCTTGGTGGGTAAGGATTGAGCATGACTATTTTTTTTTGTTTTGTTTTATTTTTTTCGTGGACTTCATACAGTCTGTGAGTTGTTTCTGGGGCAGTGCGAGCCTCTGGCGTTAGCTTCCCACTATCAGTGACTGCATAGTATGTCTGTTCTTTTGTGACTGGGTTATCTCACTCAGAATGATATTTTCTAGATGCAGCCATTTTCTTAAGAATTTGGTTACAAAAGAACAGACATAATATGCAGTCACTGATAGTGGGATGATAACCCCAGAGGCTTGCACTCCCCCAGAAACAACTCACAGACTGTATGAAGTCCAAGAAATAAAGAAAACAAAAAATATACATATATTCACAAAACAAGAAGACTTTGACTATTCCCATGTTGCGTTTTGTTTTGCATGTACTTTACGCTTATTGCAACTAGTACGTTTTCAATGCATACTGTCAAGCCCTTGAAAAAAATCAAGTACTGACTAAAAAACATATTCACATGGTTTTATGTAAAATTTATTTTAATGTCTGAAAAAACAGTACTGACAAAAATGTATAATTTTAAGCAAAAAATGTTTAAAATCTTTACATTTATCTTTGTTTTGCAAAATAAAGTCGTTTAAAAAAAAAAGAATTTGGTTAAGTCATTGTTTCTGGTGGCTGGGTAGTATTCCATTGTGTAAATGTACCACAATTTTTGTATCCATTCATCTTCTGAAGGACATCTGGGTTCTTTCCAGCTTCTGGCTATTATAAATTGAGCCGCTATGAACATTGTGGTGCATATATCTTTGTTGTGTATTAAAGTGTCTCTGGGGTATATGCCCAGAAGTGGAATAGCTGGGTCTTCAGGTAGTACTATGTCCAAATTTCTGAGGTATCGCCAGACTGATTTCCAGAGTGGTTGTATTAGTTTGCAACCCCACCAACAGTGGAGAAGTGGTTCTCTTTCTCCACAACCTTGCCAGCATCTGTTGTCATCTGAGTTTTGGATCTTGGCAAATCTGACTGATGTGAGGTGGAATCTCAGGGTTGTTTTGATTTGCATTTCTCTGATGGCTAAGGATGTCGAGCACTTCCTCAGATGTTTCTCAGCCATTCAGTATTCCTCAGCTGAGAATGTTTTGTTTACCTCTGTACCCCATTTTTTAATGGGGTTGTTTGATTCTCTGGTGTCTAGCTTTTTGAGTTCTTTGTATACCTTGGATATTAGGCCTCTGTCTGATGTGGAGTTGGTAAAGATCTTTTCCCATTCTGTTGGCTGCTGTTTTGTTTTCTTGACAATGTCCTTAGCCTTACAGAAACTTTGAAATCTTATTAAGTCCCATTTGTTAATCTTTGACCTTAGAGATTGAGCCATTGGTGTTTTGTTCAGAAAAATTTCTCCTGTGCCTATGTGTTCTAAGGTTTTCCCTACTTTCTCATCTAATAGTTTCAGTGTATCTGGTTTAATGTGGAGATCTTTGATCCACTTACACTTGAGCTTTGTACAAGGAGATAAGAAAGGGTCTATTTTCATTCTTTTGCATGCTGAGTGCCAGTTGGACCAGCACCACTTGTTGAATAGGCTGTCCTTTTTCTAATTTACGGCTCCTTTGTCAAAAATCAGGTGACCATATACCTGAGGGCTCATTTCTGGATCTTCTATTATATTCCATTGATCTACATGCCTATTTGTGCACCAGGACCATGCAGTTTTCAGCACAATTGCCTTGTAATGTAGCTTGAGGTTAGGGATAGTGATTCCCGCAGATGTTTTCTTGTTGTTGAGGATGGATTTCGCTATTCTAGGTCTTTTGTTATTACATGTGAAATTGCACATTGATCTTTCCAATTGAATGAAGTACTGGGTTGTAATTTTTATGGGGATTGCATTGAATCTGTAGATTGCTTTTGGTAGAATGGCCATTTTTAAGATGTTGATCTTTCCAATCCATGAGCATGGGAGATCTTTCCATTTTCTGAGATCCTCCTCAATTTCCTTCTTTAGAGGTTTGAAGTTCTTGTCATACAGGTCCTTCACCTTCTTAGTTAGAGTCACACCAAGGTATTTTATAATTTATGTGACGATTGGGAAGGGTACGTTTTCCCTAATTTCTTTCTTCACATGTTTGTCCTTTGAGCATAGGAAGTCTACTGATTTGTTTGAGTTAATTTTGTATCCAGCTACTGTAGGAGTTCTCTGGTGAAATTTTTGGGGTCACTTAAGTACACTATCATGTCATTGGCAAATAGTCATGTTTTTATCTCTTCCTTTCCGATTTGTATTCCCTTGATCTTCTTTGCTGTCTAATTGCTCCAGCCAGGACTTCCAGTACTATGTTGAATAGGTAGGGAGAGAGTGGGCAGCCTTGTTGAGTCCCTGATTTTAGTGGGATTGCTTCAAGTTTCCCACCCTTAAGTTTGATGTTGGCTGTTGGTTTGCTGTATATTGCTTTTATTATGTTTAGGTATGGACCTTGGATTCCTGTTCTTTCCAGGACTTTTAACATGAAGGGGTGTTGAATTTTGTCAGATGCTTTCTCAGCATCTAGTGAGATGATCATGTGATTTTGTTCTTTGAGTTTGTTTATATGGTGGATTACATTGATGGATTTCCTTATATTAAACCATCCCTGCATTCCGGGGATAAAGCCTACTTGTTCATGATGAATGATCGTTTTGATGTGTTCTTGGATTTGGTTTGCAAGGATTTTGTTGAGTATTTTTGCATCAATGTTCATAAGTGAGATTGGTCTGAAGTTCTCTTTCCTTGTAGGGTCTTTGTCTTGTTTAGGTACGAGAGTTATTGTAGCCTCAAAAATGAGTTAGGTAGTATTCCATCTGATTCTATCTTGTGGAATAGTTTGGAGGGTATTGGTGTTATATCCACAATAAATGTCTGATAAAATTCTACATTTAACCTGTCTGGACCTGGGCTTTTTTGGTTGGGAGGCATTTGATGACTTCTTCTATTTCTTTAGGTGTTATAGGATTATTTAGATGGTTTACTTGATCCTGGTTTAACTTTAGGATCTTGTATCTGTCTAAAAATTTGTCTATTTACTCCAGATTTTCCAATTTTGTGGAGTATACATTTTTGTAGTAGGATCTGATGATTTCTTGAATTTCCTCAGTTTCAGTTGTTATATCTTCACTTTTCTTTCTGATTTTATTAATTTGTATACTCTCTCTTTGCCCTCTAGTTAGTCTGGCAAGGGGTTTATCAATCTTGTTGATTTTCTCAAAGAACCAACTCTTGGTTTTGTTGATTTTTTCAATGGTTTTTTTGTTTCTATTTGGTCTATTTCTGCCGTAATTTTGATTATTTCTTGCTGTCTACTCTTCTTGGGTATATCTGCTTCCTTTTGTTCTATGGCTTTTAGCTGTGCTGTCAGGTTGTTGATGTAAGCTCTCTCCAGTTTCTTTTTGGAAGCACATAGGGCTATGAGTTTTCCTCTCAGTACTGCTTTCATTGCATCCCATAGGTTTGGGTATGTTGTGTTTTCATTTTCAATGAATTCTAGAAAATCCTTAATTTCTTTCTTTATTTTTTCTTTGACCCTGCTATTGTTTAATAGAGCGTTGTTTAGTTTCCATGTGTATGTGGGCTTTTTGTTGTCTTTGTTGTTGTTAAAGACCAGCCGTATACCGGGTGATTTGAGAGGATGCATGAAAGTATTTCAATCTTCTTATCTTGATTGAGGCTTGTTCTGTGTCCAATTATGTGGTAAATTTTTGAGAAGGTGCCATGGAGTGATGAGAAGAAGATGTATTCTTTTACTTTAGGATAGTATGTTCTGTAGATATCTATTAATTCTAGTTGGGTCAAAGTCTCTGCTAATTTTGCAGTGTCCTTGTTCAGTCTATGTTTCCATGATTTGTCCATTGGTGAGAGTGGGGTGTTAATGTCTCCCACTATTATTATGTGGGGTGAAATGCATTTTTTGAGCCTTAGTAGGGTTTCTTTTATGAATGTGGGTGTTTTTTTATTTGGAGCATATATGTTAAGGATTGAGAGTTCCTCCTGACAGATTTCCCCGGTAATTAGTAAAAAGTGTTCTTCCTTATCTTTTTTGATAACTTTTGGTTGGAAATTTACTTTATTCGATATTAGAATAGCCACTCCAGCTTGCTTCTTGGGACTGTTTGCTTGGAAATTTTTTTTCTACCCTTTTACTCTGAGATAATGTCTGTCTTTGTCTCTGAGATGAGTTTCCTGTATGCAGCAAAATGCTGGATTTTTTTTAATGTATCCAATCTGATAGCCTATGTCTCTTTATTGGGGAGTTGAGTCCATTTATGTTAATAGATATCAAGGAATAGTGGTTTCTGTTTTTTGCTATTATTGCTTTTGTAGGTTGAATTGTGTCTGTGTCTTTTTCATCTTTTGGTTTTCTTGCTTAGGAGTTTTCTTGTTTTTACTAGGATATAGATCCCCTCTTTGTATTGTGTTTTCCACCTATAATCTGTTGTAGTGCTGGGTTTGTGGTCAGATATTGTGTAAATTTAGTTTTGTCTTGAATATCTTCATTTCTCCATCTATGGTGATTGATAGTTTTGCTGGGTATAGCAGCTTGGCCTGGCACTTCTGCTCTCTTAGGGTGTGCATAATGTCTGTCCAGGCTGTTCTAGCTTTCATAGTCTCTGTTGAGAAATCGGGTGTGATGCTGATTGGTCTGCCTTTATATGTTACCTGACCTTTTTCCCTTACTGCTTTTAGTATTCTTTCTTTGCTTTGGGCACTTGGTGTTTTGACTATTATGTGTTAAGAGATATTTCTTTTCTGGTCCAATCTATTTGAATTCTGAAGGATTCTTTTATGCTTGTGGTCATCTCATTCTTGAGGGTAGGGAAGTTTTCTTCTATGATTTTTTTGAAGATATTTACTGTGCCTCTTAGTTGATACTCTTCTCCCTCTTCTATTCCTATTATCCTTGGGTTCGGTCTTCTTATTGTGTCCTGGATTTCCTGGACATTTTGGGTTAGGAGCTTTTTGTTTTTTGCATCTTCTCTGGCTTTTTTGTCTATGTTTACAATGTTGTCTTCTACCCCGGAGATTCGCTCTTCCATCTCTTTTAGTCTATTGGAAATGCTTGCTTCTGTGACTCCTGATTTCTTTTTTAGGTGTTCTACCTCTAGGGTTATCTCTTTTAGTGTTTTCTTTATTGTGTCAATCTCTGTTTTAATTTCCCTCTTCCATTCCTTTATTTCTTTGGTTCTGTTTTCCTCTAGTTCTTTGAGTTCTTTGAGTGTTTTTTTTGTTTCTTCTTTAAAAGCTTTTGAATCTTTTTTCTTTTCCTCCCATTCTTGTTTAAGTATCTCTATCAGCATCTTGAGGTATGATTTCAGGTCTGCGTCTTCTTTTTCTGGAATGTTTGGCATTCCAATGTTTGCTGTTATGGGAGAGCTGGGTTCTGGTATTGCGTGGTTGTCTTGGTTTTTTTGGGACATATTCTTTTGCTTTCCTCTTGCCATCTTGTTGTCAGTGATATGTTCTTGCCTTTCCCTTGTACCTGGTCTGGTCCCTGGATCTCTGCTGGTCCAGGTGTCAGATTGGCCGAGCCCTGTTCTGTGCCCTGAATTCGCTGCCGGGTGAAAACAGAGGTTCCCAAGTTGTGTTCCTGGTCCCTTGATCAGGCAGGCTTGGGGGTGTGCTTACCGTTCGCACTCCATAGAGATCTCTCTGCTCTCTGCCTGCCCAGATCGCCTACTCTCCAGTCTTTAAAGCTTTAGGAGCTGCTGATCCGGGTGGCAGGTCTTTCTTTTTCTTTAATTATTTTTGCCCAGGGGTTATATGAGCTTGTTATAAATTTATCCTCCTGAACCAATCAGGATGCTTCTCTGTTTTTCTTTCTGTCTTCAGGAAGCTGAGCATACATTGTTTCTATAGAAAATTAATTCTGTAAGGTTTTATCAGTATATGACAATTGGAAGACCTAAGATATATATTCAAATTTCCAATAGGTAAACAGTAAGTGGTTAATTTTATATTTCTATTTACTTATCTATGCAGTGTGAATACTGATAGCCGTGAAAGAATGAAGTATGTGTATATATACTGTGTATGTGTGCAATATCTACTATGAAATCATAGTCCTGACATAGTTTAATCTAGAAATATATCTGTCGGATTTCTACTCCAAGAAGCTGACATTTGAAATGTCCTCAATCTAATAGTTTTCCTAATAGGGCAGACCCTGGACAACCACAGAGCCCCTAACTTTCTGCTTTTAGTGTCTGGTGTAGTTAAGTTTTCATTGCTGAGGAGAGACATCATGACCGAGGCAACTATTCTCATAAGGGACAACATTTTTAATTGGAGCTGGCTTACAGGTTCAGAGGTTCAGTCCATTATCAAGGCAGGAAGCATAGCAGCCTCCAGGCCGGTACAGCACTGGAGGAGCTGAGAGTTCTATATCTTGTTTTAAAGGCACACAGGCAGCTAGGAAGAGGTTCTCAAAGCCCATCCTGATAGTGACACATTTCTCTAACAAGACCACACTCAGTCCAACAAAACTGCAGCTTCTAATAGTGCCACTCCCTGGGCCAAGCATATTCAAACCACCACAGTGTCTGCTCAGGAGCTTCATTACTTCTCTTCTCTGCCGCTCCTTGCAAGCATATTCACTCACATAAATCTCCCTTGTCAATGCCTCACCTGTCACATTAGAGAATTTAACATTGAAATGAATGTAAAAGTGAGGCCATGGTGGATTCTGAGTGGTTCTAATTTCTAGTGTGCATGCAAATAATGTAATTCTTGACATCAGAATATGGCATTAGTCATTACAAGAGTGCAAAGCTTGTAGCTTGGTTTTTGGAAGGCATATTGGTAAGGGATGGTGTCTTAGTATATCCACTGTAATGAAACCCCATGCCACCCCCACAACACAAAAAATTCAGAGGAAAGGCTTGATATTTGATTGCTCTTCCATACCACAGTTCATCATTGAAGACAGCTGGTGAAGAAACTCAATCGGGCAAGGAACCTGGAGGCAGGACTTGATACAGAGTTCATGGAGAATTACTGTCTCATCTCTTATGTATTGCTTGCATTTCTTACAGAAGCCAGGACCACCAGCCTAGCGGTGCCCCCATCATTTGTGGAATGGGCACTTCCACATTAATAACCAATTAAGAAAATGATCCAAAAACTTGCCTTACAGTTCGGCAATCTCATAGAGGCATTTTCTCAATTGGCATTTCCTCTCCAACCACTGTAGCATGTGTCAAGTTGACATAAAACTAGCCAGCACAGAGTGGCTGTAATTTGAGATCAGGAGCCTGAAAGATTCTTTAATTATTTGTATCATTTCCTTAAAGTCACTATTATTTATTGGCTTGAGACTGTTACTAATTAAAGACATCAGGTCTCTTAGCAAGAGTGATGTGCATAGGTCTAAAAATTGTCTTACTTATATGTACGTGGATGTTGTATAAAAGGAGCATATGGTAGGTATTCTCTAATACTTGTTGCGAAACTAAATGAATATATTTTCTGAAAGTTCTTAAAAAACGTCTTAGCTGTAAGGACAGCATTACTCTTGCAGAGGATCTAAGAGTAAGCCAGGTACATGGCTCACAATTTCCTTTAATTCCAGCTCCTGAGAAATCTGATGCCCTCCTCAGACCTCTGTGGGTACTGCACACAGGGTGATATGTTCATATAAATGTAACTTTAACAAGAAATTGTTAAACTAAAGAAAAGAAAGAAACAAACAAATACAAATAAAAACCACGTTCTTATGGGTGGAAGATGTGGAATAACTTTTATAGATGAAATGCAATTTTCTGGGTGAAAATATATGGAATCAATTAGACAAAAAAAGCTTTCCACAGAAATTAAATTATGTCCCCAAAGATGGAATGAATCTTTCCACACTTGAGCCACTTCAAACTATTTTGAGCAGTCTAAAATATGTAATCATAAAGACCTGAGAAATAGAAATGTAAGTTCTTGGAGGAATGCTGATCTCCTGATTTGAATCCAATATGGACCACAATCAGAGAGTACCTATCTCTGTACATTTCCCTCTCCACATCTGATAGCAGTTACCTGTCTTTCTGGGCATTCAGGAAGTTAATGAATCTGTGTCTGCAGCACACAAAAAGGTTTTCACTCAAAAGGTTTTACATAAATAAAGCAAGAAACTCAACCTTTGTGTTTATTTCAACTGGAAAACCTCTTCAGTTACTAATGGAAAAAACTTCCATAAATGACTCAGCAGGTTTTGATCTTCCATAAACTTTAAAGTCAAAAAGTATTTCTAATTTATAATATGAGTTTTACTATAGATGATGGTTGTGAACAACTGGAGAAGACACTGCTGATGGCCAGATTTGAGTTACAGATATACTTGGGGCAACTCCGTGGTCTATTCTCTGCAGTGGTTTCCGGGCAGAAAGGGTGGGGCTTACATCACAACAGAGTAATCATCAGCTTGACTATCAAGGTCAATTTGCCTGAAATTTGCAAGCAGACTAACTTGATTTGCTCTGTCATTCATATGCTACATTCTTGTTGACCGGTGGGGTACAAGCTTATATTTGAAAGTTCTCTTAGACTTCACAGGGTGGGAAAAGATGCCGCCATTTTCTGAGGTTCTCTTTCTAAAAAGAAAGCATGAGGCATGTGCATAAGGAAAATATAGATTTGCTACATTAGGAGAAAAATATTTAAATTAACTTTCCTACTTAAATAATAAATACACATTTTTTGAAACATTTTGAAAGTTTTTTTTTTGGATTTTGTATGGGTTTTCCTTTGCAAAAGAGGATGATTTAATACATTTTTATGCTAGATGTAAAAAAAGAACATGTTAAAAAAGCATAGTATAGTTGAAAATCATAAAATTTGTATACTATTATTGCCAAAATTCATTCACATGATTTGGGCCAAATTTTAACATCTTTTGATTTTTGTGTCTGTTAAAACACAGAATGTATTTGAGCTCCCTATCTAACAACATTGTAGAAAGACTGGATAAGATGATATATTTGAACTCAGTTTAAAAAGTGTACCGTAGTGTTCTTTTTTTTTTTTTCTTTTTCTTTTTGTAGTTTCTTTTAGTTTACCCTCTACAGCAAATATAAGTAAATATTAAAATAAATTTGAAAGATAGTCAATTCAAAAGGAAGAGTATTTATTTGGAGCCTCCCACCCCCATCTCTCTTCTGCCCAGCTACAGGCCATATCTTTTTTTAACCAATAATTTTAAATAAAGGAGCAAGGTCACATAGCATCATTTGGTGTATGTGTGAATTGTTTCATCCCTGGGGCAACCAGATCTTGGGCACCAGTATTATCAATGGAATAGAATGGGATGGGAATGGGAATGGGGATGGGAATGGGAATAGAATAGGAATAGCATTGCATAGCATAGCATAACATAGCATAGCATAGCATAGGATAGCATAGCATAGCATAGCATAGCATAGCATAGCATAGCATAGCATAGCATAGCACAGCATAGCATAGAATAGAATAGAATAGAATAGAATAGAATAGAATAGAATAGAAGAGAAAAGGACAAATCTCAACATCCCTTTTCTCATCTTCCTTGTTTCCTTTTTGCTTTTTGTCAACTGCCTTCTCTGTGTCTCTCAGAAAAGGAGTATTATTTTCTTGCTCTGATTTGATTCCAGTAGCGATTGCCTTTGCATATCTAGAGGCTGCTAACAACAACCAAGCTGTAAGCTACAAGCTGCCACCTGCAATCTGCAAGCTTCAAAAGTTGCTTTGGAATGTAACTAAATATTCAGATGAAGCTTATGAAGGTGAATCTTCACTGTCAAGTCACTGTATTTAGAATCATCATAGAATAAAACTAATAAAAAAAACCTTGGTACCAACACACATCACGCAGGGCTTCCTTACAGAGACAATAGGGAAAGCTGTCTCGTGCTCACTACCATAAATTTCCTGCTATGACAGAGGGAACTCTTGTGCCAAAATCAATCTGTATTTCCTTTTTTATGCTGCTGTTGTAGGGACTTCACAATAGCAAAAAGAAATGCAGTAAACTTTCAGGTTTCTAGAGAGATGTTGGGATGTCCTCTGTCTAGAGATCATAATTTATGTGATGAAAGTAAATGCATTGTAGAAGAAGACATAGGCAGGATAAAAAGGAATAGGGGACAATGAGACTTCTTTGCTTACCACCAAGAGACTGGGGAGGCAGTGTATGATGAGACAAAATGTAAGTCTAGGGGTAATGAGGAAGTAATTCTAGGAATCAGGGAAGAAAATAAAACTTTAAAGATGAGCAGGGCAAGGAAAGAAACTCAAGGCATGTGTTGCTGTGGGCATGGGCTCCTGCAGAGAGATTTGACAGAGGCCATGGGGAGTCTTAGAGCCCAGAGAGTCACTGCTATCTGTTGTAATGGGGTTTCAGCAGTGGCTGACTGACTTAGGACTGTGGAATGCTGAGAGCCAGTGGGTGTCATGAGGTCACAGGCAATGAATGGAAAGGTAAGAGAGGAGCAGTGGCTAGGAAGACTGCTAATATAAATTGTACATTGGAGGATGGGAAGGTGGCTAAGTGAGTGAACTCCTTGCTGCTTAGACACATGGACTTGAGTTGAGATGCCGAAGAGCCCTGTAAAAGCTATGCGCAGTGGTATGCATCTGCCATTCTAGCAGCGTGGTGCAGAGACAGTGAGGGCTCACTGGCCAGCTGGTGTAGCTCAACTCGTGAACTTCAAGTTCAGTTAAGAGACTCTGTCTAAAACATAAGGTAGAGGATTATTAAGGAAGACACACGTAATTGACCCCTGCCCTTCACAAATGCATTTATAGGCAAGTACATTACTCCACAGAGTTTACACACACACACACACACACACACACAAACACACACACACACACACACAAACACACACACACACATCAGGAAAAGCCTGGTAGATTTTATATGCTAATATACTTTATTAACTTCATTTCAGCTAAGTAGACATACTAAACAGAAAAAAGCAAATATTCAGAAATTCCATATACAGGAGAAAATAGAGGTTTTGAAACTTCTGTGTATGCACGTGCTTCAGTTAGAAAAAAAAAATTACCCTCTTCCCAAACAGCACCAGTCACTGGAAGGATGACTTGAAGCTTTATTTGGCTCTAGCATTCTACTTGCAACCTCTCTGATGACATGCACATGCACTCAACCTACTACCGCATCTACACACAGCCACATTTTTCTTTTCTCCAGGCTAAGGCAGCATTTATTACATTCCTCATGGAATGTGACTGTCCTCATTTAACTCAGTATGGAGTCATTCGGTCAATGTTCAATTCTGCATCCCTCCAGACACCCCCTCCCTGGTAGGTCGATGTGTCTGAGGAGGACTGTCTTCAGCTGTAGAATTGGGGTCTGATAATCATACTGGGGAGGATACTTTGCTTTTGCTCTGTCTCTAGACAGTTACAGTTCTACTGCTGCCCACTAGTGCTGGGATACTTTTGTGGTGTTTTGAAAACTAAACTTTTTTTATTCCTATGTTAGTCAATAGATTATAATTAGAAGCAAATAATCGAGTATTCCAGAAACAACAGAAATTACCTTTTCTCTTTTTTTCATTGTCACTTGCAAATGAGCAGGGGAAATGACTAAAGGATGGTTAAGATGTTTCTTGACTTTTCTGAGAAAGACACAAACCAACTCACCAGAGTTAACTGGAGGTTGTGAGCCACACAGTGTGTGTGCTGAGAACTGAACTCAAGTCCATGGAAAGATCTAGGTTTACTCTCAATGAAGGGAACTTTAAATCTCCTGTTCAATGAGCAAAAATTGCTCTTAACCACTGGGCTATATCTCCAGGCCCTGCCAATTGCTTTTCAAAAAGGAGTTTACATTATTACTTTTATTTTTCATTCAAGCAGGGCCATATTATGTATCCTTTAACACAATATTACACTCACATTTCCCCCTCCCTTCCCTTTCTTCTTCCTTCTTTCCTCCTTAGTTTCCACTCTCCCTCCCCTCTTTTCTTCTTCCCACCCTTCCTCCCTCCTGACTTTTCTTTGCTGTCTCTCCCCTCCCCACCCTCTTTCCCCTCTTTTTTTCTACCCTAGCCAGAGCATTCCATGTGTTAGATAAATGCTCGAATGCCCAGTTATGGCATACCTCTTTATAGTCTTTCTCCACACACACGCACACACACACACACACACACACACACACACAAATGTCAGGCAATGCTGTCCTGCACATCAGGAATAAATTGAACATGTTACTTAAGATGAATGCTTTGTGGTTTTTCTGTTGCTGCAGGAACCAATCCAAAGAAGACAGTCTTAACAAGCCACCTGCAGTCATGGGTTTAGAACACATTATTCATAGTGTTTCTTATTGGTTACTGGGAAAGGGACAATTATTCCTTAGGGAGCACATGTGCACCCAGTCTAACCCTGGAGCATACAGAAACTACAACACAAACATGCACGAGAACACATTACTTCTCCTATCCCTGCTGTGCCTAAACAAGGAAAGAATATTTTCTTCTTTGCATGTTACTTTAGAAAATTGTAAGGTTCCTGTCAAAATCAGTTTTTATTCATTTACCTTTGAAGATGTTTCTGAATGACTAATACATTTTAAGAATAGTGATACCATATATAGAAAAATGTCCTACATAGCAATTACAGTCCTCATGTGTAAAAATGTAAATGAAGAGATTGTGAGTGAGAAAGGTATAGAGGAAATTGGAAGGGATGAAAGAGCAAACAGGTTAGAGCATCCCTCAAGGTCTGCTGGAGCATCCAGAATCTCTCAACCTGCTTTTTCAGGAAATGATGTTCTCTCTGAAGCTGTTCATCTTCTTAACTTTCCTTCTTCCCTCATCTTAATCTATTAAATAAAGGTTTATGAAAGTGCACCTATTTAAAGTTTCCTTCAGGTACAGAGATACACACGGTGTAGTCAGTCTTAGCTGCTGATGCAGAGGAGAATGGCTGATGCCCAGAAACTCACAGTCCAGGCAACACAGTGGCTGATGCAATGAACTAGCATCCCAAAGAAAGCCACAAGCCAGTAATTGCCTGAAGATCTCTCTTCCATTTTTTCTTAAAAACAATAATAAAGGGGAAACTACTCAGTCAGAAACTCTAATTAAAATAGGTACTTCCTAAGTTCCTCACAACCATAATTTCCACTAAAGTCTGTCCTGCTGGAGAAAAGGGGATATTTTATACCCCAAACCCTTTCTCCACAGAAGACATAAATTTGGTTTAAAAGAAATTTTATGTCCGGAAATTATTAAGATTATGCATTCAATTATAGACCACAGTCATTAAAGTTAGGTTATAGATGGCCTATGAAGTTAATGGTTTAAAATTACAAACAGAGAACAAGAACACTTAGCAGTCACATAACATGTCTAATATAAATTACAGGACATTTTTCTCCATTGATAGGGGCTACTAAAATTCCATCAGAGGGAGTCTTAAGCGATATCTATCCCAACCACAAACCCAGACACAATTCCATGACACTTACCTTGGTGAATTTTGGAGCCTACTAACAAAGTACTGGTGAGGGTTTATTTACCCGAATGTGGGTACTCTCCACTAAGAGGCTGCACTGGAAAGTATTTACCAGCAGGCATGATGGCTTGTCCATAGCCTCCCTCCTGGAATCCTCTGACCTGCTAGTGTTCCCCAGCCTGTTTACTGTTGCCTTTCTCCAATGTCATGTGCATACTTAGGGCTGAGCTGCATATAAGGGAAGTTGCTCAGGTGTGGGGCCTGTGACCATCTCTGAGGGCATATAAACTCTCAGCAAGCCCACTGTGATAACCTTTTAAAAGTGAGAACTCTCAGTTGTTTGAGTGGGAAGATAGACATGTGTAGAGTATGTAATACACACCTAAGATAAAACCTGTTAAGCCCAAGTCCATGGCACTGAGGCACCAATCAGTGCCAACAGCGGTGTTAAACTGCAGCCAATCTCTATGCTGTTGGTCGGATGGAGAGCTTTCGTTTTTCACCCTTGTGTCTAATCAAGTGACTTCCTGCCATTTTTATTTAGTTTCTCTTCATTTCAATCATTCCAGGTGACGGTACTGTGAAAGCCATCCAGGGAAAGAGTAGCAAGATGGAAAATGAGACTTTATGTGAAGGCTCAACATGCCGTCACTACCATGATGCAGAAGGCAAGAACTCGGAGCTGAATGAAGCTGGAATGTCCCCAGCAGCCACAGACCTGAACAAGGGAAGAGAAAGGGAGCTTCCTGAGAGATGGACAGGGGCAGGGGTGAGAACTGAAGGCAGTGGGAGGAGGCACCACGCTGACCAAGGACTGTGCAATTGTATTGCAACACATTCGGTGAGTAATATCTATGTAGTGATTGATTAGAAGGGCCAGATTATGGAGAACAAAACCATTTCAAACTTTTCATTTATAAACATGTACAGTGCCTAGCAGAAGTTAGGGGTCTGCAGACATTTGTTTAAATGTTGGTTAATTGAATCAACATTTAATCTTAGCATTCAGGCAGCAAAGTGAAGCAGGATTAACAGTTTGAGATTAACCATGGGCTACATCACAAGACCCTTCTTAAAACAAGGTAACCTCTATTTAGTGTAAACAATTAAATGGTCAACATTTCAATTCCCCTCCATACTTTTAAAACTTTGTATTTTTACTTCAAATGAAAAATACAGTGGACAGTTTTTATGAAGCATATTTTATTCTTATCTTATAGAATATGGTAGAAAGCCCATATTGTTTTAAGATATTGGGATTGGGGATATAGTTCATAACTTACCTAGTATGTGGTGTGTGTAAAGCCCTGGGGTTCATTCCCCATCTACACATAAACCAAGTATGCTTGTTTATAGTTGGAATTCCCTTACTCAGGAAGTGGTAACGGGAAGATCAGAAATGTAAGATCATACTGGGCCACATAGTGAGCTGGTATCCACCTGGTAAAACAAGTTTAGAGCGTGGCACATGATAAGCAACAGAAATGAGCATCACAAAAAAAAAAAAAAAAAAAAAAAAAAAAAAAAAAAGAAAGAAAGAAAGAAAGAAAGAAAGAAAGAAAGAAAGAAAGAAAGAAAGAAATGAGCATCACAGAAGTGTGGCAAGGGTTCAAGTTGGGAGTGATGGAGTTCTTTAGTGAACAGTAAGTTAGAGACTGTTGAGAAAGGGAACATTGAATTAGAAGCACACTCTGAAGCCATCTGGGGAGCGAGTAGAACAGTGAGAATGCACAGCCCTAGGCAAAACAATATACAGCATGGGACATTCCAAGAACAAGGAACTCAGCTGAGAATTACTGATGAATTCAAGATGTAAAGGAACCTCTTCAGAGAGGTTGAGAAGGGCCTAGTCAGCAAAGGCTGCTACTTTGTACCCTCCAGGGCTGAAGGGACTTTGTATCTTGATTAAGTCACATTGCAGTGACCATATATCTGTCAATGAGTCTGTCCATGATTCTATTAACTAGGATTTATTGGTCCTTCCTGTTTCTATGTATTTCCACCAGATTTCTGTCACATTAGGTAACAATAGGCGTAGAATTATCTTTCTTCTTCTCTTGACTCACAAGTATCTCAAAGGCATCTTGTTCCTACTTGTGTGCCCAATGTTCTCCACTGTTAGCTCTGTACATAATCAATATCTACTAATTCTTAACATTGTCTTTATGTAACCTTTTCAAATTTGTTTATAGTGACTTAATCATGAATTGTTATACAATTTCAGTAGTGATGTATAATGTGATACTTGAACATAATTGAATTAAAATTATGTTATTCACATGATAATTGGTTATATAAATATCTTGTTTTTTCAATTTAATTTTAAAATTTTTACTTATTCACTTTACATCTTACTTACCACCCGTTCCCAGTCACTCCTTCCTGCAATCATTCCCCCATTCCTCTTCCTCATCTCTGAGTGAGTGGGGCCTCTCATGAGTGTCCCTCTGCCCTGGTACTTCAAGTCTCTGAGAGGCTAGGTATTTCCTCTCTCATTTTGGCCAGACAAAGCAGGCCAGATAGAAAAACATATCCCACATACAAAGAAAAACTTTTGGGATATCCCCTATTCCACTTGTTTGGAACAAATCTGCTTCTAGGTCAGGCCCATGTATGTTCTTTGGTTGTTGGTTCAGATTCTGACATCCCCAAGGGTCCAGGTTTGTTTACTCTGTGTTCCTGTGTAGCTTCTCTTCGCTTCAGGGTCCACAGTTTTTCCTCCTATTCTTTTATATGAGTCCCCAAGCTCCATCCACTGTTTAGCTGTGGGTATATGCATCTGTTGAAATCAGCTTCTAGGTGGAGTTATCATTCATAATGTCTGGGATTGGTGCTTGCCTATGGGATGGGTCTCAAGTTAGGCCAGTTACTGATTGGTTATTCCCTCAGTCTCTGCTCCATTTCCTGTTCCTGCATTTCTTGTATAAGATAAATTTTGGGTTGAATGTTTTGTGGGTGGGTTGGTGTTTCTACCACTCCAATGGGTTCCTGCCTGGCTACAGGAGATGAACTCTTCAGGTTCCGTATCCTCAGTGTAGTGAACTATAGCTAAGGACACCCCACTGCTTCTTGGGCATCTCCCTTATCCCATGTCTGTCTTATTCTGCATATCCCCCTGCCTCCACACCCCTATCAATAGCAGATTCAGTCCCATGACATTTAATGGCCATCTACCCATCTCTCCTGTCCTTCCCCATACCTGATCCTGAATACTCCATTCTCCTGGCTCTTGTTTCTCTCTTTGGAGTGATTCCTGTATTATTTAAAAGGACAGGGCTAGAAAGAATGCTTCATAGGGTACATACTGTTGCTAAGCAGCTGGAGACACAGTCTACTGATAACTTAATAAAAATAGCACTAGTGTCTACCCACAGGTGAGGAGAATATATGTCTATCTATCTATCTATCTATCTATCTATCTATCTATCTATCTATCTATCTATCTGTCTGTCTATCTACTCTCTATCTATTATCTATCTATCTATCTATCTATCTATCTATCTATCTATCTATCTATCTATCTACTCTCTATCTATCTATCTATCTATCTGCTATCTATCATCTATCTATCTATCTAGCTATCTAGCTATCTACTCTCTATCTATCTATCTATCTATCTATCTATCTATCTGCTATCTATTATCTATCTATCTATCTATCTATCTATCATCTATCTATCTACTATCTATCTATCTATCATCTATCTATCTATCTATCTATCTATCTATCTATCTATCTATCTATCTATCTACCTAACTACTTACCTACCTACTGTAAATTTTCAGGTTGCTGATGACATAATGACGATTCCTCTCCTGCATGAATACTTGTTGAAGGAAACGACTTAATCAGCGAGATGATTTGCAATTATGGAACTTTACCAAGAGGACAGCTTTTCATATTGAAAGCAACTGTCTTGACCTCCCTCTCTGTGACATTTATTTTCCATAAATGGTGTGGGCTTTGCCATGGCATTCTTTCAGCAGCAGGAGACCATTATCTTGTGAGAATGTCCTCTCTGCTTTCACATTATCTCTTAATTATTGCACTCTTTCCTACAGACAATGCCCTTAGGAATTTTCATGTAATTTCACTCCTCCCTTCTCTCAGATTTATACTGCCACCAAAGTGGATATGGGTGTTAACCCTACAGCGTATGGAATAATGAATCTTGTAGACAGTTGGCAGTATATCAAAGGAATCCTTTGGGAAGGTTTAAAATGCTGTGAGAAGGCCAGTGCTTGGAAACTAAAAACATTGAGAGAGAGAAGAGATTGTCAATGGGAATCTCCAGGCTGGCAGGGCCAAGATAGGAAGGTTTAGATTTTCCCATGTATTAATCTTTCAAGACCAACCAATTTTTGTTAAATATATCAAAGCAAAGGTTTCCTCCCTCCCATTAACAAAACTGGGCTCCTCACAATGGAAACCACATCTCTGACACTGTTTGTGTCAAATGAGAACAATAGCTGTAAAACCCTAAAGACCTCTCCTGATGTGTCCAAATGGTAGTTCCTTAACTTAGGTAAATAAAAG
The DNA here is from genome assembly GCF_963924665.1 of Micromys minutus. Lineage (NCBI taxonomy): Eukaryota > Metazoa > Chordata > Mammalia > Rodentia > Muridae > Micromys > Micromys minutus. Next base: position 4,683,345 of record NC_137977.1, on the reverse strand, counting down.
CCCATTAAGGAAGTAATCTGGAATGTAACCACTCAGCTTACTCATTAGCATTTAATTGTCTCACTTTCTACTGCTAATTCTTAATATAAATAGTAATATTTATATGCATGTATTGTACATCCATATATGTGACTGTATTGATATAAATTTGTGTTTAGAAATGAATGCTTGGAGACACTGGGTTAAGAAAGTAATTTTACATTACTGACATACAAAATTTATTAAGAAAAAATAAAATCCAACCCTGTTCACTTTTACCTTCACTAGGGACACATACATTGATTTGATTGTTAGCTCAAGGGATTCAAAAATTCTGTGAAATTTGCCATCAATATTTATTGATCATAATTGCAGCACCATGGAATAGGGGACACAGGACTCTCATGGCTGGCATTTCTTGCAGAGAAAGAGCAGGATATTAAGTCTTTCCCCCATTTCTTTGAAAAAAAAACTTTTAAAGAAAATGTTGATGCTTTCTCAACACAATCTAAAGGTCACTTGACAACAGCCTACTTATTGGTGTTGATATTTGGCATTTAGACTGATTATAAGAAAGTATGCTAAGCATTTAAAAGAACTAGTTACTTTCTTTTTAATATTAATTTATTATATATAAGTACACTGTAGCTCTTTTCAGACACACCAGAAGAGGACATTAGATCTCATTACAGGTGGTTGTGAGCCACCATGTGGATGCTGGGATTTGAACTCAGAATCTCTGGAAGAGCAGTTAGTGCTCTTAACCACTGAGCCAAGATAACATCGTTTATGAAACTAGTTTGTTTTTAACTAAGTAAATATAACATTCTGTTATTTCTTAGATACAACTTAAAATATGCCTGTATACCATCTTTGAGAATGGAATAAAGAATTGTTAATCATTAGTATTTATTTATTTACTTTCTTAATAATGACAGGATTTCTAATATGGTGGGAAACATTAGGAGTGAAGGCCCAAATGGCACAGACTGATTTCCTGAAACTGGAATTACAAACAATTATGAGCTCCCTGATGTGACTTGTTTGAATGAAGTCTGGGTCTTCTACAGGAGCAGGAAGTATTCCTACCTACTGTTACAAACACTCCAGCTCCTTTGGTGTCCTTTGAAGTTATGTTGTTCCAGAGGTCTCTTTGGAGTGTTTTTTTTCTTATTATATTTTCTATTTTAGTAAATGGATATCATAATTTATTCCTTGAGGAATACTAGACAGAATTAAAAAACCATTAATAACACGGCTCTAACGAGTCCAAGAATACTTTCTGTGCTCCCACTCTAAGGTCACAGGGACTCCAGACATACGTGTGACTATAAACAAAGTACAGAATCTTGTTTGTAAAAATGTCAGAAATTCTATCAACTAGAATGAAGGAAGGTTCTTTGCTTTTCTCACAACTTTACCTTTCCCCTTAAGTCTCTTAACTTATCATTTTGTTCTGTTTCAATGTCTATCTCACTGGAAGATTTGATGCCATATTCTTAATGGCTTGCAAGGGTAAAAAGTATTTTTTTTTTCCTGAAACTTTACCATCAAACAGACATAGAGGGCCAGCTTATTTGCTTGCTTGTTTGTTTATTTATTTATTTATTTATTATTTATTTATTTATTTATTTATTTATTTAAGACAGAGACTCCAGTAACCCATTTTGGCCTTCTGCCTTGGAGATTCATTTGAGAGAAATTTGTAAGAAAAGATGTCAGAACTTGTGGCATCAAACCATCCATATAAACACTAAATATAGACCAGATTTTTAAACTGAATCCTATGATTAGCAGCAAAGTTACCAGCGGCTTCTTATCCCGATGGATTTCAGAACTACAACTCCAGAAAATTATTAAACCTTAATGCAGAGTTTGAAAGAAACTTAAATGGGCCATGTAGATTTTAGAGCACTAAAGACACATTGCCCTACTTCTCCTGTATGTGGACAACTCTCTCTGCTTTAGTAATTGCACAGGTTCTAACTTGTTGCCGTCAGAATCCCGAGGACCATCTGGTTTGTGGGATGCTGTCCTCATTATTTAAACTCTAGATTTTAAGAGTGAGATCATTTGGGCTGTAAAAAGAACACACTGATGCTTGTATGCTGAGAATGTGTCAAAGCACAAGAGGACAGATCTGAGACTGAATCCGGTGTTAGAGTAGCACAAAAAGAAAAGGATGTGAAGCCCGGCGATGGAAGATTACAGTGGTAACACCCGAAGCAAGCACGCCAGCCAATTAAACGGCAGAGACACTAATGACGATTGGTGCATTTTGTAAACGAGGTTTATCTGGGTGGTTAAGAATTTTAGACAACTTTTTCTCTTGACTTTTTATGTCTTTGAATTGTTTGCTGCTGATGGAGACCTGTCTTCAAATTGCTGTGACTGCTGTAGATGCACAGACAAGCTTTATCCTAGAGGGACACCTTTTGATTGCTTTTGGTTTGTGTGGATAGTCTTTGGTCCACCAAGAGAAGATACCTAGTCACATAAAGATATAGATATTGTTAACAGGAACCATCTGAATAAAATTTAATTGACAACCTCCTTCTGGTAACGGATGTCTCCTTTGTTCTGGATTAAGGTTATGGCTTGGTATCAACTTCTGAATTATTGCAGAAATGGAGTAGTCAGGGACAAGTCAAGTTTTGAATTATGGACTTTAGTATCCATTTTTCCTTTCAGAGGCACAAATAAGGAGAATAAAGCTTGGCTGCTGAGGTGCTGTGCACCATGATACCCCTTAGTAATTCTCATCTCTGCTTATATTACCCTTGAGTCTGTCATTTATTCATCTTCAGTCATTCTACATGTGTGCTGGATTGTGCTGTTGGATAAGTAAGATCTCTATTAGTCCTTATTATGATTCACCCAATCCACCAATAATCAAGACAGAGTCTTATTGATCTATTTAGTCAGCATTAACACAATCACTGGATGATTACCCTTAAAGTATTCTTCTACACTAGTCTAGTTCCCAACTCTACTCCCCAAGTTATTTGTCAATAGTCATCCTGTCTGTGCTGAATTCACTTCATCAAGCCATTTTCTGATGATTCATATTCTCTTCCTCTTTGACTTTCTCCCTCTCCTGCTTGTAGTCCCTCGGCCTCCATAGTTTGTAAACATGTTATTCACTCACTTATTATAATGTCTAATTGTTGATGTCTTATGGCTCTAGACCTGCCCCCTAACACTTGAGTGAAGACTCCCAATGTTAGGTCTTGTGGTTATTCCATTTTTAGAAAATTATCAGTGTGAAGCTGACAACCTAAATTGCTTGGTTCGATGGCATTTTCCCCCAGTACTGTGTTGTTTCACAAATTTATTTAGTAAGGACTTCTGGGGTTGCTGATTAAAACAGGGGAAGAAGTTTTGTAATTTGTTAGCATAATTATCCACCATGTCAAGAGTTACACAAGGGACTTTGTTGGTTGTGGTCAGGTGCTTTAGGTGGTCTTCACTTAAAAACAGTAGCCATCTTTAGTGATAAAATCCTGTACTTCCTTAGAGTGTGGGCCATCCCCACTTCTGGTGACTTTCAGTTTTGAAGAGGAACAGAAGCCCTCTCATTGCTAGCAGTCCTGTCCAGTGCTTGGATTTCCAGAACTGTGAGAAGCCCCTTTTACAGTTTTTCTTCTAGGTTTAATCCCAAGGGCTGAGGCAATCAACTGGACTTTTTCTTGCGCTTGTAATCACTTCCCGTGAGTCTTTCAAACAGCTGCTGTTTTATCTCTGTTGTAGAAAACTCCAAAGGCAAGTTGAAAAGATGTTTAAGGTGCCTTGGGGCCTTATTGTATCCTTTTGCAGTTCTCTCCTAGGATCTGGAGCCAACTGACCAAGAAAATAAGGCCATTTCAAATTGTAATCATAGGAATTAGAAAAAGAAAAAAACCTCTAACCATTGTGCTTGTCATCTGTAATCACTGTCTACAAAAATATCTTGTGATTTGTTTGAACCCTCTGCAATGTGTTTCAATATTCCAGTTTTGCCTTAAATTTTCTATGCCCATTCAGAAACAATTCTAAACATTAAGACAAACCTAATTTTCACATGAAATTCTTTCCCATCCCAAAAACATTAGGGTTAACTCTTTTGCCAAATGTCTATTTCTATATCTATAACCATTCAAATGTGTTTTTTTTCATTCTTTTCTTCCTGACTTTTCTACATAAAATTTAGAAAACACTTTTTCTTTAAAAATAATGTTATATTCCAGGAATAACCTGTATGTGAAACATGAACAATGCTTCTCAGCAATCTGGATTAGTAAGGATTTACCTCTTTTTTAAAGAGCTGTTTATTTTATTTTATTTTAATTACATTTATGTGTATGTGGGTAGATGGGTGTGTGTGTTTGTGTGTGTACATGAAAGACGTACCTATAGGCCTCTGTTCATTGGAGCTACAGTTTTAGAGGTGGTTTTGAGTGACCTGAACCAAACCCAGATCCTCTGTCGTAGTAGTACGTACCCTGAACCACTAATTTATCTCTCCAGGCCTGATATGCCTTTCTGACCAACCAATTTAAATGGACTATATATTTTTTTTATTGTTGAATTTTGGGATAGGATCTTTTTTTTTAATGACTATATTTTACAAAACAAAGATAAATGTACAGATTTTAAACATTTTTTGCTTAAAATTATACATTTTTGTCAGTACTGTTTTTTCAGACATTGAAATAAATTTTTACATAAAACCATGTGAATATGTTTTTTAGTCAGTACTTGATTTTTTTCAAGGGCTTGACAGTATGCATTGAAAACCTAAAAGTTACAATAAGCATAAAGTACATGCAAAACAAAACGCAACATGGAAATAGTCAAAGTCTTCTTGTTTTGTGAATATATGTATATTTTTTGTTTTCTTTATTTCTTGGACTTTATACAGTCTGTGAGTTGTTTCTGGGGGAGTGCAAGCCTCTGGGGTTAGCATCCCACTATCAGTGACTGCATATTATGTCTGTTCTTTTGTGACTGGGTTATCTCACTCAGGATGATCTTCTCTAGATGCAGCCATTTTCTTAAGAATTTGGTTAAGTCATTGTTTCTGGTGGCTGAGTAGTATTCCATTGTGTAAATGTACCACAATTTTTGTATCCATTTGTCTTCTGAAGGACATCTGTGTTCCTTCCAGCTTCTGGCTATTATAAATAGAGCCGCTATGAACATTGTGGTGCATATATCTTTGTTGTGTATTAAAGTGTCTCTGGGGTATATGCCCAGAAGTGGAATAGCTGGGTCTTCAGGTAGTACTATATCCAATTTTCTGAGGTATCGCCAGACAGATTTCCAGAGTGGTTGTATTAGCTTGCAACCCCACCAACAGTGGAGAAGTGTTCCTCTTTCTCCGCAGCCTAGCCAGCATCTGCTGTCATCTGAGTTTTGGATCTTGGCCAATCTGACTGGTGTGAGGTGGAATCTTAGGGTTGTTTTGATTTGCATTTCCCTGATGGCTAAGGATGTCGAGCACTTCCTCAGATGTTTCTCGGCTATTCGGTGTTCCTCAACTGAAAATGATTTGTTTAGCTCTGTACCCCATTTTTTAATAGGGTTATTTGATTCTCTGGTGTCTAGCTTTTTGAGTTCCTTGTACACCTTGGATATTAGGCCTCTATCTGATGTGGTGTTGGTAAAGATCTTTTCCCATTCTGTTGGTTGCCGTTTTGTTTTCTTGACGATGTCCTTAGCCTTACAGAAACATTGCAATCTCATTAAGTCCCATTTGTTAATCTTTGACCTTAGAGCTTGAGCAATTGGTGTTTTGTTCAGGAAATTTTCTCCTGTGCCTATGTGTTCTAAGGTTTTCCCTACTTTCTCATCTAATAGTTTCAGTGTATCTGGTTTAATGTGGAGATCTTTAATCCACTTACACTTGAGCTTTGTACAAGGAGATAAGAACGGGTCTATTTTCATTCTTTTGCATATTGAGTGCCAGTTGGACCAGCACCAGTTGTTGAATAGGCTGTCCTTTTTCCATTGAATGTTTACTGCTCCTTTGTCAAAAATCAGGTGACCATATACATGAGGGCTCTTTTCTGGATCTTCTATTCTATTCCATTGATCCACTTGCCTATTTCTGTACCAGTACCATGCAGTTTTCAGCACAATTGCCTTGTAATATAGCTTGAGGTCAGGGATAGTGATTCCCGCAGATGTTTTTTTGTTGTTGAGGATGGATTTCGCTATTCTAGGTCTTTTGTTATTCCATATGAAATTGCACATTGATCTTTCCAATTCCATGAAGAACTGGGTTGTAATTTTGATGGGGATTGCATTGAATCTGTAGATTGCTTTTGGTAGGATGGCCATTTTTATGATGTTGATCTTTCCAATCCATGAGCATGGGAGATCTTTCCATTTTCTGAGATCCTCCTCAATTTCTTTCTTTAGAGGTTTGAAGTTCTTGTCATACAGGTCCTTCACTTCCTTAGTTAGAGTCACACCAAGGTATTTCATAGTTTTTGTAACGATTGTGAAGGGTACCTTTTCCCTAATTTCTTTCTCCACATGTTTCTCCTTTGAGTATAGGAAGGCTACTGATTTGTTTGAGTTAATTTTGTATCCAGCCACTTTGCTGAACTTGTTTATCAGCTGTAGGAGTTCTCTGGTGAAATTTTTGGGGTCACTCAAGTACACTATCATGTCATCAGCAAAGAGTGATGTTTTTATCTTTTCCTTTCCAAAACGTATCCCCTTGATCTCCTTTTGCTGTCTAATTGCTCCAGCCAGGACTTCCAGTACTATGTTGAATAGGTAGGGGCAGAGTGGGCAGCCTTGTCGAGTCCCTGATTTTAGTGGGATTGCATCAAGAGTCTCGCCATTAAGTTTGATGTTGGCTGTTGGTTTGCTGTATATTGCTTTTATTATGTTTAAGTATGGGCCTTGGATTCCTGTTCTTTCCAGGACTTTTAACATGAAGGGGTGTTGGATTTTGTTGAATGCTTTCTCAGCGTCTAGTGAGATGACCATGTGATTTTGGTCTTTGAGTTTGTTTATATGGTGGATTACATTGATGGATTTGCTTATGTTAAACCATCCCTGCATCCCAGGGATGAAGCCTACTTGGTCATGATGAATGATCGTTTTGATGTGTTCTTGGATTCGGTTTGCAAGGATTTTGTTGAGTATTTTTGCATCAATGTTCATAAGTGAGATTGGTCTGAAGTTCTCTTTCCTAGTAGGGTCTTTGTGTGGTTTAGGTACGAGGGTTATTGTAGCCTCAAAAAATGAGTTGGGTAATATTCCATCTGATTCTATCTTTTGGAATAGTTTGGCAAGTATTTGTGTTATATTCTCAATAAAAGTCTGATAAAATTCTGCACTGAACCTGTCTGGACCTGGCCTTTTTTTGGTTGGGAGGCTTTTGATGACTTCTTCTATTTCTTTAGGTGTTATAGGGTTATTTAGATGGTTTACTTGGTCTTGGTTTAACTTTGGGACCTTGTATCTGTCTAGGAATTCATCCATTTCCTCCAGATTTTCCAATTTTGTGGAATATAAGTTATTGTAGTAGGATCTGATGATTTCTTCAATTTCCTCAGTTTCAGTTGTTATGTCTCCACTTTCCTTTCTGATTTTGTTAATTTGGATACTCTCTCTTTGCCCTCTAGTTAGTCTGGCTAGGGGTTTATCAATCTTGTTCATTTTCTCAAAGAACCAACTCTTAGTTTTGTTGATTTTTTCAATGGTCCTTTTTGTTTCTATTTGGTCTATTTCTGCCCTAATTTTGATTATTTCTTGCCTTCTACTCTTTTCGGGTATATCTGCTTCCTTTTGTTCTAGGGCTTTTAGCTGTGCTGTCAGGTTGCTGATGTGAGCTCTCTCTTCAGTTTCTTTTTGGAAGCACTTAGGGCTATGAGTTTTCCTCTCAATACTGCTTTAATTGCATCCCATAGGTTTGGGTATGTTGTGTTTTCGTTTTCGTTGAATTCTATAAAATCCTTAATTTCTTTCTTTATTTCTTCTTTGACCCTGCTATCCTTTAACAGAGCATTGTTTAGTTTACATGTGTATGTGGGCTTTTTGTTGTCTTTTTGTTGTTAAAGACCAGCCGTAGACCATGGTGATCTGAGAGGATGCATGGGAGTATTTCAGTCTTCTTATATCTATGGAGGCTCATTCTGTGTCCAATTATGTGGTCAATTTTCGAGAAGGTGCCATGGGGTGGTGAGAAGAAGGTGTATTCTTTTACTTTGGGATAGTATGTTCTGTATATATCTATTAATTCTAGTTAATTCAAAGTCTCTGCTAGTTTTGCAGTGTCCTTGTTCAGTTTCTGTTTCCCTGATCTGTCCATTGGTGAGAGTGGGGTATTAAAGTCTCCCACTATTATTGTGTGGGGTGAAATGTATTTTTTGAGCTTTAGTAGGGTTTCTTTTATGAATGTGGGTGATTTTTTATTTGGAGCATATATGTTAAGGATTGAGAGTTCCTCCTGACAGATTTCCCCGGTAATGAGTAAAAAGTGTTCATCCTTATCTTTTTTGATAAATTTTGGTTGGAAATTTACTTTATTCGATATTAGAATAGCCACTCCAGCTTGCTTCTTGGAGCTGTTTGCTTGGAAGTTTTTTTCCCACCCTTTTACTCTGACATAGTGTCTGTCTTTGTCTCTGAGATGAGTTTCCTGTATGCAGCAAAAGACTGGATTTTGTTTATGTATCCAGTCTGATAGTCTATGTCTCTTTATTGGGGAGTTGAGACCATTTATGTTAATAGATATCAAGGAATAGTTGTTTCTGTTTCCTGCCATTATTGCTTTTGTGGGTTGAGTTGTGTCTGTGTTTTTTTCTTCTTTTAGTTTTCTTGTTTAGGAGTTTTCTTGTTCTTACTAGACTGTATTTTCCCTCATTTTATTGGGTTTTCCACCTATAATTCGTTGTAGTGCTTGGTTTGTGGTCAGATATTGTGTGAATTTTGATTTGTCTTGAAATATCTTCGTCTCTCCATCGATGGTGATTGATAGTTTTGCTGGGTATAGCAGCTTGGGCTGGCACTTGTGGTCTCTTAAGGAGTGCATGATGTTTGTCCAGACTCTTCTAGCTTTCATAGTCTCTGTTGAGAAATCGGGTGTGAGTCTGATTGGTCTGCCTTTATATGTTACCTGACCTTTTTCCCTTACTGCTTTTAGTATTTTTTCTTTACTTTGGGCGCTTGATGTTTTTACTATTATGTGTAAGGAGGTATTTCTCTTCTGGTCCAACCTATTTGAAGTTCTGAAGGCTTCTTTTATGCTCGTGGTCATCTCATTCTTGAGGGTAGGGAAGTTTTCTTCTATGATTTTGTTGAAGATATTTACTGTGCCCCTTAGTTGATACTCTTCTCCCTCTTCTATTCCTATTATCTTGAGGTTCCGTCCTCTCGTTGTGTCTTGGATTTCCTGGACATTTTGTGTTAGGAGCTTTTTGTTTTTTGCATCTTCTCTGGCTGTTTTGTCTATGTTTGCAATGTTGTCTTCTGCCCCGAGATTCTCTCTTCGATATCTTGTAATCTATTGGAAATGCTTGCTTCTGTGACTCCTGATTTCTTTTTTTGGTGTTCTGACTCTAGGGTTATCTCTTTTAGTGTTTTCTTTATTGTGTCAATCTCTGTTTTAATTTCCCTCTTCCATTTCTTTATTTCTTTTGTTCTGTTTTCCTCTAGTTCTTTGAGTTCTTTGAGTGTTTTTCTTGTTTCTTCTTTAAAAGCTTCTGAATCTTTTTGCTTTTCCTCCCTTTCTTGTTTAAGTAACTCTATCAGCGTCTTGAAGCATGATTTCAGGTCTGTGTCTTCTTTTTCTGGAGTGTTTGGAGTTCCGATGTTTGCTGTTATGGGAGAGCTGGGCTCTGGTGTTGCTAGATTGTCTTGGTTCCCTTGGGATATACTCTTTCTCTTTCCTCTTGCCATTTTGTTGTCAGTGATATGTTCTTACCTTTCCCTTGTATCTGGTCTGTGTCCCTGGTTCTTTACTGGTTGAGGTGTCAGATGGGTCAAGCCCTGTTTTATGCCTCAGAGTCGTCGGGTGTGAGCAGAAGTTCCAAAGTTCTGTTTCTGTTTGCTGGATCAGGCAAGGCAGGGCAAGGCAAGGCAGGGGGTGTACTTTCTTGGTGTACTCTCCAGAGATCTTTCTGCTCCCCTGCAGCCCAGGTCTCCCACCCACCAGTTGCTCAGCCTCTAGAGCCTCCGTTCTGGGTGGCAGATGGGCCAGGCTCTGCTCTGTGTCCGGAAGTCGCCTCCGGGTGGAAACAGAAGTTCTAATTTTCTGTTCCCAATTGCTGGATCGGGCAGGGCGGGACAGGGCAAGTTATGGTGTGCACTTTCCGTGTGCACTCCGCAGAGATCTCTCTGCTCCCCTGCAGTCTTGGTCTCCCACTCACCAGTTGCTCAGCCTCTATCAAATGGACTATTTTTATACTCATGTCTGATGATTAAATGCATTTAGAAATTCTTTGCTTAAAGCTGTTAGCTTCTCACTTGGGCCCTTGAGTCAACCCAAATAAGAATCAAAAGTTTGAATTTCTGCCTTCAATGTGTGTGTGTGTGTGTGTGTGTGTGTGTGTGTGTGTGTGTTTTACTTTAGGACAAATGTCTGCCAGACTTAGTAGACTGTAAAAAATACTGAAAGAGTGTCTGTTCACCCATGCTTTCCATCCTACCTTATCCAGAGCTGAAGGTAGAAGTAAGTTATTCTTCTAAACGTGTACTCACTTCAGATTTTTTCAAATAGCATTGTCTGGGAGAACAGATGAGGATATTTGTCAGAGGGCAAGACTGAACTATGAGAATATCAAGCAAGAAGAACTAATTTGGCCCAGGCCACAGAACCTGACTGGAGAAAATGATTAATCATATCACACCTTTACCAAACTGCTTCTTTATGTGCAGTCTCGATCCTTGCCCCAGTGACTTTTGTTTTTTTCTACTTAAATTTGAATTTCATGTAAATCTGCAGTAGATGAATATGTGGCTACTAGACTCTCTGTTTGTTTCCTCCTTTATGGCCATATTGAGCAATTTCCTCTCTACCTTCAGTGTCTCTTTAACTGGGATAACTTTTTTGTATGAAGGTTCATTAAAAGAATGATTTTGTAGTTTTTAGTTAGGTTTGTCAGTTGCTGTTTTGGGTAGACTATCAATCTGACTACTGCTTCCATGGCATAAAACAATCCTTAGACTCAAATCTACACTTACAACAACATGAATTTTTAACAGAACAAGACAGAAATCTCTGTCTCTTAACTAAAGGTAGAAAGGTTAAAGTAGGTGAAGCTTGTTATAGAGACTTCAGGTAATTCTCTTTTTTCCCTGGTTTAAGAAGGAATCAGCAGACAGGAAGACACCTTTACAATGGACATTTACAAACTTTTTTTGTGTTGGCATTTTTAAGACAAAATTTTACTCTGCTTTATAATTTATAGTGAGCCTAAAATATGTTTTCTATTTGCTTGTGTATATAAAAATGGTGGAGGAAAACAAAATAAAAAATTTACAAGCTCTAGAAGTTCTCAATCTGGGCTAAACATCACTGGGCTGTTTCTTATTTAAACTGAGAATTCTCACATGCAATTTCTACACCAGACTAGATTTTGCTGGTCTGTCCAATATTGACATTAATTAATGGAAAATGAAGAAAAAAAAAAAAAAACAGTTTCTGAAGCTTCAAGAAAGGTAAGTGCTGGGTGGATAGAATTAGAAAGGGGGACAGGGGTTTAGGCAAACTGCTTTGCCAAATGAAGAGAGGAACAATATTATCATAAATGAATGACATATGTCCTGGGTGTGAGCTATGGATTAGGTAGTATTACAGTTACTTTTCTATTGCTATGACCTGTGGACTTAATTATTAATTATGCCTAGTGTAGGGTTGCTGCCTGCCTCAATGATTTATGTTCCCAAATGACACACACACACACACACACACACACACACACACACACACACACACACCGTATTTATATATTTCTTTTTTCTTTTGATTTGATTAGAGAAAATTATTTTATTGGTTATTTTATTTATTTACATTGCAAATGTTATCCTTCTTCCAGGTTTTCCCTTTGCAAATCATCTATCCCACCTCCCCATCCCTGCTTCTATGAGGGTGCTCCCCCACTCATCCACACACTCCTGGCTCCTTCTCTAACATTCCCCTTCACTGAACCAAGGACCTCCCTCTCATTGATGCCAGATAACGGCATCCTTTGCAACATATGCAGTTGGAGCCATGTGTTCATGAGTATTCTTTGGTTGGTGCTTTGGTCCCTGGGAGCTTTGGGGGTTTGGTTGGTTGATATTATTGTTCTTCCTATGGGCCACCAATCCACTTCAGTTCCTTCAGTCCATCCCCTAACTCCTGCCCGGGGATCCCCTTGCTCAGTCAGATGGTGGATTGCAAGCATCCTAATATGTATTGGTCAGGCTCTGGTGGAGCCTCTCAGTAGACAGCTATATCAGGTTCTTGTCAGCAAGCACTTCTTGGCATCAGCAATAGTTTCTGGGTTTGGTGTCTGCATATGGAATTTATCCCCAAGTTGGGCAGTCACTGGATGACCTTTCTTTCAGACTCTGTTCCACTCCATTTTAGGTGGACTCATCTCTCAACCAGTGGCTGTGCCTAACCTCTGGATGTGGTCTCTATAAGTTCTCTCCCAATTTGTTGAGGATTTAAGCTAATCCCATCCTCCTTGGATTTTGGGAGACTCTTTCCTGTTATCTGGGACTTGCTGGTGGCTATCCCCAGTTAAATTTCCTGACACTCCTGTATATCTCCCCCGTTTCCTGCCATACCTGATCCGAGCCCCTTTACCCTCACCCTCCTCTCTTGATCCCAAGTTCTTCTTGCCCTCTAACTCCAATAATTATTTTGTTACCTTTTCAAAGTAGAACTTAAGTATCCACACTTTGGTTTTTCTTCTTCTTGAGCTTCATATGGTCTATGATCTTTAACATGGATATTCCAAATTTTTAGGCTACCATCCACTTGTCAAGGAGAACATACCATGTATGTTCTTTTGTGTCTGGGTTACCTTACTCAGGATGAAATTTTCTAGTTTCTTCCATCCGCCTAGGAATTTCATGAAGTCATTGTTTTTAATAGCTGATTAGTAAGTACTCTATTGTATAAATGTACCACATTTTCTGTATCCATTCCTTTGTTCAGAGACATCTAAGTTCTTTTCAGCTCTGGCTATTATAAATAAGGCTGCTATGAATATAGTAGAGAATGTTTTCTTGTTATATGTTGAAACATCTTTTGAGTATATGCCCAAAGTGATATAGCTGGGTCCAATTTTCTGAGAAACTGCCAGATTGATTTCCAGAGTAGTTGTACCAGCTTGCAGTTCCACCAACAGTGGAGGAGTGTTCCTCCTACTCTGCATCCTCACAAACATCTGCTCTCACCTTAGTTTTTAATCTTAGCCATTCTGACTGGTATGAAGTGGAATCTCATGGTTGTTTTGATTTGCATTTCCCTGATGACTAAGGATGTTGAACATTTCTTTAGATGCCTCATGGACATTCAGTATTTCTCAATTGAGAATTCTTTGTTTAGCTCTGCACCCCATTTTAATAAGGTTATTTGGTTTACTGGAGTCTAACTTCATGAATTCTTTGTATATATTGGATATTAGCCCTCTATCAGATGTAGGATTGGTAAAGATCTTTTCCCAATCTGTAGGTTGCCATTTTGTCCTGATGACACTGTCATTTTCCTTACAGAAGCTTTTGAATTATCTGAAATCCCATTTGTCTATAGTTGTTCTTAGAGGATGGGCCATTGATGCTCTGTCCATGAAAATTTCCACTGTGTCCTTGTGTTTGAGGCTCTTTCCCACTTTCTTTTGTAATAGATTAAGTGTATCTGGTTTCATGTGGAGGTCTTTGATCAACTTGGACTTGATCTTTGTACAAGGAGATAAGAATGGGTCAATTTGCATTCTTCTACATGCTTACCACCAGGAGAGCCAGAGCTATTTGTTGAAAATGCTTTTTTTTCAATTGGATAGTTCTAGCTCATTTTTCAAAGATTAAGTGACCATAGGTGTGGGTTCATTTTTGGGTCTTTGATTTTATTCCGTTGATCTACCTGCTTATCTCTGTGCCAGTACCCAGTACCATACAGTTTTTATCATGATTGCTCTTTAATAGAGCTTGAGGTCAGTGATGGTGATTCCCCCAGAAGTTCTTTTATTGTTGAGAATAGTCTTTGCTATCTTGAGCTTTTTGTTGTTTCAAATGAATTTGAGAATTGCTCTTTGATCTTTGAAGAATTGAGTTGGCATTTTGATGGGGATTTCATTGAGTCTGTAGATTGCTTTTGATAGAATGGCCAGTTTTATAATGTTGATCCTGCTGATCCATGAGCATGGGAGATCTTTACATCTTCTGAGATCTTCAATTTCTTTCTTCAGAGACTTAAAGTTCTTGTCATACAGATCTTTCACTTGCTTGGTTAGAGTCACACCAAGGTATTTTATAATATTTGTGACCATTGTGAAGGGTATTGATTTCCTAATTTATTTCTCAGCTCTTTCAACCTTTGATTATCAGAGGCTACTGATTCATTTGAGTTAATTTTATATTCAGCTGCTCTCCTGAATTTATCGGCTGTAGGAATTCTCTGGTGGAATTTTTGGGGTCACTTAAGTATACTATCATATCTCTGCAATAGTAATATTTTGACTTCCCTCTTTCCAATTTGTATCCCTCTGATCTCTTTTTGTTGTCTAATTGCTCTGGCCAGGACTTCCAGTACTATATTGAATAGGCAGTGAGAAAGTCAGCAGCCTTGTCTAATTTTAGTGGAATTGCTTCAAGTTTCTCACCATTTAGTTTGATGTTAGCTACTGGTTTGCTGTGTATTGCTTTAACTATGTGTGGGTTTGGCCCTATATTCCTAATTTTTCCAAGACTTTTAACACAAAGGGGTGTTGAATTTTGACAAATGCATTCTCAGAATCTAATGAGATCATTATGTGTTTTTTATCTTTGAGTTTGCTTATATAATAGATTATGTTGATGGATTTCTGTATATTGAACCATCACTGTATTTCTGGGACAAAACCTACTTGATCATGTTGAATGATCACTTTAATGTGTTTTTGTTTTCAGTTTGTGAAAATTTTATTGAGTACTTTTGCATCAATATTAATAAGAGAATTTTTTTCTTGTTGAGTTTTTGTGTGGTTTAGGTATCAGCATGACTGTGGCTTCATAGAATAAATTAGGTTTTGTTCGTTTTGTTTCTATTTTGTGGAATAGTTCGAAGATTGTTGGTATTAGACCTTCATTGAATGTCTGGCAGAATTCTGCATTAAAACCAGCGCTGTGGCATATGTTCAGCTCTGGGGAACAAATGGGACTCAGAAGCATTGTGTTCCTGGCTGTTCTGCAGTTCCTTGGTCCTATGGCCCCAGGTAGGTTCCACTTGGGTCAGGTATTAGGGCAATATTGATGATCTCACCTGTGATTTTAGGTGTGTCAGCACTCCTGAGAGATAAACTAGCTCCAGGTGGAAGTGGGGTGTGGATAGCTCTGGCAGAGAGTCAGCTCTGGGTTGCATATGTAAATTGGAAGCACAATCTTTATATTTTAATATGACTTAAGCAGCAAAATAGCTGGTGGACTGCCTAGCTTGAATGCTGCTAGATTCTACCTCCTGCCAATAATTCTGAACTACTACTCATTAATTTCTATATTCCATCCTGGTTACTCCAGACTCATCTGTGCAGCCCTCTGGAATGTACTTTCTTGGCCTGGGCCTGAGGCCACTGTTCTTGCTTCTCTATTCCATGGTGGCCACTGTGTCTCTCCTAAAGCACTGCAGATTCCTTCTCTCTTCTTCCTCCAGGTTCCAAGCCTGGAAATCCTAAAATGCCACCTCTGTCCATCCTTTCCAGCTACTAGCTTCTGAAATCTTTATTTACCAATCAAAACCAACTGGGGGAAGGTTCTCAGGAGCTACACACAGACTGTCTCTTGCGAACAGTTTTAGGGGAACATGATTAGCATTTGTAATACAAACAGCTACAATGACTAAAACATCTTATAAAAGAAAGCCTTTAATTGGAGCTTGCATACAGTTTCAGAGAGAGACCATCATTATGCGACACAAGGCAGCAAGCAGGCAAGCATGGCTCTAGGGCAGCAGAATGAAACGATTCAGAACTATGAGGTAGAGTGGTGGGGAGGGACTGGGCTGGCCTCCAGTGATTTTCCTTCTGGAACAAGGTTATAACTCTTAATCTTTCCAAAAACAGTTCTACCAACTAGGGACCAATTATTCAAATATATTAGCTCAGGGTTGAGGAGGAGGGGTATTCCTCCAAACTACCCAAAGTAAGAAGTAGGACCATCATTGAACTAGATCTATGGGTGCATCTGCAAGGTACTCAGTCTTAGTACCTGGATATACTATGGACTGTTGCTTGAGCGCATGTGATTTTTTGACTTGCTAAAATCGCACCAGCTTATAGTGTGCCCTTGAGCAGTTTCAAGTAGCCTGCATGTGAATCAATCTTCTCTACATCCGTGGCATTTAAATCCCTGTTCCTCTACTTGAGTCTCTTGAAAGAGGGCTGCAGAGAAAGCCATTCATACACACACACTTAAGCCCTCCACCCCGGAATCCTACTCTGTGATATGGGTACGTGGCAGCAAGCCCGGCTTCTCTGACCTGCTTGCTGTGCTGAGCTGTACACTATTCGACCTGTGTAATGACCTAAGCCAGAGCAGGAGAGCAATGAAGGTTCCAGTGCAGCAGATCGTTCTGCCAAGTGCTGCAATTATTTTGAAATGTGAAACTAAAAAGCTAGCCACACGTTTACATTTTTGAACATTGCATTGACACCTAAATTGATAGGTTTTATCAGTTTGCATTCTTCCCGAGAGGATTCCACTAACTTAAATAACAGTCTAGTGGTTTGGGAAAGTCAGCACTTCAAGCAAACATTACTATCCCTTGAAAGAACAAAAACTAGCAAACATCCAGGGGTACCTTTGACAATACAATGCTGTGCATTATAAAGCTATGTTACTACTAAGTTATTGACAGCACTACAAAACATTTTACATTTCCAGATAAGCTCTTTAAGTTCCAAAATTAGACTAAGTAATGGACCAACCAGGCAAGTGTATGGCTGGTCAAATAATTTGTGTAGGCTTCCCTTTGGCTTTCAACACAAAAGTAAAAATGTTATGTAATTGGTTTTCTGAAGATGCAATCTAGATCACATTGGACTAAATTAAAATAGACAAAGGCAGGTTTATTAGACACTGCACACTTGAGCTACAGCAAGGGGTTTTTATAGATCTTGGGTGAGGGGTTCTAGAGCTGTATTTGGGCAGGCTTGAGGGAAAGAGTAGACAAGGTTTTCCAGCTACTTGGGGAGTAAGCAGGGGTCCCAAACAAATGATATCCAGTATTCTGAAAAACAGACTGATGTTATCTGTATTGGTGATTCAAAAAAGAAAGAAAGTGAAATTAATTTTAATTATATTTCCCAACACATATTTTAAATAATCATTTCAAAGATACAGGTGATAGATAACCGAGAAAACATATTTTATTTAAAAAGTGAAACTTCTAGTATAACTTCATTCCAATATCTGACCTGTCTTCATCAAGGAAAGTAATGGCAATTTAGAAAATTTGAGATGAGGTACATGTGAAATTGATTAATATATGCAGAAAAGGCAATTTGTAGAATACTAGCAAATTTGTTAGAAAAAGCAAATGCAAATTATTGTCAACTATCTTTGTTCCTGAACTGATAAATTGATTTAGGAAGAATTAGATTTGCCACTGCAAATTATAAGAATTATCAATATTTCTGAATGGAAACTTTCTGTACCTAATGAAAATATTTCAGATAAATGAAAGCAGGGTGGATAGTTAATGCTGCTTCTTAATCAATCTGCCATACACATCCAGTAGAAAACAGAGAACTAAAAGCAGATAGAGAACAGAGAGTTGCTACATATAGATGTGTGTTAAACAGTCAAGATTCTGTGGGAAGAAAACTAGCTACAGGAATCACAGGCACCTTTGATCTTCAAAAGGTTGGGAAAAGTCTATGAGAAAAACAACTGCCCCTGGCAGGTTCTTAGTAAGAGTAGTAGCTTAGGATAAAAGGGAATGCTGCATCTGGAAGTCAAAAGGAAAAGAAGGGGAACAAGGAGAAGGGCAAGGAGGAGGAGGAAGAAGAGGAAGAACAAGAAAAGAGGAAGAAGAATAAAAGGAAGATAAAAAGTACAACAAGAAAAAGTAAATCAGAGAAAGGAGGAGGAGGATGATTGGGAGGAAGAAAAAGGATCAGAACAACAAGAAGAACAAGAATATGAAAAAGAAGAACAAGAGGAAAAGAAAAAAACAAGGAGAAGAAAGAGGAAAAGGAGGAAGAAGAGAAGGAGAATAGGAGGAGGAAAATGTAAGAACTAGAGAAAGAGGAAGAACAAGAAGAAGGAGGAGGAAGAGAGAGAGGACAAGGATGAGGAGGAAAAAGAATAAGAACAAGAAGAAAATAAGAACGAGAAGATGAGGAGGAAAAAGAACAAGAAGAATGAGAACAAGAGGAAAAGTGAACTAGAACAGGAACAGGAAGGAGAAGAAGGAGGATGAGGAAGAGGATGAAGAGGAGGAGGAGGAGGAGGAAGAGGAGGAGAGAGAAGAACTGTTAGGAGGCTATACTAAGGTTAGTGCAGTGGAATTGAGGGTGGACTGAGGTGGCTGAAGGACATGGTAATTTGGTTGTTAGTTTTCTCTACTTGGGCTTTTGCAAAATACAGTGACTGCTTATGTACAATAGGCGTATAGTGCTAACTAACTTCTAGGCTTTCTTCATGGGGAGCAAGGCATTTAAGAGTAAGACTTTATTTCACCATCTTGTGTTCAGATTGACATTCTCTTCAGGAGAGTCAGCTCTGTGGAAAACCACATTTTTATAAAATAAAAATTTATCTGTATCAAATTGTAAAATGACTACATAGATTTCTTAAATGTCTTAGCCTAAAGATTCTGAAATGTTACTATGAGGTTGGCACAAGTCAATTTTCATGATTGCTGTTCTTTTGTTGAGAAATGAGCATAAAGAGTGAGGCTCCACTAACATAGGGATTAAGGGCAAGTTTCTCAATGGGTCCACCTTAATTTCTTTCTTTCTTTCTTTCTTTCTTTCTTTCTTTCTTTCTTTCTTTCTTTCTTTCTTTCTTCTTCTTCTTCTTCTTTTTTTTTTTTTGAAAAGTAAAGTGAGGCACAATAGCACTCATTTATTTATTTATTTATTTTGAACAACTTTATTTTAAATAACAAAGGTAAATGAACAAATTTTAAGCATTTTTGCATAAAGGTGTACCATTACATTTTTGTCAGTGCTTGGCTTTTTTTTTTCAAAGGTTTGATAGTGTGCATTAAGGTCTTACTAGTTAAAATGAACAAAAAGTACATGTAAAATAGGATGTAACCCGGAATTAGTCAAAGTTTTCTTGGTGTGTAAGGATTAAGCATAATGTTTTTATTTTTTCCTTGAATTTCATGCAGTCTGTGAGTTGTTTCTGGGGTGTTCAGAACTTTCTGGGGTTAGTATCCCATTATCACTGACTGCATATTATGTTTGTTCTTTTTTGTTACTGGGTTATATCACTCAGGATTATATTCTCTAGATGCAACCATTTTCTTAAAAATTTCATTAAGTCATTGTTTCTGATAGCTGAGTAGTTCTCCATTGTGTCAATGTACCACAATTTTTGTATCCATTCATCTACTTAAGGACATCTGGGTTCTTTCCAGCTTCTGACTATTATAAATAGAGCTGCTATGAACATTGTGGTGCATGTGTCTTTGTTGAATATTGGAGTGTCTCTGGGACACTTCTATAAATCTTCTATGTCCAATTATCTGAGGAATTGCCAGAATGATTTCCAGAGTGGTTGTATCAGTTTACAACCCCACCAACAGTGGAGAAGTGTTCCTCTTTCTCCAAAACCCAGCTAATATCCGCTGTCATATGAGCTTTGGATCTTAGCCAATCTGACAGGTCTGAGGTGGAATCTCAGGGTTGTTTGGATTTGCATTCCCCTGATGGCTAAGGATGTCAAGCATTCTCTTAGATGTTTCTCAGCCATTCTATATTCCTCAATTGAGAATTTTGTTTAGCTCTGTACTCCATTTTTTAAAAGGGTTGTTTGATTCTCTGGTGTCTAGCTTTTTGAGTTCTATGTATACCTTGAATATTAGGCCTCTATCTGATGTGGGGTTGGTAAAGATCTTTTCCCATTTTGTTGGCTGCCATTTTGTTTTCTTGACAGTGTCCTTAGCCTTACAGAAACTTTGCAATCTCATTAAGTCCCATTTGTCAATCTTTTACCTTAGAGCTCAAGCCATTGGTGTTCTGTTCAGGAAATTTTCTCCTGTGCTTATGTGTTCTAAGGTTTTCCCTACTTTCTCATCTAATAGTTTCAGTGTACATGGTTTAATGTGGAGATCTTTGATCCACTTACAATTGAGCTTTGTACAAAGGTTTAAGAAAGGTTCTGTTTTCATTATTCTACATACTGAGTGCCAGTTGGACCAAGACCATTTGTTGAATAGGCTGTCCTTTTTACATTATATGTTTTCAGCACCTTTGTCAAAAATCAAGTGACCTTATATGTGAGATCTCACTTCTGGTTCTTCTATTCTATTCCATTGATACACTTGCCTATTTCTGTACTAGTACCATGCAGTTTTCAGCAAAATTGCCTTGTAATATAGCTTGAGGTCAGCGATCATGATTCCCAAAGATGTTTTCTTGTTGTTGAGGATGGATTTTCCTATTCTAGGTCTTTTGTTATTCCATATGAAATTGCACATTGATCTTTCCAATACCAGAAAGAACTGGGTTGGAATTTTGATGGGGATTGCGTTGAAACTGTAGATTGCTTTTGGTAGAATGGACATTTTATTTTTTTATTTTTTATTTTTTTGTCTTTAAAACAAGATTTATTTTTTTTTAACATGAAAATACATGGAAAATACATTGGTCTCTTATCTGTTACAAATAAGACTCAAATTATTAATCATAACAAGAAGTGTTTCTTGAGATATTTCCATCTACACAAAAGACTAACAGCTTATTATTTTTTTTAAAGATTTTAAACATTTTTTGCTTAAAATTATACATTTTTGTCAGTACTGCTTTTTCAGACATTAAAATAAATTTTACATAAAACCATGTGAATATGTTTTTTAGTCAGTACTTGATTTTTTTCAAGGGCTTGACAGTATGCATTGAAAACGTACTAGTTGCAATAAGCGTAAAGTACATGCAAAACAAAACGCAACATGGAAATAGTCAAAGACCTCTTGTTTTGTGAATATATGTATAGTTTTTGTTTTCTTTATTTCTTGGACTTCATACAGTCTGTGAGTTGTTTCTGGGGGAGTGCAAGCCTCTGGGATTAGCATCCCACTATCAGTGACTGCATATTATGTCTGTTCTTTTGTGACTGGGTTATCTCACTCAGGATGATCTTCTCTAGATGCAGCCATTTTCTTAAGAATTTGGTTAAGTCGTTGTTTCTGGTGGCTGAGTAGTATTCCATTGTGTATATGTACCACAATTTTTGTATCCATTCGTCTTCTGAAGGACATCTGGGTTCCTTCCAGCTTCTGGCTATTATAAATAGAGCCGCTATGAACATTGTGGTGCATATATCTTTGTTGTGTATTAAAGTGTCTCTGGGGTATATGCCCAGAAGTGGAATAGCTGGGTCTTCAGGTAGTACTATATCCAATTTTCTGAGGTATCGCCAGACAGATTTCCAGAGTGGTTGTATTAGCTTGCAACCCCACCAACAGTGAAGAAGTGTTCCTATTTCTCCGCAGCCTCGCCAGCATCTGCTGTCATCTGAGTTTTGGATCTTGGCCAATCTGACTGGTGTGAGGTGGAATCTTAGGGTTGTTTTGATTTGCATTTCCCTGATGGCTAAGGATGTCGAGCACTTCCTCAGATGTTTCTCGGCCATTCGGTGTTCCTCAACTGAAAATGATTTGTTTAGCTCTGTACCCCATTTTTTAATAGGGTTATTTGATTCTCTGGTGTCTAGCTTTTTGAGTTCTTTGTACACCTTGGATATTAGGCCTCTATCTGATGTGGTGTTGGTAAAGATCTTTTCCCATTCTGTTGGTTGCCGTTTTGTTTTCTTGACGATGTCCTTAGCCTTACAGAAACTTTGCAATCTCATTAAGTCCCATTTGTTAATCTTTGACCTTAGAGCTTGAGCAATTGGTGTTTTGTTCAGGAAATTTTCTCCTGTGCCTATGTGTTCTAAGGTTTTCGCTACTTTCTTATCTAATAGTTCCAGTGTATCTGGTTTAATGTGGAGATCTTTAATCCACTTACACTTGAGCTTTGTACAAGGAGATAAGAACGGGTCTATTTTCATTCTTTTGCATGTTGAGTGCCAGTTGGACCAGCACCATTTGTTGAGTAGGCTGTCCCTTTTCCATTGAATGTTACTGCTCCTTTGTCAAAAATCAGGTGACCATATACATGAGGGCTCATTTCTGGATCTTCTATTCTATTCCATTGATCCACTTGCCTATTTCTGTACCAGTACCATGCAGTTTTCAGTACAATTGCCTTGTAATATAGCTTGAGGTCAGGGATAGTGATTCCCGCAGATGTTTTTTTGTTGTTGAGGATGGATTTCGCTATTCTAGGTCTTTTGTTATTCCATATGAAATTGCACATTGATCTTTCCAATTCCATGAAGAACTGGGTTGGAATTTTGATGGGGATTGCATTGAATCTGTAGATTGCTTTTGGTAGGATGGCCATTTTTAAGATGTTTATCTTTCCAATCCATGAGCATGGGAGATCTTTCCATTTTCTGAGATCCTCCTCAATTTCTTTCTTTAGAGGTTTGAAGTTCTTGTCATACAGGTCCTTTACTTCCTTAGTTAGAGTCACACCAAGGTATTTCATAGTTTTTGTAACTATTGTGAAGGGTACCTTTTCCCTAATTTCTTTCTCCACATGTTTCTCCTTTGAGTATAGGAAGGCTACTGATTTGTTTGAGTTAATTTTGTATCCGGCCACTTTGCTGAACTTGTTTATCAGCTGTAGAAGTTCTCTGGTGGAATTTTTGGGGTCACTCAAGTACACTATCATGTCATCGGCAAAGAGTGATGTTTTTATCTCTTCCTTTCCGATTTGTATCCCCTTGATCTCCTTTTGCTGTCTAATTGCTCCAGCCAGGACTTCCAGTACTATGTTGAATAGGTAGGGAGAGAGTGGGCAGCCTTGTCGAGTCCCTGATTTTAGTGGGATTGCTTCAAGTTTCTCGCCATCAAGTTTGATGTTGGCTGTTGGTTTGCTGTATATTGCTTTTATTATGTTTAAATATGGGCCTTGGATTCCTGTTCTTTCCAGGACTTTTAACATGAAGGGGTGTTGGATTTTGTCGAATGCTTTCTTAGCATCTAGTGAGATGACCACGTGATTTTGGTCTTTAAGTTTGTTTATATGGTGGATTACATTGATGGATTTCCTTATGTTAAACCATCCCTGCATCCCAGGGATGAAGCCTACTTGGTCATGATGAATGATGGTTTTGATGTGTTCTTGGATTCGGTTTGCAAGGATTTTGTTGAGTATTTTTGCATCAATGTTCATAAGTGAGATTGGTCTGAAGTTCTCTTTCTTTGTAGGGTCTTTGTGTGGCTTAGGTACGAGGGTTATTGTAGCCTCAAAAAATGAGTTGGGTAATATTCCATCTGATTCTATCTTTTGGAATAGCTTGGCAAATATTGGTGTTATATCCCCAATAAATGTCTGATAAAATTCTGCACTGAACCCGTCTGGACCTGGGCTTTTTCTGGTTGGGAGGCTTTTGATGACTTCTTCTATTTCTTTAGGTGTTATAGGGTTATTTAGATGGTTTACTTGGTCCTGGTTAAACTTTGGGACCTTGTATCTGTCTAGGAATTCGTCCATTTCCTCCAGATTTTCCAATTTTGTGGAGTATAAGTTTTTGTAGTAGGATCTGATGATTTCTTGAATTTCCTTAGTTTCAGTTTTTATGTCACCACTTTCCTTTCTGATTTTGTTAATTTGGATACTCTCTCTTTGCCCTTTATATAGTCTGGCTAGGGGTTTATCAATCTTGTTGATTTTCTCAAAGAACCAACTCTTTGTTTTGTTGATTTTTTCAATGGTTTTTTTTTTTGTTTCTATTTGGTCTATTTCTGCCCTAATTTTGATTATTTCTTGCCGTCTACTCTTTTTGGGTATATCTGCTTCCTTTTGTTCTAGTGCTTTTAGCTGTGCTGTCAGGTTGCTGATGTGAGCTCTCTCCAGTTTCTTCTTGGAAGCACTTAGGGCAATGAGTTTTCCTCTCAATACTGCTTTCATTGCATCCCATAGGTTTGGGTATGTTGTGTTTTCGTTTTCGTTGAATTCTAGAAAATCCTTAATTTCTTTCTTTATTTCTTCTTTGACCCTGCTATCCTTTAACAGAGTGTTGTTTAGTTTTCATGTGTATGTGGGCATTTTGTTGTCTTTGTTGTTGTTAAAGACCAGCCGTAGACCATGGTGATCTGAGAGGATGCATGGGAGTATTTCAATCTTCTTATATCGATGAAGGCTCGTTCTGTGACCAATTATGTGGTCAATTTTCGAGAAGGTGCCATGGGGTGGTGAGAAGAAGGTGTATTCTTTTACTTTAGGATAGTATGTTCTGTATATATCTATTAATTCTAGTTGGTTCAAAGTCTCTGCTAGTTTTGCAGTGTCCTTGTTCAGGTTCTGTTTCCCTGATCTGTCCATTGGTGAGAGTTGGGTGTTAAAGTCTCCCACTATTATTGTGTGGGGTGAAATGTATTTTTTGAGCTTTAGTAGAGTTTCTATTATGAATGTGGGTGATTTTTTATTTGGAGCATATATGTTAAGGATTGAAAGTTCCTCCTGACAGATTTCCCCAGTAATGAGTAAAAAGTGTCCTTCTTTATCTTTTTTGATAACTTTTGGTTGGAAATTTACTTTATTCGATATTAGAATAGCCACTCCAGCTTGCTTCTTGGAGCTGTTTGCTTGGAAGTTTTTTTTCCACCCTTTTACTCTGAGATAGTGTCTGTCTCTGTCTCTGAGATGAGTTTCCTGTATGCAGCAAAAGGCTGGATTTTGTTTATGTATCCAGTCTGATAGTCTATGTCTCTTTATTGGGGAGTTGAGACCATTTATGTTAATAGATATCAAGGAATAATTGTTTCTGTTTCCTGCCATTTTTGCTTTTTTGGGTTGAGTTGTGTCTGTGTTTTTTTCTTTAGGTTTCTTGTTTAGGAGTTTTCTTGTTTTTACTAGGCTGTATTTTCCCTCCTTGTATTGGGTTTTCCACCTATAATTCGTTGTAGTGCTGGGTTTGTGGTCAGATATTGTGTGAATTTTGATTTGTCTTAAAATATCTTTGTCTCTCCATCGATGGTGATTGATAGTTTTGCTTGGTATAGCAGCTTGGGCTGGCACTTGTGCTCTCTTAAGGAGTGCATGATGTCTGTCCAGGCTCTTCTAGCTTTCATAGTCTCTGTTGAGAAATCAGGTGTGAGTCTGATTGGCCTGCCTTTATATGTTACCTGACCTTTTTCCCTTACTGCTTTTAGTATTCTTTCTTTACTTTGGGCACTTGATGTTTTTACTATTATGTGTCGGGAGGTATTTCTTTTCTGGTCCAACCTATTTGGAGTTCTGAAGGCTTCTTTTATGCTCGTGGTCATCTCATTCTTGAGGGTAGGGAAGTTTTCTTCTATGATTTTGTTGAAGATATTTACTGTGCCTCTTAGTTGATACTCTTCTCTCTCTTCTATTCCTATTATCCTTAGGTTCGTTCTTCTCATTGTGTCTTGTATTTCCTGGACATTTTGGGTTAGGAGCTTTTTGTTTTTTGCATCTTCTCTGGCTGTTTTGTCTATGTTTGCAATGTTGTCTTCTGCCCCCGAGATTCTCTCCTCCATCTCTTGTAATCTGTTGGAAATGCTTGCTTCTGTGACTCCTGATTTCTTTTTTTGGTGTTCTGACTCTAGGGTTATCTCTTTTAGCGCTTTCTTTATTGTGTCAATTTCTGTTTTAATTTCCCTCTTCCATTCCTTTAGTTCTTTGGTTCTGTTTTCGTCTCGTTCTTTGAGTTCTTTGAGCGTTTTTCTTGTTTCTTCTTTAAAAGCTTCTGAATCTTTTTGCTTTTCCTCCCTTTCTTGTTTAAGTAACTCTATCAGCGTCTTGAGGCATGTTTTCAGGTCTGTGTCTTCTTTCTCTGGAGTGTTTGGAATTCCTATGTTTGCTACTATCGGAGAGCTGGGTTCTGGTGTTGCTAGATTGTCTTGGTTTCCTTGGGATATACTCTTTCTCTTTCCTCTTGCCATTTTGTTGTCAGTGATATGTTCTTGCCTTTCCCTTGTATCTGGTCTGTGTCCCTGGTACACTTTCCGTGTGCACTCCTCAGAGATCTCTCTACTCCCCAGCAGCCCAGGTTCCTGGTGGCAGCTGGGACAGGCTCTGCTCTGTGTCCTGAAGTCGCCCCCGGGTGGGAACAGACGTTCCTAAGATCTGTTCCTGGTCACAGATGCTCAGCCTCTCCGAGCCACCTTTCCGGCTGGCTGTTGGGCCAGGCCCTGCTTTGTGTCCTGAAGTCGTCTCCGGGTGGGAACAGAAGTTCCTAAGATCTGTTCCCGGTCACTGGATCGGGGAGGACAGGGCAGGTCAGGGCAGGGGGTGCCCTTTCCCTGTGCACTCCGCAGAGATCCCTCTGCTCCCCCGCAGCCTAGGTCTCCCACTCACCAGTTGCTCAGCCCGTATGAGCCGCCTTTCCGGCTGGTGGTTGGGCCAGGCTCTGCTCTGCGTCCTGAAGTCGTCTCCGGGTGGGAACAGAAGTTCCTAAGATCTGTTCCAGGTCACAGTAGCTCAGCCTGTATGAGCCGCCTTTCCGGCTGGTGGTTGGGCCAGGCTCTGCTCTGCGTCCTGAAGTCCTCTCCGGGTGGGAACAGAAGTTCCTAAGATCTGTTCCAGGTCACAGTAGCTCAGCCTGTACGAGCCGCCTTTCCGGCTGGTGGTTGGGCCAGGCTCTGCTCTGCATCCTGAAGTAGTCTCCGGGTGGGAACAGAAGTTCCTAAGATCTGTTCCCGGTCACTAGATCGGGGAGGACAGGGCAGGTCAGGGCAGGGGGTGCCCTTTCTGTGTGCACTCCGCAGAGATCCCTCTGCTCCCCCGCAGCCTAGGTCTCCCACTCACCAGTTGCTCAGCCCGTACGAGCCGCCTTTCCAGCTGCAGAATGGACATTTTAAAAATGTTGATTTTTCCAATCCATGAGCATGGGAGATCTTTCCATTTTCTGAGATCTTCCTCAATTTCTTTCTTTAGAGGTTTGAAGTTCTTGTCATACAGGTCCTTCACTTGCTTAGTTAGAGCCACACCAAGGTATTTCATAGTTTTTGTGACGATTGTGAAGGGTACCTTTCCCTAATTTCTTTCTCCACATGTTTGTCCTTTGAGTATACGAAGGCTACTGATTTGTTTGAGTTAATTTTGTATCCGGCCACTTTGCTGAACATGTTTATCAGCTGTAGGAGTTCTCTGGTGGAATTTTTGGGGTCACTCAAGTACACTATCATGTCATCGGCAAAGAGTGATGTTTTTATCTCTTCCTTTTCGATTTGTATCCCCTTGATCTCTTTTTGCTGTCTAATTGCTCCAGCCAGGACTTCCAGTACCATGGTGAATAGGTAGGGGGAGAGTGGGCAACCTTGTACACTCCCTGAATTTAGTGGGATTGCTTCAAGTTTCCCGACATTAAGTTTGATGTTGGCTGTTGGTTTGCTGTATATTGCTTTTATTATGTTTAAGTATGGACCTTGGATTTCTGTTCTTTCCAGGACTTTTAACATGAAGGGGTGTTGGATTTTGTAAAATGCTTTCTCAGCGTCTAGTGAGATGACCATGTGATTTTGATATTTGAGTTTGTTTATATGGTGGATTACGTTGATGGATTTCCTTATGTTAAACCATCCTGCATCCCAGGGATGAAGCCTACTTGGTCATGATGAATGATCGTTTTGATGTGTTCTTGGATTCGGTTTGCAAGGATTTTGTTAAGTATTTTTGCACCAATGTTCATAAGTGAGATTGGTCTGAAGTTCTCTCTTTTTGTAGGGTCTTTGTGTGGTTTAGGTATGAGGGTTATTGAAGCCTCAAAAAATGAGTTGGGTAATATTCCATCTGATTCTATCTTTTGGAATAATTTGGAGAATATTGGTGTTATATCCCCAATAAATGTCTGATAAAATTCTGCACTGAACCCATCTGGACCTGGGCTTTATTTGGTAGGGAGGCTTTTGATGACTTCTTCTATTTCTTTAGGTGTTATAGGGTTATTTAGATGGTTTACTTGGTCCTGGTTTAACTTTGGGATCTTGTATCTGTCTAGGAATTTGTCCATTTCCTCCAGATTTGCCAATTTTGTGGAGTATAAGTTTTGGTAGTAGGATCTGATGATTTCTTGAATTTCCTCAGTTTCAGTTGTTATATCTCCACTTTCCTTTCTGATTTTGTTAATTTGATACTCTCTCTTTGCCCTCTAGTTAGTCTGGCTAGGGGTTTATCAATCTTGTTGATTTTCTCAAAGAACCAACTCTTGGTTTTGATGATTTTTTCAATGGTTCTTTTTGTTTGTAATTGGTCTATTTCTGCCCTAATTTTGATTATTTCTTGTCATCTACTCTTTTTGCATATATTTGCTTCCTTTTGTTCTAGGGCTTTTAGCTTGCTGTCGGTTGCTGATGTAGGCTTTCTCCAGTTTCTTTTTGGAAGCACTTAGGGCTATGAGTTTTCCTCTCAATACTGCTTTCATTGCATCCCATAGGTTTGGGTATGTTGTGTTTTCGTTTTCATTGAATTCTAGAAAATCCTTAATTTCTTTCTTTATTTCTTCATTGACCCTGCTATCCTTTAACAGAGCATTGTTTAGTTTCCATGTGCATGTGGGTTTTTTTGTTGTCTTTGTTGTTGTTGAAGACCAGTCATAGACCATGGTGATCTGAGAGGATGCATGGGAGTATTTCAATCTTCTTATATCGATGGAGGCTCGTTCTGTGTCCAATTCTGTGGTCAATTTTCGAGAAGGTGCCATGGGGTGGTGAGAAGAAGGTATATTCTTTTACTATAAGACAATATGTTCTGTATATATCTATTAATTCTAGTTGGTTCAAAGTCTCTACTAGTTTTGCAGTGTCCTTGTTCAGTTTCTGTTTCCATTATATGTCCTTTGGTGAGAGTGGGGTATTAAAGTCTCCCATTATTATTGTGTGGGGGTGAGATATATTTTTTGAGCTTTAGTAGGGTTTCTTTTATGAATGTGGGTGATTTTTTATTTGGAGCATATATGTTAAGGATTGAGAGTACCTTCTGACAGATTTCTCCGGTAATGAGTAAAAACTGTCCTTCCTTATCTTTTTTGATAACTTTTGGTTGGAAATTTACTTTATTCAATATTAGAATAGCCACTCCAGCTTGCTTCTTGGAGCTGTTTGCTTGGAAGTTTTTTTCCCACCCTTTTACTCTGAGATAGTGTCTGTCTTTGTCTCTGAGATGAGTTTCCTGTATGCAGCAAAAGGCTGGATTTTGTTTATGTATCCAGTCTGATAATCTATGTCTCTTTATTGTGGAGTTGTGACCATTTATGTTAATAGATATCAAGGAATAGTTGTTTCTGTTTCTTGCCATTATTTCTTTTTTGGGTTGAGTTGTGTCTGTGTTTTTTTTTTCTTCTTTTAGTTTTCTTGTTTAGGAATTTTCTTGTTTTTACTAGGCTGTATTTTCCCTCATTGTATTGGGTTTTCCACCTATAATTCGTTGTAGTGCTGGGTTTGTGGTCAAATATTGTGTGAATTTTGATTTGTCTTGAAATATCTTCGTCTCTCGATTGATGGTGATTGATAGTTTTGCTGGGTATAGCAGCTTGGGCTGGCACTTGTGCTCTCTAAGGAGTGCATGATTTCTGTCCAGGCTCTTCTAGCTTTCATAGTCTCTGTTGAGAAATCGGGTGTGAGTCTGATTGGCCTGCCTTTATATGTTACCTGACCTTTTTCCCTTACTGCTTTTAGTATACTTTCTTTGCTTTGGGCACTTGATGTCTTTACTATTATGTGTCGGGAGGTATTTCTTTTCTGGTCCAACCTATTTGGAGTTCTGAAGGCTTCTTCTATGCTCGTGGTCATCTCATTCTTGAGGGTAGAGAAGTTTTCTTCTACGATTTTGTTGAAGATATTTACTGTGCCTCTTAGTTGATACTCTTCTCCCTCTTCTAATCCTATTATCCTTAGGTTCGGTCTTCTCATTGTGTCTTGGATTTCCTGGACATTTTAGGTTAGGGCTTTTTTTTTTTGCATCTTCTCTGGCTGTTATGTCTATGTTTGCAATGTTGTCTTCTGTTCTCGAGATTCTCTCTTCGATCTCTGTAATCTATTGGAAATGCTTGCTTCTGTGACTCCTGATTTCTTTTTTTGGTGTTCTGAGTCTACGGTTATCTCTTTTATCGTTTTCTTTATTGTGTCAATTTCTGTTTTAATTTCTCTCTTCCATTCCTTTATTTCTTTGGTTTTGTTTTCTTCTAGTTCTTTGAGTTCTTTGAGCGTTTTTCTTGTTTCTTCTTTAAAAGCTTCTGAATCTTTTTGCTTTTCCCCCCTTTCTTGTTTAAGTATCTCTATCAGCATCTTGAGGTATGATTTCAGGTCTGTGTCTTCTTTTTCTGGAGTGTTTGGAATTCTTATGTTTGCTGTTATGGGAGAGCTGGGTTCTGGTGTTGCTAGATTGTCTTGGTTTCCTTGGGATATACTTATTCGCTTTCCTCTTGCCATTTTGTTGTCAGTGATATGTTCTTGCCTTTCCCTTGTATCTGGTCTGTGTCCCTGGATCCCCCCTTGTCCAGGTGTCAGATGGGCCGAGCCCTGTTCTATGCCTCAGATTCGTCGTTTGGGAACAGAAGTTCCAATGTTCTGTTTCTGGTCACTGGATCAGGCATGGCAGGGCAGGACAAGCCAGGGGGTGCACTTTCTGTGTGCACTCCTCAGAGATCTTTCTGCTCCCCTGCAGCCTAGGTCTCCCACTCACCAGTTGTTCAGCCTTTATGAGCTGCCATTCTGGGTAGCAGATGGGCAGGTCTCAGCTCTGCGTCCTGAAGTCGCCTCCGGGTGGAAACAGAAGTTCTAATTTTCTGTTCCCAATCGCTGGATTGGGCAAGGCAGGGCAGGCAGGGCAAGGCAGGGGGTGCACTTTTTGTGTGCACTCCGCAGAGATCTCTATGCTCCCCAGCAGCCCAGTTCTCTCACCCACCAGTTGCCCAGCCTCTACCTCAATTTCTTTTTTTAAAGGTTTGAAGTTCTTGTCAAACAGGTCCTTCACTTGCTTAGTTAGAGTCACACCAAGGTATTTCATAGTTTTTGTGACTATTGTGAAGAATATCTTTTCCCTATTTTCTTTCTCCACATGTTTGTCCTTTGAATATAGGAAGGCTCCTGATTTGTTTGAATTAATTTTATATCCAGCCACTTTGCTGAACTTGTATCAGCTGTAGGAGTTCTCTGGTGGAAGTTGTGGGGTCGCTTCAGTACACTATCAAGTCATCTGTAAATAGTGATGTTTTTACTTCTTCCTTTCTAATTTATATCCCCTTGATTTCCTTTAGCTGTCTAATTGCTCCAGCCAGGAATTCCAGTACTAAGTTGAATAGGTAGGTGGAGAGTGAGCAGCCTTGTCGAGTCCCTGATTTTAGTGGGATTGCTTTAAGTTTCCCACCATCAATTTTTATGTTGGCTGTTGGTTTGCTGTATGTTGCTTTTATTATGTTTAAGTATGGGCCTTTTATTCCCGTTTCTTTCTAAACTTTTATCATGAGGAGGTGTTGAATTTTGTCAAATGCTTTCTCAGCATCTATTGACTTGACCATGGGGATTTTTCTTGAGTTTGTTTATAATTTGAATTACATTGATGGATTTCCTTATATTAAACCATCTCTGCATCCCAGGGAAGAAGGCTAGTTGGTCATGGTGAATGATAGTTTTGATGTGTTCTTGAATTCAATTTGCAAGGGTTTTTTTTTTTTTTTTTTTGAGTATTTTTGCATCAATGTTCATAAGCGAGATTGGTCTGAAGTTCTCTTTCTTTGTAGGGTCTTTGTGTGTTTTAGGAATGAGGCTTGTTGTAGCCTCAAAAAATGAGATAGTTAGTGTTCTATCTTGTGTAATAGTTTTGAGAGTATTGGTATTATGTTGTCAATAAATGTCTGATAAAATTCTGCACTGAACACATCTGGACCTTGGCTTTTTTTGGTTGGGAGGCTTTCGGTGACTGCTTCTACTTCTTTAGGTGTTATGGGGTTATTTAGCTGGTTTACCTGTTTCTTGTTTAACTTTGGTATCTTGTATCTGTCTAGGAATTCATCCATTTCCTCCAGATTTTCCAGCATTGTTGAGTATAGGCTTTTGTAGTAGGATCTAATGATTTCTTGAATTTCCTCAGTTTCAGTCATTATTTCTCCACCTTCTTTTCTGGTTCTGTTAATTTGGATACGCTCTCTTTGCCCTCTAGTTAGTCTGGCTAAGGGTTTTTTAGTCTTGTTAATTTTCTAAAAGAACCATCTCTTGGTTTTTGTTGATTCTTTGAATGGTTCTTTTTGTTTCTATTTGGTCTATTTCTGCCCTAAGTTTGATTATTTCTTGCCTTCTACTCCTCTTGGGTGTATTTGCTTCCTTTTCTTCTAGAGCTTTCAATTGTGCTGTCAGGATGCTAGTGCATGCTTTCTCCAGTTTCCTTTTGGAAGCACTCATAGCTATGAGTTTTCCTCTCAGAACAACTTTTATTGCATCCCATAGGTTTGGCTAGTTGTGTTTTCATTTTCATTGAATTCTAGAAAATCTCTAATTTCTTTCTTTATTTCTTCTTTGACTCTGCTATCGTTTAATAGAGTATTGTTTAGTTTTCTTTTTTATATGGGTTTTTGTTGTCTTTGTTATTGTTAAAGACCAGCCTTAGACCATGGTGTTCTGAAAGGATGCATGGAAGAATTTCAATCTTCTTGTATTGATTGAGGCTCGTTCTGTGTCCAATTATGTGGTCAATTTTTGAGAAGGTGCCCTGAGGTGCCGAGAAGAAGGTGTATTCTTTTGTTTTAGGATGATACGTTCTGTAGATATCTATTAATTCCAGTTGGTTCATTTTCTCTGCTAGTTTTACAGTGTCTTTGTTTAGGTTCCATTTCCATGATCTTTCCATTGGTGAGAGTAGGGTATTAAAGTCTCTCACTATTTTTGTGTTGGGTGAAATGTATTTTTTGATATTTAATAGGGTTTGTTTTATGAATACGGGTCCTTTTGTACTTGGAGCATATATGTTAAGTATTGAGAGTTCTACCTGACAGATTTCCCTTGTAATGAAGAAAAAGTGTCCTTCCTTATCTTTTTTGATAACTTTTGATTGGAAATTTACTTTATTTGATATTAAAATAGCCACTCCAGCTTGCTTCTTGGGGCAATTTGCTTGGAAGTTTTTTCCCAAACTTTTACTCTGAGATAGTGTCTATCTTTGTCTCTGAGATGAGTTTCCTGTATACAGCAAAATGCTGGATTTTGTTTATGTATCCAGTCTGATAGTCTATATATTTTATTGGGGATTTGAGTACTTTTATGTTAATAGATATCAAGGAATAGTGGTTGCTGTTTCCTGCTATTATTGCTTTTGTAGGTTTAATTGTGTCTGTGTCTCTTTCTTCTTTTGATTTTCGTTCTTAGTAGTTTTCTTGTTTTTACTAGGTAACTTGTAGTTACCCTCATTGTATTGGGTTTTCCACCTATAATTCGCTGTAGTGATGGGTTTGTGGACAGATATTGTGTAAATTTAGTTTTGTCTTGGAATATCTTCATCTTTGCATCTATGGTGATTGATAGTTTTGCTGGGTATAGCAGCTTGGGCTGGCACTTGTGCTCTCTTAGTGTCTGCATGATGTCTGTCCATGCTCTGCTAGCTTTCATAGTCTTTGTTGAGAAATTGTGTGTGATTCTTATTGTTCTGGCTTTATATGTTACCTGACCTTTTTCCCTTACTGCTTTTAGTATTCTTTCTTTGCTTTGGGCACTTGGTGTTTTGACTATTATATGTTGAGAGGAATTTCTTTTCTGGTCCAAGCTATTTGAGTTCTGTAGGTTTCTTTCATGATCGTGGTCATCTCATTTTTAAGGGTAGGGGAGTTTTCTTCCAGGATTTTGTTGAAGATATTAGTGTACCTCTTAGTTGATATTCTTCTCCCACTTCTATTGCTATTATCCTTAGGTTTGGTCTTCTCATTGTGTCCTGGATTTCCTGTACATTTTGGGTTAGGAGCTTTTTGGTTTTTGCATCTTCTCTGACTGTTTTGTCTATGTTTTCAATGTTGTCTTTGGCCCCTGAGATTCTCTCTTCCATCTCTTGTAGTCTCTGGAAATGCTTGCATCTCTAACTCCTCATATCTTTTTTACGATTTCTACCTCTAGGATTGTCTTTTTTAGTGTTTTCTTTATTGTGTCCATTTCCATTTTAAATTCCTTTTTCCATTCCTTCATCTCTTTGGTTCTGTTTTCTTCTAGTTCTTTGAGTTCTTTGAATGTTTTTCTTGGTCTTCTTTAAAAGCTTCTAATTTTTTATGCTTTTGCTCCTGTTCTTGCTTAAGGATCTTTATCATCATCTTGAGGTAGGATTTTGTGTCTGAGCCTTTTTTTTCTGGAATGTTTGGTATTCTGTTGTTTGCTGTGATGGTTCAGCTGGGTTCTAGTGTTGCCAGGTTGTCTTGGTTTTCCTGGAGTATGTTCTTTACCTTTCCTCTTGGCATCTTGTTGTCAGTGATTGGTTCTTGCCTTTCCCTTGTACCTGCCTGTGTCCTTGGATCTCCGTTGTTCCTGGTGGTGGTTGGTCTGAGCCCTGTTCTGCACCCAAAAGCTGTCAGCTGGGAACAAAGGGTTCAATGTTTGATTCCTGGTCCCTGGAGCAGGCAGGGGAGGTAAGCTATTTCTGCGCATGCTTGGCAGAGATCTCTCTGCCCTTTGGCTAGTTGGAACCCCACTATAATTTTTTTACTAATGGCCATAGATTGTTTTCTTGGTCTCTGATATCTGCAAGAGCAATTTGCCAGTTAGTGGATATTGAATGCCTTTATTATGGAAACAAACAAACAAACAAAAAAAAAACAAAGAAAAGGAAAAAAATAAAACAACATAAATAAAAGAACACAAGAAGAAAAACACATCAAAACACTGGCTTTGCATGTGATTATGAACTGTCTTTTCACTTATTTTCCTTCTTTACCAGTCCCAGGTCAGATATCTGTTACTTCTTGTGGGTTATAGTTGCAATTTAGACAGGGAAGTAAGATAGGAATCATGATTGTCTGTTTTAATTATCAACTTAATATAACCTGGGAAGAGACTTTCAATAAGGAATCATCTCTATTGGGTTGGCCTGTGGGCATGTCTGGGTATGATTGTATTAATCTGATGAGTTGACCCAGAAGGACTCTGCTCACTGTGGGTTGCTCCATGCTCTAGTAGAGGAGTTTGGCTCAGTGTAAAAGTGGAGGAACCATGGTGAACACACTCATGCTTATTTCTGTTCTTGACAGTAGATGTGACTTGAATGATGGCTTCAAATGTCTACTGCCTTGACTTTCATACAATTCTAATCTAGCATTGTGAACAATACCTTTCCCCCTAAGTTGCTCTTTGCCAGGGTCTTTTATGCCAAAACCAGAAATGATATTAAGATAGGAATTAATAACTACTTAAATGCCTAAGAGAGTACAGATGTCTATGAAGAGGGTGTTCTAGTTGTAGAAGATCAGTTCATTCATAGCCATGGGAAACAGGTTTGGGGTGTTGGGAGAGCATCATATACAAATCCACCATTCAAAGGCATGAATGAGAGTGTAATTTTAGCATATTTCTAAACTCACTAAATGTCTTCATGTACTAACTGAAGACTGTATTGTAAAGACATTGACTTCATATTTTGTTTCTAGAGGAAAGACTAATTGCAACACATGCAAAAGAGCTAACTTTTAAATTGATAGAGATGAAAGATTAATGCTTATTTGCAACAGTATTTTTCAATTACAGCTAAAAAACCATTACATTTAGCATTTTAAAAGATGAAAGAATTTATTCCATAAATATTTTTCTCTATTGTTAAAACTGTAATAGTTCTGTAAGCTTTTTTGATGGGCTAAGAACAAGATTCAATACTGAAAGACCCAGAGTTACACTTTTTATTCAATCAAGTAGTGTTTGATTAAGAATGAATTGAAAGTATGAATTGTTGTAGGGGAACGTGATACAGATTAATATTTGTATTGGCTTATAAGTGTACATAGATACATGGATGGAATGGATGACATATAGATATGTGTAAGTCCAGTGCAGCTTTAAAAGATAAAGGAAGAAGAGAGTTGTTTGTGATATGACAGAATTTTCAGTAGATGCTCATTCCAAAGCAAATTGCGCAGGCTACCATACCAAAGTGGAATGGCATCAGTAAAACATGCAAAAGATAGAGCCTCCCTTGAGTTAATGAAAAAGAAATATGTTTGCTGTTCTTTTTCATGTGGTGCCAGGGCATTTGTGTTGTGTGAGATTTTCAAGCTGTCCGAGGAGAGACACACCCACCAGTTTACACAGTCATGTGGTCAATCTGTGGTCCTCCTGTGAGTTTCCACTTCCTACAACCCTCTTCTCTTCATCTTTGTTTTTCTTGCTATTTCATTTAGTCCTCTGAGTAAGTTGGCATGGGACAAAAGAGAAATGCAGCTATATGTATCTGTTTAAAATTCATAAGCCTTGCTTTTCTTTTGTTATTTTCCTTAATGAGAAACAAACACTAAGAACTTGAGTGTTTGCTAAGGGAAGGTTGAGAACCCAAGCTTCAGAAGCAGGTTATAAACTCATGATTTCAAGTATTGCAAAAGTAGGAAAACTTATTATACAAAATTACCTCTTGAGGCAAAACTTTGTGTTCTTGATTTTCTTTCTCCATTGCTTTCCCTTTATATATTTGATTTTGCACTTTGAGCCAGGATTATGACACAAAGATCAGGCTTACTCAAACTCACAATCTTCCTGCCTTAGCAGGTTGAATGTTGAAGTGATGAGCATGTTCTTCTGCATCTGGTTCCCTACGTATGTCTCTCCAACACTCACTATTAAAAACTTATGTGCCATTTTTACACCAGAAGTTCTTGTTTACTGCAATATGGGGTTGAGTACATTGGAATGTAAATGATACCTTTTAATTTTATTATTAATGAATCAATGTTTATTTTCTATAAATCTGCTATTTCTGGATATCTCACTTGTTTAATAGCTCCCAAAGTTTTACTGTTAGGTAAAGATTTACATTGCCATGAACTTATTACTATAGACAGTTACCTATTTCAAACTTAAGAAAAATTTTTCCTAGCTTTTGTGTTCTTCAATTTTGTTTTAAACCTGGCAGCAAGTCTCTTGAAGTGTTTATGAACTTGGGTGAAAGAGTCTCAGTCATTCTGAGAATGCTGCAGTTTTATAATTCTATCATTTTCTCAAAGAGGTGGCTCACATTGGAGTATGTTCTTATATATTAAATTATGAATGGTTTCTGAGAGTTCATACCTCTCCCTTATCTCATTATTTTTGATATGGCTCACCATAAATGGAATAAATGTAGCTTTAAGTGATCAAAATTTTCTGGTCCTCAAACTCCAAATTGCTTGCCCAATAATACTCTTTTTTTATGACTGATGTGGCAGCATCTTGACCTATTCTGACCATGTTCAATGCTATATGGCCAAACGCAACTAAAAATGGCATGATCTCAATTATAATTTCTACACCTCACAGATTGTAAATATTTATATGTCTTTCTAAGAAATATTAGGATGCTTTATGTAGGTTGATGTATATTTAAAATATATGTCTCTGCACTTTCTAAATGTGATGAATCTGGAATTAAAAACACATCTGGTTCCAAGTATCAAAGCAGAATTCTCTAAGTAAAATGTATGACTTTCTTACAAATGCAAAAGGAACACATATCAAAGATTTTCTTCAACTCATTAATTGATGAGGAAACCAGAAACATGTCAGGGTTGTTTCAAAAAAGAATATAAAAAGGGGAAAAAAGGGCAGTCAAGCAATCACAGAATACTGAAACCAATTTGTATGGCTACAATTTTTAATTTAAAAAATGGTTAATTGTATACAAAGCAATAAATAGCCTCAACATGAATCTATACATTATCATGTTAATTAGAAATCTCTGGACTCTAATTAGAAATGTTGAATAACAAAGTTGAATCTGGTCTATTCTCTCAGGCACTAGTGTAATCCATAGTTACTCAGTGAGGGGAAAGGGCATCAAGTTTATTCTAAAGAACGTTTTCAGTTGTATCCTGAACCCCACCATGACCATATATAAACTTCAAAACCTGTCAAAAACAAAAAGCTCAGCTCATTGTTTTTCAGTTGCTTACTTAAAGGAAGAAACAAATGTGTAAATAAAATCTTCAGATAAAGGCAGGAGGATCAGGAGTTTAAACCCAGCTTCACCTTTCTAGTGAGCTTGAAAACTCCCTGGTCTTAGATTTTGTCTTGAAAACTAAATAGAAAACTATAGACACACATACACATGATACACACATGTAAATGTACACATATGTAAGATATGTGACATTTTGGGTTGAAATTCTCCTTCTTTTTTTTTTTTAAATTTCGGATACATTTTTTTAAGGGTGTAATTAAGTATTTATGGGTACACACACACACACACACGCACACACATACACACACACATATATCTGTAACAATAATACAGGAAAAGAGGCTATTAATTTGAGGGGATAGGAGAGAGACTAGGAAGGGCTGTAAAGAGGAAAGGCGAATGTGATACAGTTCTATTTAAATTAAAATATATTCATTTATCTTCTTTTATTTTATTTGGTTGAGTTTCAAATAGTTTGTGAATCAGTTCTGGGGTGTTCAGAGCTTTCTGGAGTTAGTATCCCATTATCAGTGACTGCATATTATGTCTGTACTTTATTGTCTGGGTTATCTCACTCAGGATGATATTCTCAAGAGGCATCCATTTTCTTAAGAATTTTGTTAAGTGATTGTTTCTGATAGATGAGTAGTACTCCATTGTGTAAATGTACCACAATTTTTGTATCCATTCATCTACTGCAGGACATCTGGGTTTTTTTCAGCTTTTGGCTATTATAAATAGAGCCGCTATGAACATTGTTGTGCATGTATCTTTGTTGTGTGTTGGAGCGTCTCTGGGGTAAATGACCAGAAGTGGAATAAGTGGGTCTTCAGGTAGTACTATGTCCACTTTTCTGAGGAACCACAAGACTGGTTTCTAGAGTGGTTATATCACATTACAACCCCACCAGCAGTGGAAAATCAGTCCTCTTTCTACACATCCTTGCCAGCATCTGTTGTCATCTGAGTTTAGGATCTTGGCCAATCTGACTGGTGTGAAGTGGAATCTCAGGATTGTTTTGATTTGCATTTCCCTGATGGCTAAGGATGTTGAGCACTTCTTTAGATGTTTCTCAGCCATTTGATATTCCTCGATTGAGAACTTTTTGTTTAAATCTGTACCCCATTTTTAATAGAGTTGTTTAATTCTCTGGTGTCTAGCTTTTTGAGTTCTTTGTGTACCTTGGATATTAGGCCTCTATCTGATGTGGTGATGGTAAAGATCTTTGCCCACTCTGTTGGCTGCTGTTTTGTTTTCTTGAAAGTTTTTTTAGTCTTACAGAAACTTTGCAATCTCATTAAGTCCCATTTTTTAATCTTTGACCTTAAAGCATGTGTCATTAGTGTTCTGTTCAGGAACTTTTTTCCTGTGCCTATGACTTCTAAGGTTTTCCCTATTTCTCATCTAATAGTTTTAGTGTACCTGGTTTAATGTGGAGATCTTTGATCCACTTACACTTGAACTTTGTACAAGGAGATAAGAAAGGGTCTATTTTCATTCTTCTGCATACTGAGGGCCAGTTGGACCAACACCATTTGTTGAATAGGCTATTCAATTTCCATTGCAAGATTTCACCTCCTTTGTAAAAAATCAGTTTACCATATGCATGAGGGGTCATTTTTGGATCTTCTATTCTATTCCATTGATCCACGTGCCTATTTCTGTACCAGTACCATGCAGTTTTCAGCACAATAGCCTTGTAATATAGCTTGAGATCAGGGATAGTGATTCCCGTAGATGTTTTCTTGTTGTTGACAATGGATTTTGCTCTTCTAGGTCTTTTGTTATTCCATATGAAATTTTAAATGCTCTTTCCAACTCAATGAAGAACTGGGTTAGAATTTTGATGGGGATTGCATTGAATCTGTAGATTGCTTTTGGTAAGATGCCAATTCTTAAAATGTTGATCCTTCCAATCCATGAGCATGGGAGATCTTTCCATTTTCTGAGATCTTCCTCTATTTCTTTCTTTATAGGTTTGAAGTTCTTGTCACATGGTCCTTTACTTGCTTAGTTAGAGTCACACCAAAGTATTTCATAGTTTGTGTGACTATTGTGAAGGATATCTTTTCCCTAATTTCTTTCTCCACATATTTGCCTTTGAATACAGGAAGGCTACTTATTTGTTTGAGTTAATTTTATATCCAGCCACTTTGTTGAACTTGTTTATCAGATGTAGGAGTTCTCTTGTGGAATTTGTGTGGTCACTTATGTACACTATCATGTCATCTGCAAATAGTGATGTTTTTACTTCTTCCTTTTTAGTTTGTATCCCCTTGATTTCTTTTTGCTGTCTAATTGCTCCAGCCAGGACTTCCAGTACTATGTTGAATTGGATAGGGGGAGAGTGGGCAGCCTTGTTGATTCCCTGATTTTAGTAGGATTGCTTTAAGTTTCACACCATTAAGTTAATGTTGGTTGTTTGTTTGCTGTATATTGCTTTTATTATGTTTAGGTATGGGTATTGGATTCCTGTTCTTTTCAAGACTTTTAACATGAAGTAGTGTTGGATTTTGTCAAATGCTTTCTCATCATCTAGTGAGATAACAATATGTTTTTTTCTTTTGATTTTGTTTATATGGTGAATTACATTGATGGATTTCCTCATATTAAACCATCCCTGCATCCCAGGGATGAAGCCTACTTGATCATGGTGAATGATCTTTTTGATGTGTTCTTTTATTCGGTTTTCAAGGATATTGTTGAGTATTTTTGCATCAATGTTCATAAGTGAGATTGGTCTGAAGTTCTCTATCCTTGTAGGGTCTTTGTGTGGTTTAGGTATGTGGGTAATTGTAGCCTCAAAAAATGAGTTAGGTAGTGTTCCATCTGATTCTATTTTGTAGAATAGTTTGTAGAGTATTGCTATTATGTCATCAATAAATGTCCGATAAAACTCTGCACTGAACCCATCTGGACCTAGGATTTTTTTGGTTGTGAGGCTTTGATGACTGCTTCTGTTTCTTTAGGTGTTATGGGATTATTTATCTGGTTTACCTGGACCTTGTTCAACTTTGGTATCTTTTATTTGTCTAGGAATTTATCCATTTCCTACAGATTTTCCATCTTTGTTGAGTATAGGTTTTTGTAGTAGGATCTGATGATTTCTTGAATTTCCAAGGTTCATTCATTATTTCTCCACTTTTCTTTGTGATTTTGTTAATTTGGATACTCTCCCTTTGTTCTCTAGTTTGTCTAGCTAAGGGTTTATCAGTCTTGTTAGTTTTCTCTAAGAACCAGCTCTTGGATTTGTTGATTCTTTGAATGGTTCTTTTTGTTTCTACTTGGTCTATTTCTGCTCTAAGTTTGATTATTTCTTGCCTTCTACTCCTCTTGGGTGTATCTGCTTCCTTTTCTTCTAGAGCTTTCAATTGTGCTGTCAGGATGCTAGTGCATGCTTTCTCCAGTTCCCTTTTGGAAGCACTCATAGCTATGAGTTTTCTTCTTAGTACTGCTTTCATTGTATCCCATAGTTTTGGGTATGTTGTTTTTTCATTTTCATTGAATTCTAGAAAATCCCTAATTTCTTTCTTTATTTCTTCTTTGACCCTGCTATTGTTTAATAGAGCATTGTTTAGTTTCCATGTTTATATAGGCTTTTTGTTGCCTTTGTTGTTATTAAAGACCAGCCTTAGACCATGGTGATCTGAAAGGATGCATGGGAGAATTTCGATCTTCTTGTATCGATTGAGGTTCATTCTGTGTCCAGTTATGTGGTCAGTTTTCAGAAGGGTGCTGAGAAGAAGGTGTATTTTTTTGTTTTAAGATGATATGTTCTGTAAATATCTATTAATTCTAGTTGGTTCATAGTCTCTGTTAGTTTTACAGTGTCTGTGTTCAGTTTCCGTTTCTATGATCTGTCCATTTGTGACAGTGGGTTATTAAAGTTTCCCACTATTATTGTGTGGGGTAATATGTATTTTTTGAGTTTTTCTAGGGTTTCTTTTATGAATATGCGTGCTTTTGTATTTGGAGCATATATGTTAAGTATTGAGAGTTCCTCCTGACAGATTTCCCCTGTAATGAGTAAAAAGTGTCCTTCCTTAACTTTTTTGATAATTGTTGGTTCAAAATCTACTTTATTCGATATTAGAATGGCCACTGCAGCTTGCTTGTTGCAGCCATTTGCTTGGAAGTTTTTTCCCCAACCTTTTACTCTGAGATAGTGTCTGTCTTTGTCTCTGAGATGAGTTTCCTGTATTCAGCAAAATGCTGGGTTTTTTTTTTAATGTATCCAGTCTGATAGCTTATATTTTTTTATTTAGGAGTTGAGTCCAT
Organism: Micromys minutus; assembly: GCF_963924665.1. Lineage (NCBI taxonomy): Eukaryota > Metazoa > Chordata > Mammalia > Rodentia > Muridae > Micromys > Micromys minutus. The sequence continues at coordinate 4,640,548 of NC_137977.1, read as the reverse complement.
TTATTTTAATAGATATCAAGGAATAGTGGTTGCTGTTTCTTGCTATTGGTGCTTTGGTATGTTGAATTGTGCCTGTGTGTCTTTCTTCTTTTGGTTTTCTTTCTTAGAAATTTCTTGTTTTTATTATGAGGTGATTCCCCTCATTGCATTGGGTTTTCCACCTATAATTCGTTGTATTGCTGGGTTTGTGACCATATATTGTGTGAATTTAGTTTTGTCTTGGAATATATCTGTCTGTCCATCTATGGTGATTGATAGTTTTGCTGGGTATAGCAGCTTGGGCTTGCACTTGTACTCTCTCAGGTCTACATGATGTCTGTCCAGGCTCTTCTAGCTTTCATAGTCTCTTTTGAAAAATTGGGTGTGATTCTGATTGGTCTGCCTTTATATGTTATATGCCCTTTTCCCCTTACTGCTTTTAGTATTCTTTCTTTGCTTTGGGCACTTGGTGTTTTGACTATTATGTGTCGGGAGGAATTTCTTTTCTGATCCAACCTATTTGGAGTTCTGTAGGTTTCTTTCATGCTCGTGGTCATCTCATTTTTAAGGGTAGGGAAGTTTTCTTCCATTATTTTATTGAAGATATATATTGTACCTCTTTGTTGATATCCTTTGCCCTCTTCTCTTCCTATTATCCTTAGTTTTGGTCTTCTTATTTTGTCCTGGATCTCCTGGACATTTTGGGTTAGGAGATTTTTGGTTTTTTTATCTTCTCTTACTGTTTTGTTTTCAATGTTGTCTTAGGCCCCTGAGATTCTCTCTTCCATCTTTTGTAGTCTGTTGGAAATGCTTGCATCTGTGACCTCTGATTTCTTTTTTAGGTTTTCTACATCTAGGGTTGTCTCTTTTAGTGTTTTCTTTATTATGTCTATTTCTGTTTTAAATTCCTTTTTCCTTTTCTTCATCTCTTTGGTTCTATTTTCTTCTAGTTCTTTGAGTATTTTTCTTGTTTCTTCTTTAAAAGCTTCTAATTTTTTATGCTTTTCCTCCCGTTCTTGTTTAAGGATCTCTATCATCATCTTGAGGTAGTATTTCAGGTCTGAATCTTCTTTTTCTGGAGTGTTTGGCTTCCTGCAGTTTGTTGTGATGGGAGATCTGGGTTCTAGTTTTGCCAGGTTGTCGTGGTTTCTCCGGGGTACATTCTTTCTCTTTCCTCTTACCATCTTGTTGTCAGTGATTGGTTCTCCCCTTTCTCTTGTACCTGGCCTGTGTTCCCTGGATCCCCACTGTTTCTGGTGGTGGATGTTCAGAGTGCCTGTTGTGCACCCTGGAAGGCGTCTGCTGGGAACAGAGGGCATGATGCCAATGGGTTCCTGGATCCCTGGATCATGCCTGGTGGGCAGGCACACACTTTTCCCATGCTCTGCTGAGATCTCTCTGCCCCCTGGCTAGTCACAATCCCTTCTTACCTGGTTTTTGCCAGTCCTGTGTTGTCTGGGTATCTACCTTTCCTGGTGGGGATGTTCCGAGTGCCTGTTGTGCACCCCAGAAGCCCCTTCTTCTTTATTTTAAAGTCAAGATTACATTAAGTAGCTCAGGTTGGCCTTATATCTCCAACTTTAGCCTTGACTTGGAAGTTAAAGCATCTTTGATTTATTCTTCTCTCCTGAGTGTAGGAAATGAAGGCCAATAAACTCACTCCTTACAATTTTAGTATATGTAAGTTGATCCAAAACCTATGTCAGATATCTACCCAATTCTTTATAATATAAGAACCAAGATATCTCGTTGCTTATTTCTGGGTGTGTAGGATTAATCTAGGCAAGTTTTCCTAGGAAGACATGGAGGTACTATCCATTCCTGTAAGAATCATCTTTTGTCTAATCTGGCCTGGAATGTCTAAGTAGCATATGCTAGTCTTGAGCACATGGTAGTCCTCTGTCTCAGCCCCCAAAATGCTATTTGTAAACATGAAAATATTATACCTGGTCTCTATCCCGTTTATTCTTAGTGGGGTATTATACTGTATGACATAAGAATGGTTTGGGAACTGGCCATTCTAGACCCAGCTGTGTCTGTTCTCCTCAAGGGTATGATTATACTCCAGTAAGAAGGGCAGACTCTCAGTGAAATTGCACTAATGTCCAACTATTCATTAAGTATAAGGAGACTACTGAAAGTGTTTCTCCTGTGCAGTTAGGATGTGTCAGCTATCTTGCACAGTTTCAGTTTAACTGCATAATTGTCTGCCCTGTTGGTCATGGATTTACTGGTCTCCGCATACACGGCTGAGAGAAATGAAATGGAGACATGGCTTAGTTGGCTCACAGAATAAGAGATTTCAGTCATGAGGAAACAGGACATCATGGCAGTAGGAGAAAGTTGCTGAGCCTAGCATCACAGTACCTAGAAAGAGAGTCGATGTTAGTTGCATCCTGTCCTCCTTTTGTAATTCCATCTATGACCTTGGATGCTGTGCTCATTTTCATGTCTCTACCCACTGGTAAATTGTCTTAGAAATACCCTCATTGATGAACTCACTCACTTCTGAGTTTTATAATCTCCTGGCTATCTCCGTCTAATTAAACTGACAAATCAAGTTTAACCATTGCATCTACCAAATTAAGAGAAGCAGTTTTTTTTTTTTTTAAATAAATAAGACCTGTTTTTAGACAAAATGTTTTCCAAACTGAGTAGCTAAATTTACCCCATTAGTTTATTTGACTTGGTGGAGTGCTTGGTTTTTGGTTAACTTTCTTGCTGGTGTCTGAATCTGGAGTGAAGTTTTCTAAGTTCTGTCCCTGTCTTCAGGAGATTTACTATCTCAATGATATCAGATCTCAGTCTCTAAGCCTGGTCTGTGTGTCTCTGCCATGCTCCTGCTGGTATCAGAATTAATATTCGGTTGTAGATACAAATGGAACCTGCAGCACAAGGCAGACATCAGGTAAGCATTAGGACTGGGCACAAACTGACCCAAGTGAGGCTATTTGTTAATTCTAATCACCACTAATGTAAAGAACTTTCTCCAATATTCCCTAAATTTAGGGACTTGCACATTTCAGGCACATGTCCAACAACTGTGCTACACCCCATCTTAGAATGGCTGTAGCTAATAAAAAGCCTGATGATGAGGTGTGAGGGTTATACCATGAGAGGCACAGCAGTAAAGACATAACTTCTAAAACAATGTCATTAGTAACATTCCACCTGTTCAATTCATTTATTGCCTTGACAAGTTACAATAATATTTTTTACAATAATGTTGAGATGATTAAGAAATATGGTCTCTACCAAACACTGCCTATCATTTCTAACATCCTTCTTTTAATAAGGCAAAAGAAGACACATTTTTTGATAATCCAAGGGTTGAATTGAAAATCTCAGTCACTTTACAATGTTAAAGTTGTATTATGGAACTATGTTATTTTCTAAATTTGGGTTCTGATCCTGAGAAGAAAAAACCAGAGTGTTAGAATCAATCTCTCACTGGATTAAGACAGAAATCACAGATTTGTGATTTTCTTGGCTACCTATTTTAGGAATCCAGCAGTACAGTCCCTTCATATGAGAGTAGCAGAAGGTAAAATGGCTGTATGAGAAGGTGGTGACACAGAGAACCTGCTGCCCAGCTGTCAGTGAGCAGCTTCTAGCCACTGTCTTGCATACATACATACATATATATATATATATATATATATATATATATATATATATAAAATATAAATCAAAGCCTCCTTTGGGTTGGAGAAAGACAGAGACAGACATAGGGACAGAGACAGACATAGAGACAGAGGCAGACAAAGACAGGGAGAGGCAAAGAGACAGAGATAGAAAGAGGCAGAAAAACAGAGAGACTGCTAGAGATAAATACCCATGAGAGACAGAGACAGAGAGAGCAGAGAGACTGCTAGAGATAAATACCCATGAGAGAGAGAGAGAGAGAGAGAGAGAGAGAGAGAGAGAGAGAGAGAGAGAGAGAATATGTGTTGAATGAGCACAGAGTGGCTGTGTCAAGCTACCAGCCTTTTTGCTTCCCTCAATGCTATGTTAAGCCTTGAATACCAAATTGCCTCAATAACTGCTTCTGTATAGTCTAACATCTGACTTTAGCATTTTTAAAGAGAGCAAATTTTGTCTCTTTATTAATGAATGATAATGATAATTGGGAACATAATAAAAGCAAGTGAAACAACAAAGCACAGCAACCTGTCCTGCTGAGGACTAGATCTTATTTTGACAGATGATGCAGTGGTCAAGAATAACCACCTACTGCCTGCCCATTGTTCAGTCTAAAGGCCAATCTTCATTCCTACACAAAGCATGCCAAGTTCTAGCTTGCTGGAATACAATATTTGGCAATTAAAATTTAGCTCCCTTATAAGCCAATTAAAAATAAATTTACTGGGACTGAACATCCTTTTTGGCATTGAAAATCTGTCTCCATCTCTGTTTTTCTCTGTCTGTCTGTCTCTGAATTTGTCTCTGTCTCTGTCTCTCTCTCTGTCTTTCTGTCTCTTTCTCCCTCTCCCTCTCCCTCTCCCTCTCCCTCTCCTCCCTCCCTCCCTCCCTCCCTCCCTCCCTCCCTCCCCCCCCCTCTCTCTTTGTGTGTGTGTGTGTGTGTGTATCAACATCTGCCTTAGTAATCCTTCATTCTCCAGCCCCCAGGTCTGGGTTTACAAGAGCCCATAATCATGCCTGGATTTTACATAGGTGTCAGGGATACAAGCTGAGCTTCTCATGTTTTCTCAGCAAGTGCTTTGGGCTACCAAGCCAATGTCCATATTCCCGTTGTCGATGTTTTAACATCGCTATTTAAACATCTAGATATACCACTCCTGGGCATATACCCAAAAGACGCTTCAATATATAACAAGGACACATGCTCCACTATGTTCATAGCAGCCTTATTTATAATAACTAGCAGATGGAATGAACCCAGATGTCTTTCAACAGAAGAATGGATACAAAAATTGTGGTACATATACACAATGGAGTACTACTCAGCTATTAAAAACATTGAATTTATGAAATTTCTAGGCAAATGGATGGTACTTGAAGCAGTCATCCTGTGTGATGTAACCTACTCACAAAAGAACACACACATGTGGTATGCACTCACTGGTAATCAGATACTAGATGGAAAAGCTCAGAATAGCCAAGAAACAATTCACAGACCTTATAAAGCTCAATAAGAAGGAAGGCCAGAACATGGATGCCTTGGTCCTTCTTAGTAAGGAGAATGAATCACCCATGGGAGAAAATACAGGGACAAATAGAGGAGCATGGGTTGAAGAAAATATCTTTCCGAGACTGCCTCACCTGGGGATCCATCCTATATGCAGCCTACAAACACAAGCACTATTGCTGATGCCAAGAAATGCTTCCTGGCAGGAGCCAGACATAGATGCCTCCTAAGAGGTTCAGCCAGAGCCATATGGATACAAATGAGAATGCTTGCAGTTAACCATCAGACTGAACACAGGATCCCCAATGAAGGAGCTAGAGAAAGGACTGAAGGAGCTGAAAGGGTCTGCAACCCCATGGGAAGAATAATATTATCAACCAACCAAACCCTCCAGATCTCCAAGGGACTAAAACACCAACCAATGAACACATATGGAGAGACCCATGGCTCCAGTTGCATATGTAGCAGAAAATAGCATTGTTTGGCATCAATGGGAGAAGAGGTCTTTGGTCCAGTGAAGGTGTGTTTTCCCAGTGATCGAGAATGCCAAGGCACTGAGGTCGAGAGGGGTCTTAGGAGAGGGAGCCCCTTCATGGAATCAAGTGGAGGGGGAGGGGATATGGGAGTTGGAAGAAAGGGGATTACATTTGAAATGTAAATATAGAGACTATCCAATTAAAAGTTAAAAATAAAACATAACCTTTTAAAAAAGACATAAGCATCATATACCAAGGTAAATAGTCCAATTCTCTGCAAATGTCTCTATGTCCTTATAAGCTTAAACTTTGTTCTTCACTGTAGACTTTCATTGCCATTGTACAATGACACTTTTCTTCAAGACAAACATAAATTGCATCCCACTGTCTTATAGATGTGGACCTAGTCATTAATCTGTAGTCATCCTAATAACAGACCAAGCACAACTTTCACCAAATTACACATCTCCTAGTTTGTGGGAAGGTAGGCCATTGAGAGTTGTCCATCACCCTGGCAATTCAACAAGTGAAGCATTCCTTATAGCAACATTCCTTACATCCTTCCTTATAGCAACACACGTCAGTCTCATGCACTACTGACATGTCAAGAATGAACATATTTATTCACATCATCCAAGCTTGAAGTCACGGCATACATTAAAATCCAAAGAATGTCATCTATGTCAAGCCCATACTTGGGTTTCATCAGATGGCCCTTGACTTCTGTGTTTGCAATTACTCCATTCGAGTTGAGTTGCAACTTTAAAACAGTACCATAGCAAAAAAACATTCAGTAAAGTAATTCTGGCTTCTGAACTTGTCCCAAGCCTGTGAAATGTTCAGCACTCTTGGACAGTGCTCAGAAGCTGCAGTGAGCCAGGGCTGCCTGTGAGACCTGAGTTCACAAGGAACCACAGTTTAGTGCCGTCATATGCTCTATTGTTGTTGCATGGAATTTAGTGGATAAGGGGTCTTAATATATTTTAGAATTACGTTTCAAACTTAGGGAGATGAAGTTCCACAAGGAATCAAAGAGTAACTTTAATGCTTTACTCAGTTGGATTCAGATAATCCGGTATCTGAGGATTCATACTGGACTCTTTGTACAACTAACCGAAGTCTTTTGAGATAACCACTTCAGTTGTAACATAATCTTGCAAATTATGTTACAACTGAAACTCCACAGAATGTAGATGTATATATACCAATTTTGCCAGAATTAACTATAGTTAATTGTAATTCATTTTCGTTGAATAAAGGTTTATGTTTATTGTACACTTACAAATATTTTATCAATTTAGCTAGTAACACATCACAGAGCATTTTTTAAAATTAATGAATTTTTTTTAAATTAAAATTCTTAGATAAAAGTGTGATCAGGTAAAAATACAAGAAAGACAGCTTTATAACCACCAAATTAAAAAAAATCAGTCTTATTTTCTGGCTGGTACATCTTAATAATTGAAAATAAATTTGTATATAACCACCATCTGTAATTTCATGATATCTTGCTCTAACTAAATATTAAATAATAGATGTTTTATTAGTGAAATATATTCTTGGCTAAACAAGTCAATGATACCTTGCCTGACTTTCAAAATAAAAGACTACTACATTTTATATCCAGGTTTTTCCTTTTCTTTTTCGAATTGCAGGCAGTTTGGCAATGCCAGGTGTGTATTTGTATAAGCTTATTAATTACTTACTTAACTTACACTAATTATTTGTAGTTGTCATGGGATGTGTGTGCCAAGGCATATGTGTTACAAAAGTCTGCTCTATCCCTCTACCATGTGAGTTCTTGAAGTTCAATCCAGGCTGTCAGGCTTGGTGGCATTTATCTTTTTCACTGAGATGTAACACTGCCCCCATAGGTGGTACTTCTTAATTGCTACAAACTTATACTGGAAGAGTTTCCCTGTTTTCAGATATATCAACGAATCTTCTCAAAATCTATTTTCTTTACTATAACTCTGTGTGTGAGTGCATGCCACTTGAGTATGGGTTTCTGGGGAGGCCAGAGGAGGATGTCGGATGCTTTCAACTGCAGTGACAGTCAGTTACAAGCCATGCTCTGTGAGTGATATGAACTGAACTTGTATGCTTTGTAAGAAAAGCCCATGCTATTAACTAGGGAGCCATCTTTTTGTCCCAATATAATCTAACCTTAATATTCTTAAAGATAGGAACAAATTGGAAACCTAAACAAGAAGAAAAGGTTATTTTCAATAATAAGCCTATACAGGTCATCTTTGGGATTACAGACCAAGTCCAAGGGCTACATGAGACCCTGTCTCAAAACACAAGAAGAACAACAAAGAATTAAGTTCATGCATAAAGAGTAAGCACAATAGTCAAAGCTAAATGAGAAACTAAAAGAGAAACACAAATCCCACGAGTTCTCCTCTTAAAGAGCCCTTTCCTTTTAATGTGTCTAAAATATTTTCTTAATTAGGGGAATACAGAAAGATGCAGACTAACAGAAAACATCTCATTGGCTTCTCCTTTGATCCAGGCAGATGTCCATCAACTTGAAACAGATAGTCATTCCATCTAACCATGAAACCAGATTCCAGCTTGTAGGCATTGACAGGGTACAATATGTACAAACTAGAGCTAGATCCAGATGTGAACAGGAACCAGAAACAGAGAGAAATGAGTCAGAAGGCTCAGCAGAGAAACAAGGGTGTCTGCTGGAGACGCTCCAGAGGGGCTGTGTGAAGCTGCATTGCTGGATTTCGCAGGTGAGCATCCACAGACATCCTAGTGGATTGTCCAAAGATGCTGGAGCACACAACCCTACCCCCAAAGTTAAAACATGAGCTGGGTGTTGTAATGCAAACCTGTGATTCCAGTGCTTAGAAGATGGAAGCAGGCAGATCAGACTTCAAGGTCATCCACTGCTCCAAAGAAAGTTGGGCGTGTGACAGCCTGTATCAAAATATAGACAAAAATGAGAACTATCAAAAACCTGAAAGATGATCCTTATATACATATCAAAGCTTTCATCAAACCCATTGCTTAATGAAATGATCAGTCAGATGTTAGGGTGAGTTCAAAGGAGAATTTAAAAAAAATAAAAAGAAGATGAAATTCAAATGTCATTTAGATAAAAGGACTCTGAAATCAGTCTGCTCACAGTGCGAAAATGAGTAGTACCTTACAGGGAAGCACAGGTCTAACTTTATCTGCCTTCTCATGGATACAGTTAACATATAACATCCTGATGTGCATCTCTATGCAATAATTAGACAGCAGCAATGCTTACTTATTGGTAAATACTCCTCTTCTGGGCCTCTTAACTAGAGAGTTACAATGATTTGTAGATATCTTCTTTCATCTCTGTTTTGGTAACTTTAAGAAATTTCTTATAAGAGATGGTGGGTATGTATTATTTTGGAAACTTTGACTATAACTGATTGTATATTCAATCAATTTCCATAACACAATATGCCCTCTATATTTGTGGGTCTTGCCTCTGTGGACTAAACCAAGTATGAGTGGAAGCTGATTTTAAAATTGCATCTATACTGAATACACATAGGTGTCATTTTCCCTGAGCTATGTAGTCTAGCATATATTTACAAAATTTGCATCAGGTATAATATAACCCAATGGTAATTTAATAGTAGAGACAGTTTTAAAGCTACAGCTATGCCATGTCATAGATGTACTTAAGCATCCTTGGTTGGCATTGGTGTGTGGCACCCTAAAACTAATCCCCGGTATAAACCAAGAGAGGGCTATGCATAAAGTATGTTTTATTTGTTGACAATCTAATAGCCATAAATATTTTCATCACTTTTCCCCTATTAGTCTCTCTCAGCTCCCTCCACCTCTGCAGATGTCCACTCTTATTTTAATGCCACTTGATGGGTATGTGGACTTTGTTGTTGTTGCTATTGTTCTCTGGGTTTAATTAATGTTTGTATGAGCACTGGTGACTTAACAGGGAATATACCAATGAACAAAATGATTTCACTTCCCCCTGGAACCATTAATTGCCAATAGCTCCTCACTGGGTAGGGGGGGGTCTCAGGAGACCGAGAAGACAAAATGTAATGGTTTGTGAGTCACTATAAAATTGTATTTTCACTCTGTTTGGTATGTTGGTCATCAAAATCAAATCAGCTTAAATTGCCAATAAATTCAAGTTGATCTGTTCAACCATTAACAAAGCTCATGGCTCATGGCAGAGTTCTGTGCTTCTCTCAGGCAGTTCCACAGAGCACTGGCACGGTAACAACCAGAGTGATATGTTAAAAATACAGGTTCCTGTTAGATCTTGGTTCTAAACAATTAAAATGTCTAGGGATCTGGTCTGGGCATCTGAGTTTTATAAAGGATTGAGAAAACCAGGCCTAAATCATCTGTGCCTCAAGAGTCCGAGCCACTATTTGAGCAAACGGGGTTATTGTTGACAGACAAATGCAGGGTTAAAATCATGAAGGTACTTACATTTCACTGAGGTATTGATGCCTCTGAACAGTATTTACATAATTTTAAGCTTGATATTGAAAAGTTTGTTGGCTTAAGATCTTTAATTTAACCTTCATGTAAAGTTAATAGAGATCTTTGGTGCTGAACAAAGTCCAGGTCTTGCAGTGAAAAGGGTTAGTCTTTCATAAAATACACATGTATCCTTAGAGATGGAGAAATACATTCCTTTTCATTTGCTTTCTAGCAACTTGCCTGGATAACTTTTCCACTAACAAATTCTACACATGTGAAGTGTGTCTTCATGTGTGTGTGTGTGTGTGTGTGTGTGTGTGTGTGTGTGTGTGTGTTGATATGTTTGAACATGTTTATGTATATGCATGTTTCTGTGGTACATGTATGTTCAAACCAGAGGATAATTCTGGGGTCATTTTTTAGTCACTGTCTACCCTTTCTTGTCTGCTGACAGACTAGATGTTCTCTTACTATCTTAGATCTTCCCAAGCAGACTAAGCTGGCTGGTAAGCTGCAAGGATCCTTCTGTCTACCTCTTTAGTTCCGGGTTCACAACAGAGCGTCATCAGGCATAACATTTTTGTATATGTGCTTAAAATGAAACTCAGACATTTATGTTTGCATAGCAAGCACTTTAGCAATTGAGTATCTACCCCAGCCCAAATTCTACATTTCAATACAAAATTCCTACAGACTATACTAGAATTGAATAGAAGGTTAATATTTTGTTAAAATAAACCACACTATAGCTAGATATTTATTACTTTAAAAACACAGTCTTATTATGTGATCTGTATGAAAATATGTATTTGCTAAGCTTATTGTTTATTAATAGTTAAACAGAGTCTTTAAACAGGAGGGTGCATTAGCATGCTGCTGGCATATGTGTGTGTGAACTGGGAGAAGACCAAAAGGAAAGGGAGGGGTAAGAGTTGAGGGGTAATTTGACTGAGCAAACAGATTACAAAGAAAAAAAATCAGTGAAGATGTATCCCAAGTCATTTAAAAATTCTTTCCTCCTCATCCAAACTTTATTTAGAAAACCCTATTAAGACCATTGCAAACAAGATTTTGAGTTACACTGGTTTTATTCTTAAAAGATGATTTTCCTAGAAATGTATTTGTTAATTTCAAGATTCCTTCCCTTATTTTAGAATTTCTTTTCTAATACATACACACATTCACACAGAGGGATAAACAAATCTACATCAAGAAAAAAAATCAACCAGACCCCCACCCCCAACAATACAAAAATATATCAAAGAAAAAAAAATCCACATACATCCACCCTCCCAAAGAAAAACCAAAACCTAAACAACCAGAACAAAACCATCCACAAAAACCAAACAGAAAGTCATGGCTGAGGACTATGTCTTCAGCAGGAACTGAGTTTGGGAGCAAGAACACAGCTAACATCTTTCCATTGAGTTATAAAAATAGTCCCAAGCTAAAAGAAGTTGATTTTTTATTGACATTGACCTGATTTTCCTGCTGGAGCTAATCAGCAGGCCACTGGTGGTGGGAGATGTGCAGGCCGAGTGATTTCCTGTTAGCTGCCTTTAGGGATGGATCTGCTTATCATGTGGAATCCCACAGTAATGCCGCAGCAGCTTGCCTTGATGATTTCAGCAGCAGTGAGGCCCATGGCCTGTGTGTGTGGATCTGGAAAATTAGAGGGAAGGGAAGAAGTCTCACTGCTCACTTCCCTTTTCTTGGACTGAGAGGAATCCCATTTTAGAAGTCCTTGCTTTAGATATCCTTACTTGGGCAGGGTCTGTCCCTTCATTGGGGAGATGCTGTGGACAAAGGAAAGAGAAACTCTATCCCTTTTCTAAACAGGGTTGTTATTCATCTGTGAGCAGAGCCTGCTCTTCCCATTCATGATTGGTTGCTCACAGTCAACCAGTACTTTTGTAGGTTATGCTTCTCCACACGTGGCTCTAGAAACAATGTCACACTGCTGTGGCAGACACAAGTTACTATTTCCTCATTGTCATAGTTGAAGTGATGAGGACTGGTGACCAACAAGTTCAAAGACAACAACGAGTTCAAAGGCAGTTTGCTTGTCCATTGTGTTTCCAGCATGTGTCTGAGCTGTCCAGACGAATCTGAGCATGCCCAGGGCTTTCATAGCATAGTTTCCAAAGTCTGTTCTTCAGAGATCAGAGTGAGCTCCCTGAGAGACAGCTGTGGTCATAATGGGCTATTCAGGGTTGTGCATATGTAAGAGTTCTGTTCTACGTGTGTACAGCAGAGCAGTTGCAGTGTGTGTGTGTGTGTGTGTGTGTGTGTGTGTGAGTGTGTGTGTGTGTGTGTGTGTGTAGGCACTCATGTGCGGGTGCATGTGCATGTATGAGTGTAAGAGAGACAGAGAGGAAGAGAAACAGACAGACAGATCTTGTGAAAGTGCAGAGATGGATAGGCACTGCAGGAAGTGCTGCTATGAGCTGCAGATGTTCAATTTGAAACTGGCTTTCAAGACATTATACAGGATGTGTATGAGAGCAGTAGTCTAGAACATATTTTATTTAGCAGCTTGTTAAATGTATTTATTGCTTCTAATATTGAGCATGCAGACTTTTTATAGGCATTCTTGTCTAGGGCCCAACACTTGAGAAAGACAACCCTGGATGTGATTCCACTGTCAGCTTCTTAGGCAATAACATTCTATTTGCACATACAGCTACTGTTCATAAATTCTGTCATTTGGCAGTGTCTGGGGAACTAACAAGCCTGATGAGGAGACTATGGCCTTCTGAGTGTGGAGAGCATGGCTCTGGCAGGCCCTGCCATTTTTCCCAATTTTCTCTTGCTAAAACCCATTAGATTACGTTCCCCCCAACCCCCTTTTATATGGCTTTATTTTTTCCAAAATTTTTTATTGGCTATTCTCTGCATTTACATTTCAGATGTTTTCCCATTTTCCACAATCCCATCCCCTCCTCCCATTGCTTCCATAAAGTTGCTCCCTCTCCAAACTACCCTCTTTTACCTCAGCACTTTGGTATTCCCCAACACTGGGAAAAGGAGCCTTCAGTGGACCAAAGGCCTCTTCTCCCATTGGTGTCAGAAAATACTGCCGATGCACCTAGGGCCATGGGTCTCTCCATGCAAACTCTTTGGTTGGTGTTTTAGTTCCTGAGAGCTGTGGAGGTTTTAGTCAGTTGATAATTTTATTTTTCCCATAAGGTTGCAGATCCGTTCAGCTCCTCCAGTCTTTTCTATAGCTCCTTTACTGGGGTCCTCATGTTCTGTCTGATGGTTAGCTACAAGCATCCTCCTCTGTATCAGTATGGCTCTGACAAAGCCTCTAAGCAGGCATCCATATCAGGTTCCTGCCAGTACGCACTACTTGGCATCAGCAATGGTTCTTCGGTTTATTGGGTGTATATGGGGTGTATCCCCATGTGAGGCAGTCAGTGGATAATCTTTTCTGCAATCTCTACTCTATTTGTCCCTTTATTTCTTCCCATAAATACTTTGTTCTTTCTTCTAAGAAAGACTCAGGCATCCATGTTCTGGCCTTCCTTCTCTTTGAGCTTCCTAAGTTCTGTGAATGGGTTCTTGGGTATTACAAGCTTTTTAGGGTAGTATCCACTTATCAGTGAGTACATACTATAAGTGGTCTTTTGTGATTGAGTTACCTCACTCAGGATGATAGCTTCAAGTTCCATCCATTTGCCTAGAAATTTCATGAAGTCATTGTTTTGGGTAGCTGAGTAGTACTCCATTGTGTATATGCATAAGAATTCCTGTGGTCATTCCTCTGTTAAAGGACATTTGGGTTCTTTTCAGCTTGTGGCTACTATAAATAAGCTTCTATGAACATGATTGAGCATGTGTCCTTGTTAGATGTTGGAACTATGCCCAGAAGCGGTATAACTGGGTCCTCAGGTAGTACTATGTCCAATTTTCTGAAGAACTGCCAATTACCAGAGTTGTTGTACCGGATTACAATGCCACCAACAATGGAGGAATGTTCCTCTTTCTCCACATCCTCACCAACATCTGCTGTCACTTGAGTTTTTAATCTTAGCCATTCTGACTGGTATGAAGTGGAATTTTAGGGTTGTTTTGATTTCCATTTCCCTGATGACTAGGGATGTTGAACATTTTTTTAGGTGCTTCTCAGTCATTTGGTATTTCTCAGTTAAGAATTCTTTGTTTAGCTCTGTACCCCATTTTTAATAAGATTCTTTGATTCTCTAGTCTATCATCTTGAGTTCTTAGTAGATTACATTCCTACAGCTAGCCCTCAGGATCTATTATCTTCTTTGGCAAATTCCCATTCCTGAGGCTGACCACCAAATTGCAACTATCAATGTATTGAAGTCTAGCAATCAAAAGTCCCCCTTGGCTCACCTAATTAACATGGCCTTAAAATTAAGCACCTCCTCCTAACATTGGGTTTTCCCTTTACCTTTATAAGCTGCCATTTTTCTATCTTTCCATGTCTGTCTCTTCTCTATCCAGAGTCAGTCCTTTGTTGTTCAGGGACAAATACATCTTTTTTCTCTTCCCTCTTTCCTTCCCCTTCTCCCTCATCGTTTGCCTACAGTCTTTGTTTCTTATTTCTGGATCTCAGAACTCGGTCCCTTTGATGTAAATACATCTATTTTGTGTTGAGAATCTGGTCTTGGGGGTTTTGAGCTGCTCCTTTTTTTTTTAACCCAGAGGAGAATACAAACCTCTCTTCTGCAGCATAGGAACATTGTGGTGATTTGCTTAATCCCTCTAATTTTTAGTTTACCCAATCTGTTATGTTAAGTTTGTAATCTCCTACCTAAAAATAAAATGGTGTTGTTAAATATCCCAGTAAATAGCAAATAAATAATGGCAGCCTTTATTGAGAGTTCTTTTCTGTTCAAGCCTTCTGCTGGTTGATTGCAATTTCACTTTTTCCAGATGTAATTTTGGAGTTAGGATAGGCTGGGGACATATTTACCAGGCTGTATTTATTCTCAGTAGCCCTTCTCAACATGACTGATAAAATCCTAGTTCTTTATTAAATATGGCAACAGACACAAGAGGAGAGCCCTATCTGCCAATTTCAGAAGTTACTAACTCTGGAAGGAGGCAATTTGTAGTTTCTGATTTGAGGAGTCTTTTAAAACTTTTCCTTGAATAAGATGCAAACAGTATTTGCCTATTCTTGTGTTTGTTTTAGTCTATAGCCTACATTTTAAATTACCTCTAAAATTCAACAACTCTTCAACTGTGTCTGTTTATATTGTCTCATATCAGGCATTATAATAATTTCTAGGCAATATTTAAAATAATTGTAAGACATTTTTAGGATTGACGAAGTGTTATTTACAGTATCTTGTTCATGCATTTAGCCTATTGTATATTGTACATGATACATTTTTCTTAAAATCCTTAGAAGAAGTTGGGGATACTATAGCTTACAGAGGGTCTTGTTTCTGAGGTAAGTCACAGATGGTGGAACACCTTTGTCCCTAAAGCTTAAGCACATTGCCACAAAATCACTGAGGTCAAATCTATTTCCATGCCATTTTTTTCCTGTGATTTCTTGTTAAAGCCCTTTTCTTCCTGTACTGACAACATCTGCTGCTCCCTATTTCTTTGCTGATGCCCATTGTTGCTACAGAGCGACTTCTTTAGCCTTGAAGTGATATTTTGTACCTATTGTTGTGACATTTACTTGTCTGTCTTCCATATTGGACTAATAGTTAATCATAAAGTAAGTCTTCTCTATTGTGTTCAGATCTCTACTGGAATGATAGCTCCAAGGAAATACAGTCTTCCCCACTATGTGTAGGAGTGAATAAAAATTCTCAGTACCTGGTCAGCTGTAAATGGTGACAGTCCCTGATAGACTCTGCTGATAGAATAGTGTTCTTAACGCTACTCATTTTGGCACAGTATGAGTAAAAATTACAGAAGACATTTAAGGGGACCAAAAGGTTAGTAGCTTTCATCAATGGGACAGTTATATATCATGTCAAACACATTTTGCTGGCCTCGTTTGCCAAGTATCAGCCTCGGCTTGGAGTTGGGTTCTGAGGAAGGGGTGTCTGAGAGCAGTGAAACAAATAGCTTGAAGTCAAGTGGGTTATAAACTGAAGACCTATGTTCTGCTTGAGACATCTTTGCAGAGTGCTCTCTTTATGTTCCGCTCTGCACAGCTTTCTCTTGCTGTTCTAAAAACTCTCTGCATAGCTCGTTTATTATAGAGCAAAAGCCCAGTCTTTTATTCACATATTGATTTAGTCATTACCTCAGGCTCCTTTTGGATTATCTTTTGAATCAGCATCCCATGATTCTACCCCCCTTGATTCTTAGAGAAAATGAGCACAAGACTAGACAATAAGGTAGCGGGGTAAAACCCTACCTCTAAATTACCATACCTTGGCCTGAATCTAAACGCTCTCTGTCCCAAGCTGACCTTGAACTCAGGAATTTGCCTGTCTTTTTAAGAACAAACAAACAAAAATGTAGTTGGATGGGACATTTTCCTGAGATTTCCACTCCACAAATCTCTTTATCTTCTTCCTTGATATCCTTCCAACAAACTGCCTGTTCCTTTAGATTTGTGAAGTTCCTTATGCAATTCATATTTCATCCTTATATTTTGCATAGATAAGAAATCAGATAATTTTGAGCTCATGTTTTCAGTGTTTGTTCTTACAGCCTTAAGGGCTGTTCTGAAGATCATATCATTTTACCATTTTGCTGAGATATTAGTCTCACCCTTGTCTCCCGGACTCCTACTGTCACTGATTATCATGGAGTCATTAACCTTGGCAAAAAAGACATTTCTCAAAGGAGGAACATGAAAAAAGTTACATTATTATACAAACAAGCCTTATGCTCTTAACAACCATCAGATTTTGTTGAGGCCCAATCCCCATTGTCTCTATTCCAGGGGTAGAGTTTTGTCCATGTCATTTTGTCCCTTCCATGGCCAGGCTGAACTTGGCACTCTAGTTCTAGAGTTTGAAACTTTTCTTACTTTAGATATCTGGCAACATGACTGAGAAAGAAAAGGTTGAGAGTCAACAGTAATGTAATGACATTTTGTCTGTGGACCAGCAAAAGAATACTGTTTGGTGGATGTCCAGTTGAATTCCAATCCCTGCAGAGGAAAAAGATGGTGCTACAGCTATTCAGTTGATTTCAGTTTTTCTAATGGGCTCATATACATGTCCAGCCTTTGAATTTTTCTTTGAATTTGTTGTAACACTTTTCCTGGTTTCCTCATTAATTAATGAGTTAAATACGATCTTCAGCACCTGCTCATTTCATGCCTACATGAAAGTTATGATTTTAAATTTTGGAAAATTATTCTTGAAAAGTAGTGGTTTTCTAACAAGATGATTTAAAAGTTAAGGGGGAAAAAACTAACAAAGAACAAAGCATCTTTTCTCATGAAAGACCAAGTTTCTTTTGATTCCTGGTGCTTTCATGTTTACTTTAAAACACTCTGCTTGACTTTGATTAAATGAATAATGAAGTATTATTTCTCAGGTACCTATATAAGGACTTATCTGTTTAAATTTGCTCTGACAATCTTTTTACCTTATTTTATTCAAAAGAGTCAACCAAAGAATAAGTATATGTAAGAATGCAAAACTCTAGAATGTCTTTTATGTGTAAAACTGAGATTTCACAGATCTTTGCAAAATGACAATGATTCATTCTTATTAAATGAGGACAAGATATAAAGTTTGTTTATTGAGTTGTCAGAAGAATATTTCTATGGACTATATCTGATTATGCAAACATTGATAAAATAAATATTTCTTATATATTTATGTAAATATATTTATATTTCTACTTGTCTTCATGGAAATATCTAGTGAAATTTTGAGAATTCTCTTATTGTCCAGAATGTGTTCCTATTAATTAGAAGCACAGTGGCAGATTGCTTCCTAATAGCATCTATTACAGAGTTACTATTGGACTATGACTAGTGTAAAAAAATCTTCCAAATTTGAATAGAGCTTTGTCTTGCCAGTGGCTCTAAAAATGAAGATTTTCATTCATTTTGTTCAAAGTTTTACAAAAAAAATCGAGGTATCTAGATCCACTTTTTTTGAGCAACAAAGAATCTTTACCTGTAATTCTTAGTATATTTTATATATTATTATTTGCATAATGTTTCAGAATAATGTGTTATATTTCAAGAGTTTGTTCATTTCTAAGCATTATATTTATGCATTTGTAAATCAGATGTAATATTTGAAGACAGGTGATCATCTTTCTTGTTAGTTGTTTCATGCTAAATGCTCATCAGCTCTTACAGATTTGACAGTTATCAGTAAGAAGTAGCCACACCTGCTTCTGGTTTCTGTCATTTACAGATGGTTTTCCCTTTACTGGTTCTTACTAAGTTAGCAGAGCTTGTGTCAAGAGCAAGTGAGTCTCAAGTACTTCAAACTGTTGACTTTTCTAAGAAAGGCCTCTTGGGGACAGATGACGTTGTTTACCAATGGGTCCAGGCAGGATTTCCAAGCTTTTCTTAGCCAAGAAGCAGCCAATGAGTCCACTGCTTACCCCAGGATCCAATAGAATGCTCTTTAACTATGGGACTAAATGAGTTGTTGAGGGCAGTTTTATGAATATTTCTAGGGGATATGGTTGATTCTTTTTATGGTATTGCCCTCTTGTAAATATGTGATCAAACACTCATTCAAATAGTTAAGCTATGTATAATGCATGACAATTTAATGGATAGATTTCAGAATTGTGAAGCATAGTGAAATCTTCTAAAATGTTATCTGATTCCCACCAACCCAAATCAGGAATATGTAATCATTTTACTCCTTATCTATGGTAAATATTATTTATGTGTGAAGATGTACAGTAAAATTCTCTACTCATTTGCGTAAAGATATTATTCTAAAAATCAAGTATGCAACTGCATTAAGTGCTTGTCTGGAGAAAATATCAAATGCATCTAATTTTAAGGTATAAAAATTGCCTTTCTCATGAAGGTACCTCCGGAAAACTGGCCTGGCCTGGTTTGCGGGGGCCCAAGTATTACAGATGGCAAAAAGTATCACTTTCTGGAAAGACCAGGACCTAAACAAAAGAAGGATTTGCCTAAGCTTATAGGCGCTGCAGGAATCATCCAGTGAAGAAAAATAGGACTAGGCTTATTTCCTTAGCATTGGAAGGTATTCAGTACAAAGGTGGAAAAGTCTAAACTGAGATTCTTCAAGCAAACTTTTCAGTGGGTTATCTGTGACTGAATCCAGAGCTCCAGTTTCCACCATGGGTTCTCGAAGGGCTCTTGGAGCACTTGTAGCAACCAGCAGGGCAACATTAATAAGGCTCACCCTACAAGGGTTTGTTTTTTAGAACTATTCTTAAGTGGGAAAATGTTCTAGAAAAAAATATTGCAAGTAATTTTAATTGGGTCAAAACGTTGCCAATGGTTACCAAAAGCAAGTTATGTACCTGTCTGAACTGGTTCTTTGGAACATCTGATATTACAGGGTTTGTCTTTTAATTGTTTTTGTGACATTTTTATAAATCAATAGAGACAATTATATGTAGCAGGTTCTATAAAATAAATACCACTGCCACAAGGAAAATAATTATTGTGCATAAGCATACAAAGAGTCTTATGTTGCAGAGGCTTATTTGACTTCACTTTCTATTGTGGGGATATCCAGGGTTGCATCTGTTCAACTGATGTTTTATGAACATTCTCTGTATGCCCAGCAAGACAGAATTCTTATTTTTATTTTAATACTAATTAGACCTCAAAATAAGGTATTCTTATCAAACATTGTTCTTAGGTGAAGGGAAAAAAGTGTGGCAAGGTGGAATGAACTTGTTCAGCTTAAACAGCAAGCTGTAAGAGAAGGTTTTAACAAGGGCAGCTCAAATTGCTCCCTACCCTACCACTCATGATGTGTGGCTTAACATTTTATAACTGTTTAAACATAGGCATCTTTTTGACATTAGGTTCAATTTATTCAATTAGTCCTCAAATAGAAATTTTATTTGCACACAGTTCTGGGAAAATCCCTATCTTAGTACATGTTTGGCTGTCATACTGAAGATCACAGAGAGGAATTTGAGGAGTAAATATTTATTTAGACACAGTTTACAGATGCATCTGGTGAAACCCTTCTTGCTTATGCATACAACACCATGCAGGCAAGAGAGCCTGAGGACACTAACTCAGTCTCCAGCTTGGAAATGCACAGTTACATTGAATTTGAGCCCAGCCGATTTGGTTTCCTTTAATCTTAATCACTTCTCTAAGTTCTACCTGCACCCACCATAGTCCGACTGCTTCTTCATCTTTAAACTTCTTTGTAAGAACTACATTTCAATGTGAGTTTGAGTGTTGCCACGTGTGTTTAGAACCCAGCACTGTGACAAAATATCTGGGATATTCAACTTAAATGGAGGAAACCAATCAAGGCTCATAGTTTCAGATTTTTTAGATTTTTTTTTTTTTTTTTTTGGTCTAGCATTACTTGGCTCTGTTGCTTTCTGCTTGTAGCTCTGCACAACTCCTGTAGTAGCAGTGGGTGTCAGAGATGCATGCTCATGCCATGGTTGCCAGGAAGCCAAGAGAGCTGGGAAAGTGTCAATCATTGAATAGCTTCTTCAAGGACACATGCTGATGCCCTAACTTACTTTCACTAGGCCCTACTGCCTCCAACAGCATCACTGGCCTTAAAAATGTGTGTCTCTGGGAAACACATCCCAAATCATTGCTCCAAGAGAGGTATTATACCTCTTATTGCCGATATGTGAAAGGAGGCTCAGCAAAAAACCATGAAACTTAAATAAAACTTAAACTAGAAGAAGAGCAGTGTTTCCAACTAGACCATGCTCAACCTTGGTGTCCACTTGTGCATTCAGCTTTAGTCTGTTGCTTGCTTGAGCCTGCCTGCCTTCTGTAATGGGCACTGAGTCCCTCTGCCTGCCTTCTGTAATGGGCACTGAGTCCCTCTGCCTGCCTTCTGTAATGGGCACTGAGTCCCTCTGCCTGCCTTCTGTAATGGGCACTGAGTCCCTTTGCCCTTGATGTTAATAATCTCCGAGAGTCCAGAGCTCAGGTGATAGAGAGGCAGTCTTCTTTTTCTTCTTGTTCTCCTTTTCCTCCTTCTCCTCTTTCTTCTCCTGTGCCTCCTTCCTTGTAAAGGGGAGCTTGTCTGTAAGACCTCAGGTTTCATTAACTGTTAAGCCCATTGCTGGAGGATATAAAAAAATGGCTTCAGTAAATAAAATTACCATCAGAGAAAGGACAGAGTCTAGCACTTTATAGAGAGGGTAGACTTCCTTTTCTTATCTCTCGTTGCCATGCAAACAATACCTGGCTTTGAAGGAGAGATGCCCTTCCTTCTCTCATTACTCCTTTTCCAGTATGTTCCATCCATCCCCTCTTGATCTGGGTTTCTGGCAGAGTAAGAAACACAGCCCTGCTGTCACATAGCCAATCCTGGTATTGCTTAGTAATGACTTAGCGGTGTGCTCTTGGCTGCCTCTACCCTGATTTCAGCTGCTTTTTGTTCACTCAGTGGCAGATTGTTAAATAACATGTGTTTCATATGCACCACGTTCCTCGGCCATGTGGCATCTGACATTTTTATTACTGCCTGTCACAAACGTCACAGAATCTAAACTCGCAGTCCTTAGCATATCACTTATGCTGGGCCTTTACTCTCTAGCATGGGGAGACATTGCCAGCCCTTTGGGAGTTAGCTCACTTAAAGAGAAAAAAAAATGTGTTTGTTGTTTATTTCTTGTGGTCACTGGGTGTGCTAAAGCTGGGGCTTAGCGCCTCCTTCTGTAGGAAAACACAGACAACCTCAGCTTCTGTCTCTGCAAGGAGTGAACAGAGAAGAGAATCATGCTCAGGCCTTGTTTGTTCATGGCACACAAGCAACTTGTTTCCAAATTACAAGTTGACTCATTTCTTGTCATGTCAAATTTTCTCCTCTTCTGCATTGCTCCTGTGACTGGCACTACTGTCTGTCCATCAGATCAGTCGCAGGGCCTGGGTCTGTGTTCCCTCTTTCTTCTCGTGTTCATTCTTTGGAAGTCCTGCCAATGTATCTAAAACAGCTTTGCCTTTTTGTCGGTATGTGATGGGTAAGCATGCTGAGGGTTGAATTGAGATTCACGAGGCTTAGAAAGTGCTCTCCTCCAGAGCAACATACCATCCCTAATCCATAATTAGCCATCCTTTTCTTTAAAATTATATTACCTGTATATATACGAATATGAACTTCCCCCAAATAATAAAGACATTATATCTTTTAAAAAGGTATTCAGGCAGGTATCAAATTCCTATGTTTTCAAGCATTTGTCAACAATCACAGTAGATGTCTCCCAGAGTCCATATCTTCCTTATTACCAAGTAAGGATCGAATTTCAAAACATTGTTGGTTCTGTTCACTGAAGAGGAGTGTTTGAGCCTGAGAGCTGTTTGGTCCCTAATCTTCCTCAGGTCTAGAGTCTCTCAAAGTTAAACTGCATAGCTCTTTATTCACCCGAAACATTTTCCTTTGGGTTTTCAAGGGGGATTTTTTTTTTCTTTCAAGCAGGAGGAATTCTAAGCGCTGCTTTCCTAACCAGATTGATTGAAATACAAGCCAAATTACTTAAAAATGTAATTTTAACCCCTGCGTGCTTTCATTTTTCATCCTTCTGGTTCCACTTTTACCTAGACACCTGCAGGTATCTGCAGGAGGGAAAAGAAAGACAGACTTCAGTTCAGTAGAACGCAGCCTCCCTGTCTTGTTGCTCCAGCCTGTGCTTGGTACCTGGAGCCTGCCTTGGCCACAGTGAGAACTCCCTTCTTGAAAACTGCAAGCCACTTTGCTTCTTTAGCTTCAGAGACTGCTAATTCCATTCAGAGTGCTTTCCTATTTCCTGTCTCTCCTTCAAACTCTCCTTCTCCCTCTTCCCCTTTCCTCGCCCCTGCCCAGCGGGACCACATCACACCTGCTCCGTGTTCCTGGCAATGCCGGACCCTGCACGGTACCCCTGCTCATCCTCACACCTCTGTGCTCAGTGAAGTGGTCCTGCACTCAGTGGGGTGCAAACATGAAAACGTTTTATTTTTATTCAGGCTTCGCTTTGAACTGTGTTCTGTTGACTCGTCCTTTTGTTCCTTCAGATCTGAAACTGTGGCTTAGCCTCTTTCAGTTATTAAAATCTGGATCGATCTGACTCAGAGCTCAGGGGTCACACCCTGTGTTGTCAGCTCCTGACTCTGTGAAACCTGATCTGTTGTGGAAAAGGGGAGTGGTCGGTCATTCCTTCTTCTCCTGGAGTCACACTCCTTGTGCTTAAGCCCTACTAGAAGACAGGGAATGGGGTAAGAATTGGCTTTGAAACTCCATGTGGAAGGCGAACCTGCTCTGGCTGGGCCTGATTTTCTATGACTTAAAGAGTACAGCAGCATTTAAACACCGCCCTTATCAGTAGGGTTAAGCACACCCCAGAATTCCCTTGTTCAGTAGACAGGGTAAGGCTTCCTTAGATACAAAGGGAGGTGAAACTCTAACCTTCCTCAAAGTGTCCCTGTCCTTGAAAAAGGCTCTTTCCCACCCAAAGCTGTCTAGAGGATGTTCAAGTGTGACAACGTATTGTTGGAAATATTTGGCTGTTATTGAGGTCATCTTTTATTTGAAATATCAACAGGGAATCTTTATTTAAAAACAAATGGCAGAGGTGTGCATCTGATAGCTTTGCTCTTAGCTTGGGACGAGGAAGTTAGTGGAGAGGACAGGGCTGATGACTAGTATTTTGTCAACTTAACAAAAGCTAGTCATTAGGAAAAGCCCCAAGTGAACAAAGGCCTCCATAGGATCAGGCCATAGGCCTGTAGGGGATTTTCCTAAGCACTGTGAGTAGTGTCCCTCCCAGGCTAGTGGACCTGTGTTCTGTAAGGAAGCAGGCTGACCAAGCCATGGTGAGCTAACCAGTAAGCAGTACCCTCTGCATCAGGGTCCTGTTGTCCCTGAGTTCCTGCCCTTTCTGATTTTGATGGTGAACAGTGATCTGGAATTGTGAGTGAAATCAACCCTTTCTTCTCCAAGTTACTGTTGGCCATGTTGCTTCACCATAGCAACCCTAATCCCAAGTAAGAAAAGGACCAAGGAAGGGGGCCCTAAGGCACAGAGGAGCCCAGGACCAGGAGAGCACTGTCTTCTTCTCTTAATTAATGAGTTACTTTGTTTAGTTATTGGCTGGTTGATTAGGGCTGGGGCTCAATCTCAGAACACTGAGAATGCCAACCACAGTCCTCCTGAGAGTTCTCTCCTGCCACATTCTTCCCTTTAAATACTTGACAAATAGGACAATTAAGCAGCAGATTCCTGACAAGGACATTCTGTGGGTTTAGAAACGTTTGCTCGAATTTTTAAATATTTTTATATTCATCGTTCCTCAAAATGAGTGCTGCTCTTTCTTTGTTTCTTTCTTCCTCTTTTCTGAGACGAGGTCCCTTATATTCTAGGCTAGTCTTCAATTCTTTCTGTAATCAAGGATGAGTTTAAATGTCTGATTCTTCTGCTTTCTGATCCCCACTTCCTAAGAGCTAGGAGTAACTGGACAGAATTGCTATTGCTTAACTCGGATACCTTGTAGATTGCTGACATGTATTTCAGGTGGAGTGTGATATCAGAATAAGGGGTGGGAGGCTCCCATGTCCTGGTGTTCTTTAGGATGCTCGTTTATCTATATATATATAGAAGAAAGCTGGTTTTCTTCTGAAATCACCAATCGTGTCCAACATAGCTACTGATGACTCCATTGCAGAGCATCTCACACCAATTGCCAGTCTTCCTTTGTCTTCTTTATAACAAGTCGTGCAACTAATGGGTATTTTCTCCTTTTTCTCTCTGCATTGTTCCTTACAGTGAAAAATGACTGTGTGTGTATGTATATGTATATGTGTATGTATATGTATATGTGTATGTGTATGTATAGGTGTAGGGGTAGGGGTATGTGTATGTGTAGGTGTAGGGGTATGGGTATGTGTATGGGTATGTGTATGTGTATGTGTAGGTGTAGGTGTAGGTGTAGGGGTATGTGTATGTGTATGTGTATATGTGTATGTGTATGTATATGTACATATTTATCATTTGAGTGCTTGCTCTGCTGACAGTCTCAAGGCCAGTTCTCAGGGAACTGTTATTAAGAAAGTAAGCAAAATAGATTCTTTGTACTCATATTTATTCAGGCTGGAAGTCTGAAGTTACATAGTGGGCAGGCTCCCTGTTGAATACTGGAGTATTCCTACCTTGTCTCTGATGTTTGGTTGGCTGATAGTGTTGGCATCTCTTCACTGACAGCTACAGGGATCCCAGTCTTCATGTTTCTTGTCATGTACTTGAGTTTTTCACTGTGAGATTTAGTCTTTTATTCATAAGGTTTCCACCCCTAACATTTGGTCACAGTGATAAAATGCCTGGCACACACAACTGGAAAGAAGAAAGGAATCTTCTCTTGGCTCATAATTTCAGAAATTTCATTTGAATGTCACCTGACTCCAAATACTTTGATACTCAAGGCAAGGCAGGATGCCCTGGAAGCAGGGACCCATAGCAGATAACACTGCTCAGCTCATGGGAAACAGAAATCAGAAAGAGAAGGAGTGGGAGAAGACGGAAAAGGGAAAAGAAGGAAAGAGGGGAATAGGGTGGGATCAAGGGAAAAAGGTTACTCTACAAAAACATGGATTCTTGCTTAGTCCCTATAGCTGGTACTTACCTTCTGCTACTCACTATCTCCCTATAATACCCTCAAATACTGAGTCCACCTATGACTTATGCCTACCTTAGGTCATGGCTCTCATGACACAGTCACTTTCCCAAGGCCCCACATACATTCATTTAATTAAGGACCAATATTTCAACATAGGAGTTTTCAAGCAACATTCTCTACTGGAGTATGTACCTGTCTGAATTTGACTAATTATACGTATAATAAGTACATTTCTAGATACTACAGTTACAGATATCTGGGACTTAGAAAAAATAAGCATTTTTCATTTGAAGTACTTTATTTTCAGGTAATAATTATTGGTTTTTATGTTTAAACTGTTTGGCTGGAAGGGTCTTAGAAGGAATTATATTGTTCAACTTCTACTATGACTAAATCATAAGAGCAAGGAGCAACATGGTAATGTTGTGGTTAAATTTAATAGTACTTTTAGATGTTTTTATTTAGATCTGTGTACCATTTGTGCATTTTTAAAATTAGCTCTTTTCCTTCCTTCTTCCCTTCTTTCTGTTTTGGAGGATAGTTTTTTTTTTTTTTTTTTTTTTTTTTTTTCTTTAAAATCGATTGGAATTTTTAGATCAGTGAGGTTCAGAATGACCACTATAAAATTTTACATGCTCTAATTTTCCTTTTCCACACTCCTGGTGTGTACTTAAGGTTACTATTTTCTATATTTCTAAAAATGAAGATGCTAACAACAGGCTCACATGGGTCCTCATCCCACATCTCTCAGCAAACGTCCAGGAGTAGCTTATTCAAACCCATGATGCCATGCTGTTTGAGAAGCATTTCTTATATATTACAGTTTGAGCACTCACTGTGTAACAGAAAGCTCATTGGCTGTTGCCTTTCATAGCTCTAATTTCCTGCAAACACACTCTGTAAACTCTCCCATGGCACTTATCATCCTGAGGTTGAACTTGCTCCTCTTGATTTGTTTGTCATTTGCAATGAAGTTTTGATACATAGCATAACAAATGCAGTACCTACTGTGTAAATACTGTTCTCATTCATGTACAGGATATACTGCAAGCTGTCATTTCTAAGGACGCAGTTGTGAAGTCTGATCACTTCAATTAAATGCTCTTCTGGTATGTTTGTCAGAAAATTCAAAATGTGCCTATGATTCTTTCAAAGTATTGTATGAGATCTTTAACATTCTGGATGAATAAAAACATATTGAAATGGTGGATTATATAGTATTCTGCTACTGCTAAGTGCATACTACCTTCTTATCTTTTTGTCCTCACAGCATTGAACTCTTTAGAAACAGATGTATTTCAGATTCTTAATCTCAACCTGTTTTTCTGACCATTTCCAACTTTCTTTTGTGTTATAATTTTTTATTAAATTTATTTATTCAGTTAGATTTGCGTGTGTGTATTTGTGGGAATCTGGCATAGTGCAAATGTGCAGGATAGAGAATAATATCAAAGAGTTGATTTCTTTTTCTTCCAAAGATTGATGGCAGGTCTTCAGGAATTACTGAAGAAATGCTCCAGTTCTCCAGTCGTCTTGCTAGTTTTCTGCTTACTTCTAACTACATACTCACCTAATGTGACAGGGAGGTATTGCATTGCAGTCTAGATGCTGGTCTTTCGGGATCTCTGGAGAGGAAGACACTGCTTTTCAAGGCATTCTTATAAGTGGTTTAAGGCAAATGTTACTTGCCACTACAAAATCTCTGATGTAAAGAA
Organism: Micromys minutus; assembly: GCF_963924665.1. NCBI lineage: Eukaryota > Metazoa > Chordata > Mammalia > Rodentia > Muridae > Micromys > Micromys minutus. The sequence goes on along the minus strand of NC_137977.1, from coordinate 4,613,069 downwards.
CATCAGGGAGTGAGGGTTTATCTAGGTTCATTCTGTGAGAAGGTGAAATCCATGCATGTGGGTAAAGTGTATTTCAGACAAATAAGCAACTGATTGCGTGTTATTCGCAGACAGGAACGCAGGTGCTTGGCTTGCTTTCTTATTTTTGTTCAGTCCAGAATTCCAGCTCATGAACAGGACCACAAACATTCCTAGTGGGTCTTCTGACCTCAGGGATACTTCTCTGGGTATCTTCGTATAGCCAGATCCTAAGTGTGTCTTCCAGATGATACTAAATTTTGTTGACAGTCAAAACTATGCATCATAGCAATGTTGTTATTTTCTAAAAACTAAGAGACTGTCATAGAAATGAAAAAGAAGGAATCAGCATGCTAAGATTGTGTCTACTTTCCTGTTTATAGATATAGATTGGTTTATTACGTGTTGGAGTAATGGGGCATCCATCACTCCACATTGTGTATGTGGAGGTCAGAAGACAACACTCGGATGTTGGTTCTCTTTTTCCATCATGTGGGTCTAGAAACCAAACTTATTATCTGGCTTGGAAGTTGAGTATTTTCCTGGGCTCATCCATCTTGTTGGCCACTTTCTCTTATTTTTACTTTCATAGTGTTTGAGAAACATTATCTCTCTTTCAACACATTGTTAGTACTCTTTTTATTTATCTTGAATCTAGCAGGAATGAAAGAAGTGGGAAGAGGCTGAGGGAATGAGGTTTAGAGCCACATTGTTATAAGTCCTGTAACCTTTGGTGTCATTTCCCTTCATGCAAATTTAATTGAACCTTTGAATTTGTCACTACTGCTTCTGTGAGCTTGTACTCTCTCTATGCAGGTCTTAGCTACCATCCTTCCAAGGTTATTTTTAATCTCTAATTTGCTGGGATATGCAAATTCTTTAAACTTTTACATGCAATGTAAAGAGTAAAACCCAGTCAACAGCATCTCTTTGGGTTTAGATAATATACGTTATGTACAAATTCAACACACACATAGTTTATTACTGTTATGTCTGTCAAGCCTCCTAGTTCTTCTGTGTTATTAAAATCATTCTGGTGACCAAAATGATGAATGTATTCTACATCTCTCATTCTAAGACTTCTAGTGTAATTATTGTAACTTGGTGGCAGGTTCTTAATGATATGTAATATGGAATGTTGTGGTATTTTTAATGAAGTACATGCAATTATTTTTGTTGGAGTCACTGAAGTCACAGTCATTGAATAGGGATTCAAGTCATAAAATGCCAAAATACTGAGTCCAAAGCTAGTTAGCCGACATTGCTACTTTGTGTACCAACATTTTCAAACTCGTGGATCCACATAGTTACTGTTAGTAAAATAGTCTTTTATACAAATCCCAGCCGTGACCGCACGTCTCCTAAAAGCCATATATTACCCATTGTTACATTCTCCATCATTGTTCAGAAGGTGACAAGGTGAGTCCAAGGACAGCCTGGTGTCTTACTAACGATGAAGTGTCAAAATGACTTTCTGGTTTTTTTCAAAGCTCTGAGAGCTAGCTGCATCCTTCCGAACACACTGCAGTTGTGATGAGTGAGGTATAGGGCAGATGGAGAAGGTGGTGTTCGTTGCGTTGTGTGGGCTAATTTTCGGGGAGTGTGCTAACCTTGTTTTGTATCTGGAGCTGCCTGACTCATTTCGTTTTTTGCTTTCCTGGTTCATTATGCCGTCCTCACTCCATATGGTGCCATTGTCTCTCAGCTCGTATTTTCATCAGCTAGCACAAGTGTGCTGCCATTTAATGCTTCAGAAATTTAAATCCATGGGTGGCAGTTCAGATGCTAAAACACTGTGGTAAATCTACCCAAGGAAAATGAGTCTAAGAGTTGTTTTATGCTTTCCAATCAAAGTGGATCTCCATGCTAAGAACAAAGCTCCTTAGGTCACCTGCCTGAAAAAAGAAGTGGTGGTCAATTAGAGAGCATCAGATAAGAACTTTAGACTTCTTAACTTACAATGAATTGAATCAAAAGAAAGGAGGAATAGATTGTTGTTCCAGTTGTGAATGATATGGTTACCTGAGCTCCTCTAACTCTTCATTCTTTCCTCTGGGAAGGAGAAAGATCTGTTTCTTCAGATTTTCTCCTTTACTTTCTGTGTGTATATGTATGTGTATGTATGTATGTATGTGTGTGTATATATATGTATGTGTGCGTATGTGTGTGCTAGTGTGTGTATATGTATGTATATGTGTGTGTATATATGTATGTGTGTGTATGTGTGTGCTAGTGTGTATGTATGCATGTTTGAGTGTGTGCTTATGTGTGTGTATGTGTTTGTGAGTTGTATGTTTGTGTGTGAGTGTATACATATGTGTATATGTATGTGGGTGTGTATGTATATGTGTATGTGTGAGAGTGTGTACATATGTGTGTATGTGTATATGTCTGTTTGTGTGTATGTATCTGTGTGTGTGTGTGTGTATATATATATATATATATATATATATATATATATATATAGTTGTGTGTGATTGTGTGTGAGAGAATGTATATGTGAGTGTTGGTGCATATGTGTCTGTCTGAGAGAAAGAGAGAGAGAGAGAGAGAGAGAGAGAGAGTTATTGATGCTTTTCCCCAGTCTTTTTCTACCTTTTTTACTTCAAAGAGGATCTTTAATAACCCTGGAGTCAACCAATCTGGATAGACTCTGGTAGACTCTGGTCAGCAAGTCCTAGCATAATTCCTCTCTCTGCCTCACAAACGCTGTGCTGGAATTGCAGACATGCAACCCACTGACAATTTACATGGTGTTGGGATCTAAAGTCAGGTCCTCAGACTTCTTGGCAATCACTTTATCATCTGTGTCATATTCTATGCCCCATGTCCCCAAGTTTTAAACATCTAAACTGAATTCTCTTAATTCTAGGCAACAAACAGCCGCCCAGGATAGAAGGTCTCTGTGCATAAAGATGGCAGGCTCCAGCCTGGAAGTTCACTGTTGCTGTGGGTCGCTAGTAATGTATCAGGCTGCAGCACTCACGTGCAGGACAGTATTCAGTGAGTCTTCGGAATCCTGAGATCAGCCAGCTGGATGGAGGCCCTGAGTTACGTAACTGTTGTTCATTGTCTTGGAGACAAGTACCCTTGACACATAAAGGAGGTTGCCTTTTGGCAGGTTGGTGAGGTGCACAGGTGACTTCTCAGTAGTTGCCTCTTCAGAACAGGTGAGTATGGCTTCTATAACTCCCCAGATTAGCCCGGAGAATTACTTCATTCTGGACATGGCTCTTTTTGCACAGTTTCAATTATATATTTTAGTGCTTGCTATAGTCTTTAGGGGGAGGGGTAAAAGTAAATTTTATTTGCTTACATCTCTTCTTCTAGCTTTCGGAGTACTGGCGAAATACTTAGGGCTGCCAGAAAGAGGAGTGTAATTAATGAAGTAGTGGATCCCAGAAGAAATGAATAGCTCGGTTTACTTTGAGGGAAAAATAGAGGAGCCCAGTGCTTTCCAGCAGCTCTTGTCAAAGGGAAGTGAGTAGCTGAAAACAAAGAAAAACCTCACTCTTATTTGATTTCAGTAGCCTGTGGAGGACATTCTTGATTCCTTTGGCTTTTGTAGGACTAACAACGGTTTGTAAAATATTTTATACCAAGTTCATAGAGTGTTTGTGATATAAGGTCATATCCCTAAGTACACTTGGATGCTGCAGGTCTTTGTGAGCTTGGGGAAGGCGCTGGAGCTAGCCTTGAGTTTTCTGGTACATAGAATTTCAGTTCACCCACCAAGGACCTCAAACCCAAGTGGTGTTGCTTTTTTATCTTTGGGTTCATTTTGTTTTGTTTTGTTTTTTTCAACTTAAAATTTAAAAAATATATCGACAGCAAGAAATAAGTGAGTTTTAAGATAAAAGATGGAACCATGAAATCTACAGGAATGTCAATGATGAGCCTGACTTTGCTCCTCATAGTTATGGCCTCACACGTTGGAATGGGTGTGTGGAAGGAAGTTTTCAAGTGAGTGTGCCCACCTTTATGCATACACTTGCTCTAGACTGAACACACCTATGCTCCTGTCTTAAAACTCTAAACACCTTCTAAACATTCATTATATTCATTACATTTCAGTTCCTTAGGATGCAGATTTAGGCTTAAGCTCCTGGATGACTGTTACAGATGTCTATTGCTTTATTTGTATGGATCTTACCAATTTACTGACTAATGTTCATCTCCTGGCCAAGTGGATTTTTCTTCATGTTTTATCAGCCACCTACTTGTGCTAAGGTGTTTGCTGTCATAATTCCCTTATCATTTGTAGAGACTAAGAAAACCCCAACATGACTACCTCTCAACCAAGCATGTATATTAAAAATCAAGAGCAATAGAGTATTTAATTAAAATCCTTTGCAGTGGTGAGCTCAGGTGAAGTGAGGGACCATCTATGATGATATAATCAATCTTTAATTATGTCATCTTATGTTTATGGGAATCCTCTCCTGTGTCCTAACTGCTAACCACAAATAATTAGGATGGATATCACCAAGAAACAAGTCAATGTTCCACTCAGTGGTTACAATGACTCTGAACTCTTAGAGAAATCCTTTTTTCTCATTGGCTTTATTGGTAAAAATTTTAATTCATTGTGATAAGCAGTTCTCATAATTCTCTTACTATTCTTTAGTCTATATACTATATTACACATTTATTATATATTGGCAGCACTGAATAAGCTTGGTATATATTAGAATATATACACATATATAATGTTATCATAATATTACAATACGGTACTAATATAATTAAATATAATATAACATTTCAGTAAATATTTAAAAAGTAAAAAATAGTTTATCTTATCTCTTTATAGGCCCTGCGATACCACTCCATGGACTTGATTCTAGTACAGAACCCCAAGCACCTCTGTTGCCCAATCTGAACCACCAGCAGGGTCTCACTCTGTTCTCACAACTCCCCTCTCTTGATGGTTTTCTTTCAAGTTTCCCATTGCCTCTGCCCCAAGGCATTTCTTTATGTCAAAATCCCTCACAAATACAACTCTATAACTCAGTAGGTTTTCATACAGTTTTATGTGTTCAATTCTCAATCCACAAACTCTACACAACAAATTACATCAAATAGACAAAGATACAAACAGCCCTTCTCTATGAGATATTAGATCTATAAAATCCTAAATGTTCATAGGTATTTAACACCAATTAAACCCACCTGGATCTTGCTTGTCTTTCTGGATCTCCATGTTGGGCCCTCTCACTCCTCCCTTGTTCCCCTGACCCTCTCTCTCTCCAGCTCCCTTACCCTGCCCAGTCACTGGCTCTCCTTTATTTTTCTAATTAAAATAGGAAGGTTCAGATGAAATTACCTCATGAGTATGTGACTGGGCAGTCCTTCTTAGGGAAGTAGAATTAACATTAAAATACAAACAGCTTCAAGACAATTTACAATAATATGATATTATAACAATAGTATATAATATATTTATATCCATAAATATATTAAGATGAATTCTCAGGTAGCTTAGAATAAGCATGAACTTTCTGTATATTCAGTAGCCAATGATGACCACAAATTTCTAGTGTTCTTGTTTTCATCTTGCTTACCTCCTAGTACCAGAAGGGTACTATCATACTTAGTTTATACAGTGCTGTGAATTGAACCAACAAGCCTTATGCATTCTAAGCAAGGTAAGTACTCTATTAACTGATACACACCTGTTTTTAAATACTATGTTTTTGGCTGAACAAATATACAGACTGGGTCTGGCTGAGCCATCTTTTGATTTAAGATATTGGTACTTTGAAATGCCATATTACACTACTAGCTCATTCTGAGGCTGTGGTGATCTAAAACACAAAGTATAGTCTTAACAGTTCTTGATGATAATAAAGTCTCCCCATCCCTGATAGCACAGAATCTCCCTCTGAATTAAGTGCAGAATGTTCCACAGATCATTGTTTTAGAGCATCTTGTGGTAAAGATTTAGCTCTAGTTGTATTAAGAAACTTTACATGTTTTCCATCATGGAATGTATTTATTCATATTGAGAAAAATTGGAGCTTTACAAAACACTAAGTCTTCTACATTCTGTTAGAACATTGATTAAAAACATTGTATTCTAAAAGATAACAAGGGATAATATTGCTTTATGCTTTAAAATAATACCAATTCACTTATTCATTCACTTGTTAAAAATATCCACAATAGTCTAAGACATGCCAACTCTTGACTTTGCAGATACTTGTTTAGTAAATACACAGAACCTTAGCCTTTATGGAGTATGTTCTGTGGAAGAGCTGAAAACTCATAAGATTGTGGTAGGAAATTAACAAAGAGATAGTTTAGTAAATTGGTTGGGTAGATAGGTGCCTAAGCTATCAATAATGTTGAAATGAGTGACATTTAAACCAATATCTGCAAGTCAGGAGTGATCCAGTACCCAAAGAGCTGGGAGAGCAACATTCCAGATAGAAGGAGCAACCAGTACAGGCAAAAGAAATGAGCATTGCCTGGTTAAGAACTGAAGGGCACCTGTTTGAAGGCAATTTTGTAGACATGAAATAAGCACTCGGAAAAGAGCACAAAGGACAGTGTTGATAGTTATTTAGAATTTTTTTTCTGCATCACCAGTAGACAATTGTTCATTTAATAAACAACCCCTCTCCATTCTTTGATATCCAAAACATATTTTTCTACATTGCTCATAAAAAACATGATAGAAAACTGATGTATTGTGAAAGTCTTGCTTTACCTATGAAGTACTTTTGCAATGTATAATTCAGATTGAACAAACAAATTTAGTTCCTTTGAATGCATTCTCAGGTAATTGATAGTTTATTTGTTCCCTGCTGTTGGATCATGTGTTAATGGTTCTATTGTAGACTTTTATTATAAAGTTCAGCATCACATAATTCTTAGAATTAATGGTTTTGAGGTGAAATTTTTCCCAATCTGCTATCTATCTAACCCTGCCCCCACTGCATAGACATAATCATAAATGGTCCTCGATGAAATATGTGATACAGTTCAATGTTCAGAAAAATGTCTGCTTGACTTAGAAGATGGCAGTTCCTTGCCTACAAATGTAAATGACTTTTCTGGCTTATTTTTAAGTATAAAGATCTCTTTTCTTAGCAAACAGAGCAAAGAAAGCAAATCTTTACCCAATTCTGTTTTCATCTGCCAACTGGGGACTTTACATCATGTGTCCCAACAGGTGAGTCACCACACCTGAGTCAAGGAGCTTTCCTTCCTTCTTTATGCATAACTAGCATATGGCAATAGACATACATCCTCCCAGAAATAGAAGTTATAAGTTTTTGAATAGAAATTCTAAATATAAGAATATCAGATAGAAAAGCTAAGAGGAAGTCAGAACTCAGGTAATGGACATGAGTTATAAGAGAGGATGTAAAACTGATCATCTTTTGTGTTCTAATTCTATCATGGACTTTTCTGTTTTGGCAGGGGTAAGTGCATAAAATATAGTCTATTCTGAAAGTGTAAAATGTAACATGTCTCCACAATTTCTGTTTAAAATGGCAGTTCTAACTTTTATAAATTTATTTTAAGTTGCATAGTTTTAGTTCTAGTTAAATATGGCATGTGATGTTTGTATTTATTTGAAAGTTTTTAGTAATAAAGTTTATTATTAGTAATAGATATACTTGACAACAATAAATCCTGAATTTTAGTCAGTGGAAAAATAATGCAATGTGGTGTGTTGATTGTCAACTAGACAGGATTTAGAGTCATTGAAGAAATAAGTTTAGGGCATGTCTATGATAGCTTATCTAATTAGGTTAACAGAGGTGGGAAGATACAACCTGAATGTGGAAAGACCATTCCATGAGCTAGTTCCCAGGCCACAGACAAACACAGAGCTAGCTGAGTACAAACATTCAAGTATCACTGCTGATTACAGATATAATGTGACAGCTACCTTCTCCTCCTGCCACACCCCAAGTTATGTATGTTGTCTCCCAGTGTGAGTTGTAACTAATACAGGGAGAACATCCTTTCAGGGATTATTTTCATTGATAGTAGCATCCTGTGGTGATAAAAATAAGAGCTTGTAAGATGTGACAAAGAACTACAAGAGAGATAGATCAATTAGTAAAGCGCCTGCTACACATGTATGAGACTTCTGAGTTCAATCTCTAACACCCATGTGAGAACTGGGGCATAGTGGTTTGTTTTTATAACCTCAGTGCTAAGGAGACAGAGACAGCCAGATCTCTGGGCCTCTAGCCAGCAAGTGTAGCCCAACTAATGAACTCTAGTCTAGTAAGAGACTAGTTTCATGGAACAATCCAGTGAGAGAGAGAGAGAGAGAGAGAGAGAGAGAGAGAGAGAGAGAGAGAGAGAGAGAGAGAGAGAGAGAGAGAGAGAGAACTATGTAATACAAGTCTGCAATGTCTCATGTGACCATAGGAGTTGGAGCCTATTGGCTTTGGCTAATCACAGTCTAGTTGTGATAATAGATTTCCTGGAAATCATAGTATGAGGGTGATTAGAATAAACCAAAAGAAGTGATCTGGCCAAACTCAGGAGCCTAGCAAGTTCAACACTGAGGAGTCATGAAGAAAGATATGATTAGTTTATAAAAATATCCTGAATAAAAAGTGGGTCTTCCTTATGATGGTTTAAACACAGCTATAGTTCACTTCAAAAATTTTTATATGTATCTTTACATAACATGTTAGAAAATGATTTTCTTAGGATTTTAAAAGAAAATTTAAAATACATCCAATATGCCAGTAACTATCCCCTTCCTGTCATTTGAGGCAGAATTATGTTCAATGTTACAAATGGTCACAACTTAGTCTTAGACCAGTGCCCTGACTGAATGTCTTTGATTATAGCACATTTAGAGTATCTTACAGTCAAATATTATTGTGGGAAAATATTCATTAAATTTTCTTTGTAACACAGTGTGAGCAGTGACTCCTCTATCAAAAAATTATCTATGTATCATTTCTTGTTAAGTTCTTTAAGCTTTGCCAGATTTTAGAGACACATCGAAAGGATGAAGCTCATTTCTTCTTATTTTATCAAAAACGATTTGGATATTGCTAAATTGGTTTCAAAACTATCAGTCTAAAAAAGATATCATATAGCTGTATTGTGCAGAGACTTAGAAAAAAACATGGATGGGGATAAAATGATGCAGACAGTAAAAAAGAGGTCTCTGATCTTTTTTCTTCTCTTCTGCCTTTATGGGATGCTTGGGTAAACGTCACTCAAACTATTGCTGGTCTAGTACAAATTGATTCCTCCCCCCCCCAGCACAAAATTTTTGCTCTTTATAAATGTTCACAATGGACGGAAGGTAAGCAAGCAGACAGGACTGGACTGGATGTTCATTTGAGAGAGAAAGAGAAGAGAGGGTGAAAAGACAGATGACACAGGGCCTTTTCCATTTTTCTTGTGTTTAACCAGTATTAACCTTATTTAATTTTTATTCTTCTTTGTATCAATCAATCTGCTTCTCTCAAAGTGTCTTGCCTAACACGGAAACTGTAGGCATTTCTTAAATATGGACTAGATTCCTAGACACAAAAGAAAATGAAGCTGAATGTAGGAGCTGTTTCTGTACATATGACCCTAATAAGCTCATGTATCTACTGCTCCCTTAATTGTTTCTAATGAAAATAAAAGTTTGTAGTTTGCTGCATTTGGAGATTAGCCTGTTTTTATAATCTTCCAGGCATCCATAGAAGCAGCCAGTCTTCTTTTGTCCTCTTTTATTTTCTCACTAAAAACAACAACAAAAACAGAAATAATACAATGTATAAGGTGTCTTTAAGAATCACATGAACGTGACAAATGTATAAATTTATGTCTTGATTTATTGAAATATGTTTGCTTTAAAAATTGGTGATAGAGGTCCCTGGGAGCTCAAAAGAGCTGCTGAAGTGCTTTCCATCTTAAGTGGAAGGGTGAGTCAACTTCTTCTGCCTATGTTCTACCCTGGAGAGGTCTCTCAGAACTCTCACAGCAGAGATACTGTCTGGAAGTGCACACTTCTGGCCCAAGGCCAGACCCGACTGAGCTACATTAGGACTGGGTTCTACCATCAGAATTCACAACCTACCCTGAGAGAGAACACCCAGAAACAATCTTCCTCTGGAGACCAGGGGCCCACTGACCCACAAGAGACAAGCTCCTGTAAGAGAAAACAAGGTCACCTATAAAAAGATGGCAAGATGTAAGTGCAAGACTCTAAAAAATGGAAACCAAGACAACTTCACAATATCAGAAGCCAGTTCTCCCACCACCGCAAATAGTGGATATCCCAACTCACCAGGAAAAAAAAAGAGTTAGACTTTAAACATACTTCATGATGATGATGGAGATCTTTGAGTAGCTCATAAATGACACACTTAAAGAAGTACCAATGTTCCAGGACAAAAATAAATTTATACTATATTGGTCTACAAATCTAGCCCTACAAAGGATAAAAGATAACACCACCACAAAGAGAGAAAGTTCACCCTAGCAAAATCGAACTAATTCTCTTGCAACAAACACCAAAGAAGAAAAGCACACAAACATAATTCTATCTGTAAAAACAAAAATAACAAGAAACAACAATCAGTATTCCTTAATAACCCTTAACATCAATGAAATTAATTCTCCAATAAAAAGACATAGACTATCAGACTGGATACGCAAACAGGATACAGCATTTTGTTGCATACAGAAAAATCATCTCAGCAACAAAGACAGGCACCATATTAAAGTAAAAGGTTGGGAAAAACCTTTCCAAGTAAATGGTCCCAAAAGACAAGCTAGAGTAACCATCCTGGTATTGAATAAAACTGATTTTCAACCAGAAGTCATCAAAAAAGACAAGAAGGACACTCTTTATTCATCAAAGGGAAAATTTATCAAGAAGAACTCTCAATCCTGAACATCTTTGATCCAAATACAAGGGCACCAACATTTATAAAAGAAATCCTACTAAAGTTCAAAATATATATTACACTGCACACAATAATAGTGGGAGACTTCAGCACCCCACTCTCATCAATGGACAAATCATGGATGTAGAAACTGAACAGAGACACAGTGAAACTAGCAAAAGTTACGAACCAAATGGATTTAACAGACATCTATAGAATATTTCATACTAAAACAAAAGAATATACCTTTTTCTTAGGACCTCATGATACCTGCTGCAAAATTGACCATATAGTTGGTCACAAAGCAGGCCTCAACAGATACAAGAAGATGGAAATAATTCTATACATTCTTTTAGATCACCATGGACTAAGGCTGGTCTCCAATAACAACAACAAAACAAAAATCCCACATATACATAGAAGCTAAACAATTCTCGAGTCAATGATAGCTTGATTAAGGAAGAAATAAAGAAAAAAATCAAAGACTTATTAGAATTTAAAGACAATGAAGGAAAAACATACCCAAACTTAATAGTGAAAGCATTGCTAAGAGGAAAACTCATAGCACTGAGAACCTCCATAAAGAAACTGGAGAGAGCATAAACTAACAACTTGACAGCACACCTGAAAGCTCTAGAACAAAAGGAAGCAGATACACCCAAGATAAGTAGAAGTCAGGAAATAATCAAACACAGAGCTAAAATCAACCAAATAGAGACACAAAGAACTACACAAAGACTAGACAAAACAAAGAGCTGGTTCTTTGAGAAAATCAATAAGACGGATAAACCCTTAGCTGGACTAACCAGAGGGTACACAGAGAGTATTAAAATTGAAAAAATCAGAAATGAAAGGGGAAACATAAAAATAGAAACTGAAGAAATTCTAGAAGTCATTAGATCCTATTACAAAAGCCTATACTCAACAAAACTAGAAAATCTAGAGGAAATGGACAATTTTCTAGACAGATACCAGGTACCAAAGTTACATCATGATCAGATAAACCATCTAAACAGACTCATAAATGCTAAAGAAATAGAAGCAGTCACAAAAAAGCTCCCAACCAAAAAAAGCCCCGGACTTGATGGGTGTAGGGCAGAATTCTATCAGATCTTCAGAGAAGACCTAATATGAAAACTTTCCAAATTATTCTACAATATAGAAACAGCAGGAATACTACCCAACTCATTCTTTGAAGCCACAATTACACTCATTCCTAAATCACACAAAGATTCTACAAAGAAAGAGAACTTTAGAACAATTTCCTTCATGAACACTGGTGCAAAAGTATTCAACAAAATTTTTGCAAACAGAATTCAAAAACATGTCAAAGCAATCATTCCCATGATCAGGTGGTCTTCATCACAAGGATGCAAGGGTGATTCAATATATGAAAATCCATAAATGTCATCTACTATATAAACAAACTCGAGCAGAGTCCCAGAGATAAAGGCCTGGTGAGAAGGGGATCCGAGTAGCCAGGGGGCAGAGAGATCTCTGCCGAGCATGCACGGAAAGAGCGCCCCTGGCTTGCCTGATTCAGAGACCAGGAACCCAGCATTGGGACCACTGTTCCCACCCGGTGGCTTTGGGGCACAGAACAGGGCTTGGACCATCTGCTATCTGGACTAGCAGAGCCGCAGAGAGAAAGGCCTGGTGAGAAGGGGATCTGAGTAGTCAGGGGGCAGAGAGATCTCTGCCAAGCATGCACAGAAAGCATGCCCCTGCCCTGCCTGATCCAGGGACCGGGAACCCAGCATTGGGATCTCTGTTCCCACCCTGTGGCTTTGGGGAGCAGAACAGGGATCGGACCATCTGACACCTGGACCAGTGGAGCCCCAGAGAAAGGCCAGGTACAAGGGAAAGGTGATAACATATCACTGAAACAAGATGGCAAGAGGAAAGCGAAAGAGCATATCCCAGGGAAACCAAGACAAGCTGGCAACACTAGAACCCAGCTCTCCCATCACAGCAAACAGCAGAATGCAAAACACTCCAGAAAAAGAAGACTCAGACATGAAAATCTTGCCTCAAGATGATGATAGAGATCCTTAAACAAGAACGAGGGGAAAAGAATAAAGAATTAGAAGCTTTTAAAGAGGAAACAAGAAAAACACTCAAAGAACTGAAAGAAGTAGAAAATAACAGAACCAAAGAGATAAAGGAATGGAAGAAGGAATTTAGAACAGAAATGGACACAATAAAGAAAACACTAAAAGAGACAACTCTAGAAGTAGAAATCCTAAAAACGAAATCAGGAGTCACAGATGCAAGCATTTCTAACAGACTACAAGAGATGGAAGAGAGAATCTCGTGAGCCGAAGACAACACTAAAAACATAGTCAGAGAAGATGCAAAAACCAAAAAGCTCCTAACCCAAAATGTGCAGGAGATCCAGGACACAATGAGAAGACCAAACCTAAGGATAATAGGAATAGAAGAGGCACAGTAAATATCTTCAACAAAATTGAAGAAGAAAACTTCCCTACCCTTAAGTTTCTGATTCTTTTTGCTTTTCCTCCTGTTCTTGTTTAAGGATCTCTATTATCATCTTGAGGTATGATTTTAGGTCTGCTTCTTCTTTTTCTGGAGTGTTTGGCATTCTGCTGTTTGCTGTTATGGGAGAGCTGAGTACTGGTGTTGCCAGGCTGTTTTGGTTTTTTTTTGGTATATATTCTTTTGCTTTCCTCTTGACATCTTGTTGTCAGTTATATTTTCTTGCCTTTCCCTTGTACCTGGTCTGTGTCCCTGGATTTCCTCTGGTCCAGGTGGTGGATGGTCTGAGCCCTGTTCTGTGCCCCAAAGCTGCTGGGTGGAAACAGAGGTCCCAATGCTGGGTTCCTGGTCCCTGGATCAGGCAGGGCAGGGGTTTGCTTTCAGTGCGCACTTGGCAGAGATCTCTCTGACCCCCTGGCTACTTGGATCTTCTCTTCACCAGGCCTTTACCTTTGGGAACTGCTGGTCCAGGTGGCAGATGGGCCGGGCCCTTTATCTTTGTTTTTTTTTAAAATAAAGTTAAAAAAATAAACAAACTAAAAAAAAAAATCCCCTGATTATCTCTCTAGATGCTAAGAAAAAAATTGACAAAATTCAACACCCCTTCATGTTAAAAGTCCTGGAAAGATCAGGTATTCAAAGCACACACTTGAACATAGTAAAAGCAATATACATCAAACCAGTAACTGCATAAAAGTAAATGGTGAGAAACTTGTTCCAATCCCACTAAAATCAGGGACTAGACAAAGCTGTTCACTCTCTCCCTACCTATTCAATATAGTACTTGAAGTACTAGCCAGAGCAAAAAGACAACAAAAAGAGGTCAACAAAATACAAATTGGACAGGAAGAAGTCAAAATATTGCTACTTGCAGATGATATGATAGTGTACTTCTGTGACCCTAAAAATTCCACCAGAGAACTTTTACAACTGAGAAACACCTTCATCAAATTGGTGCATATGTAATTAATTCAAGCAAATCAGCAGCTTTCCTCTACTCAAAGGACTAACGGGCTGAGAAAGAAATTAGGGAATTGACACCCTTCACAATAGCCACAAAGAATATAAAATACCTTGGCGTGACCCTAACCAAGCAAGTGAAGGATCTATACAACAAGAACTCCAAGCATCTGAGGAAGGAAATTGGAAAAGCTCTCAGAAAATGGAATGATCTCCCATGCTCATGGATAGAAAGGATCAACAATATAATAATGGCCATCTTGCCTATGCCAATCTACAAATTCAATTCAATCCCCATTAAAATTCCAACTCAATTCTTCATAAAATTAGAAAGAGCAATTTGCAAACCCTTTTGGAATAATAAAAAACCTAGGATAGCAAAAACCATTCTCAACAATTAAAAAAAAAAAAAAAAAAAAAAAAAAAAAAAAAAAAAAAAAAAAAAAAAAAAACTTTTGGGGAAATCACTATCCCTGACCTCAAGCTTTATTATAGATCAACTGTGATAATAACTGCCTGGTAGAGACAGGCAGCTAGAACAATGGAATAGAATTGAAGACCCAGAAATGAACCTACACACCTATGGTCACTTGATCTATGACAAAGGAGCTAAAAACCTTCAATGGAAAATAAGAAAGCCTCTTCAACAAATGGTGTTGGTTCAACTGGAAGTCATCATGCAGAAGAATGCAAATCGATCCCTTCTATCTCCTTGTGCAAAGCTCAAGTCCAAGTGGATCAAAGACCTCCACATAAAACAAGGCACACTGAAACTAATAGAACAGAAACTGGAAAAGAGCTTAGAACTCATAGGGACAGGGGAAAATTTCCTGAACAGAGCACCAATGTCTTATGCTCTAACATCAAGAATCAATAAATGGTACCTCATGAAATTGCAAAGCTTCTGTAAGGCCAAGGGCATTGTCAAAAAAACAAAATGGCAACCAACAGATTGGGAAAAGATCTTTACCAATCCAACATCTGATAGAGGGCTCGTTCTAATATATAAAAGGAACTCAAAAGCTCTACACTTGAGAATCAAAGAATCCATTAAAAAATGGGGTACAGAGATACACAGAGACTTCTCAATGGAAGAATATTGAATGACTGAGAAGCACCTAAAGAAATGCTCAGCATCCCTAGTGATCATGGAAATGCAAATCAAAACAACCCCAAGATTCCACCTCACACCATTCAGAATGGATAAGATCAAAAACTTAGGTGACAGCAGATATTGGCGAGGATGTGGAGAAAGAGGAACACTTCACTATTGGAAGGATTGTAAACTGGTGAAACCACTCTGGAAATCAGTCTGGTGGTTCCTCAGAAAATTGGACATAGTACTACCTGAGGACTTAGCTATACCACTCCTGGGCATATACCCAATAGTAGCTCCAATATCTAACAAGGACACATGCTCAACAATGTTCATTGAAACCTTATTTATAATTGCCAGAAGCTGGAAAAAACTCAGATGTCCCTCAACAGAGGAAATGATTGAGAATTTGTGGTACCTATACACAATGGAGTACTACTGAGCTATTAATAACTAGTTTGTGAAATTCCTAGGCAAATGGATGGAACGTTAAGTTATCATTCTGAGTGAGGTAACCCAGTCACAAAAGAACACTCATTGTATGTAGTCACTTATTAGCAGATACTTCCCCCTACTCCCCAAAAAATAAGAGCTTGGAATACCCAAGAAACCATTCACAGCACTTATGAAGCTCAAAATGAAGGAAGACCAGAATGTGAATACCTCAGTCCTTCTTAGAAGGGAGAACAAAACAGGGGAGGAAATACAAGGCCAAATAGAGAAGCTGGGATTGAAGAAAAGATCCAAGGAGACTTCCTCACCTGGAGAGCCACTGCCCATGCAACCACCAAACCCAAGCACTATTGCTGATGCCAAGAAGTGTTCACTGGCAGGAACCAGACATGGATGTCTCTTCAGAGGCTCTCCCAGTGTCATACAGATACATATGAGGATGCTTGCAGCTAAACAGAAGATTGAACATGAGGACTCCAATTTAAGAGCTAGAGAAAGGACTGAAGGAGCTGAAAGATTTGCACCCTCATGGGAAGAACAACACCATCATAAGATGAAGAGAGTGATTGGGAGAGGGAGCACTGTCATGGAAACTAGTTGAGGGGGAAGAGGGAAGAGAGTGGGGTAAGGGTATAACATTTAAATTGTAAATACAGAGAATATCCAATAAAATAAAAAAAATATAAAATTGGTGATAACAAATCACTTGAGAATTATAAATTCAACACATTTTTTATTTTTGATGTAAAATAATATATGCTGTCCTCTGTGTGTGTGTGTTTGTGTATGTGTGTGTATGTGTACATAGGGCACTTGTGGTAAGTCTCAAATTAATGAAAAATTAATATAAATATTTTATGTTTCCAAATATTTTAATTAATTTTAAATTTATTTATTATGTGTGTTTGCATCTTGTCTATGTGCAAGTACCTACAGAGGACAAAAGAGGGTGTCAGATTCCCTTGGAGTTGGAGTTACAGGCAGTTGTGAGCTACCTGCTATAGATGCTGGGAACTGAACTCTGGTCCTAGAAGAGCAGCAAACATGGGGAATCCAGACCCAATGTTATGTTTTAATATAAAAAATGAAAGAAGATTAGTTTAAAAACTGGTAATTCTTTGGATGTATGAATACGATGTTTCTTTTTCATAAGGAATGACATACATGTGATTCTGTATATGCATGTGTACATGTATATCTGTACATATACATCCTCAGCACAAAAGCCCTGAAACACTCTTTTGTCTTCCAGGGGGAGTAGGAATGCTAGACAAAGTAAAAAGGAGTTGAGTTGTAGCATTCACATTTTTTATTTTGGCACAGACATGCATTGTTGAATTTTCTCCTCTTTAGCTGTCTGTGAGCACAGTATTTGATCTGTAATTCTTAATTTCCCAAGAAGTAAAGGAGAGTCCCTCAGCCAGTTGAAAAGGGAACAATCCATATCTGTTGGTGAAGAGTAGTTGGGGTGTTTCTTGCATGTCATCAATCCCTAAATTCTGGCAAAATATCCAACCCTGGCACATCCCCCACCCCTGTGAAGAATACGCCACCATCCTGGGGCCATAGTCTATATATCTAATAGAGAATAGATTCTTTTCTGATGAGTAAAATGCGTTGTTCTTTGTTCTTTGTGAGCTGAGGTTTCTGCACCATCTCACATTTAATTGTTGTGAAACTGATCACAAGTATTTTCCATATCTAATTTTCACATTTTATCCCACAAAATATCTGTTTCATGTAGGTGCTTTTGAACATGCTTTTACTGTTTATATCCAGGAAAAGCAAGTATCACATTTATTAGGACATCAATGTTACATCTTTGGAGCATCACAAGGGTGGTATTCTGCCAAAGTAAGAAACTGGAGGTTGGGTGATGTAACAGTGTAACACTTGCCATTGCCTGATGGTCTAAGGAAGGGCACACCCAGTGGAAGGAGTATGTGGATAAAATAGGTTGCTTGAAAAGAGTCTGAATATGATGGGTTTCCTGCAATTTTCTCTCCAATTATAGTAAATTTAGACTTGGTTAAGTAACACAATGTATTCTGAAAAGAATCATTGTAAAAGACAAATCCAAATGTGGCACAGTACATGCCTTGTTTTTCATCAGTGTAGAAGAAAACATCGGATTTGTGGCAGCTGCCTAATAAATGGAGGGGATGTTGAAGAATGTGAAAGACTGACATGAAGGTTTTAGACTGGGAAAGAAGAGCCATCTTGTGAGGGAGGAGAGAGGAACTGGTTCTTTCTGGAGATGCCAGCTCAGAAACATGGCTGAGATGGTTATGTGTGCCATGGTAACCAAATCAGAGATGACCAACATAAGGTATGTCTTTTTAGATTATAAATTACTTATGCAGTAAGAATGCCAGAAGTCATGACAAAAATGTCTACAAAAGACATAGTGTGCATAGTTTTTCTTCCAGGCATACCTCACCATTCCCTGAAGTCCAGTCACATAGATCTTATGCTGGCTACCTTCTACCACTTCCAGTAGTGAGGATTTAAAACTATTGTGCCCTCCCCCCACAAAACAAATAAATTCAACCAGGGCACATCAAGAAAGGGAAAGACAGAGCCAGTGAGGGGTGATCACAGTGTTGGCAAGTGTGCCATTCTGAGTCCCATTTCTAGGAGCCACATGGCAAAGGGAGAGAACCAACTCCTACAGTTCTGTGTAAACACCTCAGTAAATCACTCCTAACCCACATAAATTCACACTTTTACAATTTTTATTGTAAATTTACACACACACACACACACACACACACACACACACACACTTTTTTTCCAAAGGAAGAAAGACAAGTCACCAATGAAAACTGTGGTATTATAGATATTTTCTCTCCTCTTGTTAATATTAAATTATCAATATATGAATGTCAGAGCCAGGTACAAATATATGAAATAATAATTTATAACTTCAAGGTATATTTTGAATGCAACTATTTAAAGTATAATTTAAAATTATGTAAACTTTATATTTTAGGTAGAGAGCTAGTTTTTGCCTAATGGGATGTTCAAAAGACCAGCAAAGATGTTCTTTTGAATATATGGAAATTTAGTTTTGGTTTATTTCCCTAGACCTAAAAAAAATGACAGCTGATTTTAGCACCAAAGATGTATCTGGGTTTGGGTGGATTTATTATTTTTATTTAGTTATAAAAGACTTTTCATGTTAACATAGGCTAGCAGACCCCTTTGCATTAGCATTACAATTTTTGGTAAATGCTTAAAAAATTCTTATCAAAACTTTTTTTCTCATTCTAATTGTTTATACATCAGTTTAAATTCAAAATAAATTAAAGAATTTCTGTTTCATTTTACAAATTATGCCCATGCATAGACTTTTCTAAATATAATTCATTAAATATCAAGTATTACGTTAATGTGTTTTTTCCCTTTTGAATTAGTACATCTGCTAAAGGTATATGACAATGAATGAATCAATGAATGAAGGTCATTGGGAGGTCTGGCTGTACTTTAGAAGTGTAAGGGCGATGACTCAGAGAGGCAGGTGGCCGAGAGCAGGAAGTAGCAGGGCCAGCTGTACCAGAGCCTGGGAGTGGGAGGTGTTTATCCAGAGCTCAATTCCAAAGCAAGATTTCTGGAGGCTACTAGCTCTCAGCAGGTCATCTATTCAGGCACACTCATGCTGCTGGAAAAGCATGGCTTTTCTTGCATGAAGCTTGTGTGAGTTCTTTAGAAATCTGCATGTTCCTCCTACTTTTTCTGCCCATTGTAGCTCCCAGTTTCATAGTGTCAGCCTCTACTGGAAGATGCTCCTGGTGGTTTGTTCTGCAACCTCATGTTTACAGCCAGTGCCATAGAAGTGAGACATCTGTGAGAATCCAACACCTTCCTATCCTCAGGGTGAAAGGTGTGGTCCAGGCTCCGCATCTGAAACTGGAAGTACAGAAACATCGGCTCATTGAAGTGTCAGTCCCAGATGCTAATCTAACACAGACCTGAAAATTGATTGTCCAGAGAGGATGTAAGCTGAACTCAGTTTGAACTGCATCACACCATGATGTGAAAATCTCTGAAAAATCATTTAATTTGGTGTTCGGCTCACAGGTAACAGTCAGCAACATGGACTCCCTTTTCCTCCCTTTTACCTACTGAGCCCAACACTTAATAGTGTGTATATAAATGTTTGAAAAACAATAAGCAGATGGTCAGTGGCAGAATCTCTGGGTACACAATCAGTGCTCCAACACCTTCTACACCACTCCGCCCTCCTGTCTATTCTACAGCGTACTTCCTTTGATGATAATTTTGTTCTCTTCTGAGGATGTTCTTTTTAACCTAATTCCACCCACACACCATATGTTAGAGGGTGTTGGTACAGAAGGAAGACAGAGATCTGTTCTGCATCTCGCACCTGCCCTGGGATGGACCTGCATATATATTACCATCTCCCCCGGCAGCAAGAATCTCTGAAATGTGATACCAAAGGAACAGGCAGGGAGTTCTTGCTCAGCAGTCCTGTCTGTAGGCTAGCATGGCAGTGCAGTCAAACCTAAGCACATGTGGACTGGCTCCAGTCCACCCACTGGCTTTATCCTGGGCTGCCTGAGAGAGATAGAAAGGGAAATCAGAGGGACTGACTTTATGATTTTCAAAGTCAAGTTGACTTGGAGAAGACTACCTCCACCACATACAAGCATGGTTACCTGTAGCTGGCTCAAGGAAAACCTACAGAATATTTTATTTTAAACGGAGTTCAATTAATAATACATTTTATATAATAATGGCTAGTTTCTCTGTCTTCCTTTAGGGCATTTTGTTGTAGCTGGTGGAATAGTGAGGCATGATAGTAATAGTAGGTTGTTGTAGGCATGACTGTCTTGAATTGGAACATTTATGATCATCAGCAGAAGATTCCTAGGAGACTGGGCTCCCTTATGGATGGATGGAGAAAGGTCATGGTGTTCATGAGATCTTCTCCGGGACTTTTATACCAAACAGCTGACTAGGTTTGGAGTCTTCAGCACATAGCTGCCCACATATTACACAGGTGATTTTCCCTCATAGCAGCTTGGTCACAATACATCTACACTTCAGATTCAACTCTTCCATGAAACAGCTGCCCATCCCATATACAGCTCAGGGCACTTTCTGTTACATTAGTTGCTTTAAAGTGTATCATGCCTTTGTAAATAATCCCAATAAACCCACTGGTTCTCTAAGGTGGGGTCAGATGAAATCCCATCTACAGTGTGCTGGTACCCTGGCTATCTGGAATGGATCTACATTTGTGTACATCTCCCAAGGTAAAATAGCACTGTCTTCTACCCAACTAGCCTCATGTAGGCAGGAAACTAGTGTTACTTGTTCTTGGCAGTCTCATGAAGGACATTGTTCTTGGGAGTATCTGTGTCTAGTAAAGCATCTTAGTTCTTGGATTAAACAAGAAAGCATTTGTCAGTAGCTTAGGCACACCCTTTTGTATTGCTTCATATTCACTTGGAACCATGGGGAGCATTCCTTGATGCTTCTCAGCAACAACAGAAGCTGACTTCAGATTCCAGGACACTGATCCAATGGAAACTCTCAGAGGACAAGTTGCTAAATCACTCTTAGAAAGCGAGAAAAAAAAAATCAAGCTTACTGTGTCAGAAAAACCCAATGTAGAATATTTGCTTATCAAGCTAGGCTGCCCCCACAGTTCCAGTGTAGTGTGTCAGATGTCTGGCTGGCAGTCATTTGAAAGAACAGACACAAGGACTCAGGACTTCTGATCTGTTTTAAAACTGCATTGTGGCCATCCCTTTTACCTTGCACATGTAAGAACACAGTGCCAACATTGATGGCCCAGTCCTGTGTCACGAGTTGTAAGAAGCATATGCCAAATGTCTATGCATGGGTCTGAGGCTGAACTCAGAAGAAATCTTATGGTCCTGGCCCCAGTTTTCTGAGACAAAGACTCAGTGAACATAAACGTTCAACTTATATTGCAATAGAAATACTAAGCCCTCTCTAATTGTGAGCATGGGTATCATTGTACTAAGAGAGTGGGTAGGTAAATTGTAAGTCAGAATACCTTTAGCTATAGATGCTAATATTCTGTACTGGAAAAGGTGAAATTGTAATAGGCTTAACAGAGTTTCTAATTTTGTCAAGTTCAGCCTAATAAGCTCTTGTTTTTATGACATTTTTGAGACAGGGTTTCATGTTGCCCAGGTTAGCGTAGAACTAATTGTATACAAAAGGTACTCTTGACCATCTTATCTTTCTGTTTACATGGTTCAATCACACCAACTAATGTGGTACCCAGAGCTTCATGAATACTAGGAAATCTATATACAAATTGAGATGCATCTTTAGCACAGCTTTTAAGCAAAGAACCACATAAAAGTCTCCACTTTAAAGAACGCAGAATAATAGAATGCTAAATATATAAATCTTACACAGATGCTTAAAAATTGTATTTAAATCACACATATGGTACTAGCCACTATAATATGACCAATTTTTATAAATTATTTCAGAGATAGGAATGCATATATTTAATTTCTCTAAAGATTACCTTTTAAATAAATTTTTTATTACTTGAAGACAATATAAAATGAGAATGTGAACTTATCAATGTATAACTGGATCTTTCAGTATGGTGACATTTACCAGAAGATGGAGAATGTACGTATGTGAATACTGAAGACAAGATCACTAAAATCCATGGCCCAAGTGAGATTCATAGTCAAAACATATGCGGTTTCTCTGAGGAATTATTCATGCTTCATTGGAAGGCATCATGCCTATGCCCAGATGAGTGGTCCTGGTTAAAGTAGAGTTCAAAACACACAGTAAAGACAGAAAGACATAAAAGTGAGGACAGGTCTTGTCTGGAAGAAGGAGGCAGCTGTGTAGGCGGTGGATGAGACAGGGCAGGGAGGGGTAAGTGTAAGGAGGCTGTATCATAAACAGGACTGTCAGAAAATAGATTAGCAGAAAAAGTGACCATAGGTTCTATCATTTGATAATAAAATAGAATCATTAAAAGCAGGAAGTTGATTCTTAAAGAATATTTTTAGGTCAATTTTAGTTGCTTAGGTGATTTCTAATAAAAGAAACTCATAGGTGTTCTGAGAGGGGAAAGATGAAATAGCTCTCTATTTGTACAAAGCATATGAAGGGATGGAAATATTTTCACAGCACCTTCCACTTAACAGTATCAGAATTATGGTGCTTCTATGTTTTCAGGGTGGAATTCATACTACACATGTAAAACTTCATATTAAAATGAAAGTCCTACATAACCCCATCAGAACTCTGTCTTTTTGTTTTACCAACTTCTAGCATGTAACCCACTGATTTCTGTTTACACCCCCAGTTCAAACTCAGATATATATATATATATATATATATATATATATATATATATATATATATATATATATACACATATATATGTGTGTGTGTGTGTGTGTGTGTGTGTGTGTGTGTGACAGAGTCTTGTCTTCATCACAATCCTGTTAAGATTTGACTCTCGATAGTCTTCAAACAAATTCGAATGAATTTTTCATTTTACTGCCTGCAGTGGACATTTGTGTGGAGCTTTGATGACTGAACAGAAAACATGAAGCCGGGGGAGGCTGACGTTTACTTGAGTCTCTTCTCCATTTCTTTAGAAATGATTAAGAAAATGTGCCTCAAACAATGGCTGCTTCCCTGGACCTCTGTCTTGAAGGGTTCTGTGCAACTTCCCTGGGCTCTGTGGCTTCTGACTGTGTTGTAAGGAAGAGCAGTGTGCCTTCAGAAACACATGAGGGGCAGCCCAGGAATCAGGCTGCCAGACAAGGTGGGTCAGGACAAAGTAATCTAAGGGCATACCTGAAGCAGTAACCTACTATTTCCAGCTAAGTGTCACTTCCTACAGTTTCCAGAATCTTTCAAAATAATGACAGTGCCAGGGGATGCAGCTCCTAACACACAACCCTGTATGGAGGCCACCTTGTATTCACTGTAGCAGAGCTGAAGGAATTTGAGCATGCTGACTAGTGTGAAAACTGGAGTGTGCTCTCTCTTCCTTTGGTTGGGAAACTATATCAAACAAAAGAGAACAACACAACAAAATGGATTCTGTTACTTCTTCTTAAGTATCATGCGGGGTCTTTTGTCAAGAGGACCTTCTACAGCATCTTTTGTCAAAGGTGTTAAACATTTCTCTACCAAAATTCACTAGTAGAACAACAATACCTTTCTTTTCCCTGGTATCAACATGTTGGGTGGAATTATCAGACAAATAAGCTAAAGTTGGGCAATTCAATAATTCTGTAGAAAAGAGAGCAGTGTAGTATAATTTTTAGTTTCAAACTCTTTGCTGCTTTCCCAAGCATTCCCGTTTTTAAAAAGGCTTATTTTCCTTGTTTTTAGTGCTGTGGTCATATGTGACTGTGCATATGTGACTGTGCATGTGAGTGCTGGTGCCTTAGAAGCATAAGCACCTCTCTGGAGCTAGAATGGCGGCTGGTGGTGAGCTACTCGAGTGGGTGCTGGGAACTGGTCTCCAGTTCCCTGCCACAGTAGTAGATACTCTTAACCACTGAGCCATTTCTCTAGCTGAGCATAAGTTCTATTAATAAAACGTTTTAAGGAATGTGTGTTGATGAGAGCATTTTCTAAAGCATACTAAGATCAGATGTGACTGAAACTCTTATCTCTCACCTTCTCCTTTGTGTTGTTGTGGTAAAAAAAAAAAAAGGAAATGATATTCACATGTGTGTCCTGCAAACATGAAATTGCCAAATAGAAGAATATAAGAGAGAAAATACACAGACCTGAACCACAGTGGCCACCTGATTACAGGCTTAGTACTATAAATTAATAGTGTTTTAGAACTTAACATCTTAGACATTCGAAACAGATAAAGGTGCTGTTTGTCTGGTAATTTCTATGAAAATACCCATTGCTAGAATTGTGTGATATAAGTCCATAAAAAAATATAAATACAATTGTTTAGTATAGATCTTATTGGGTAACTTTGGAGTTCCTCCTAGGTGAAGAGAATTTTTATTCATTTTCAGGTTACAGTGTGTCGTGCTGGACAAGGTTAGGTGTTCTCAATACTATATGAACAATAGAGATTTGCTCCAGTCTCCTTGGGCTTAAATAAGTCACACTTATTCCCAATTGATGTGAGGACATAGCTTCAAAATTCACCCATTACTGGTCTGTGGTGTGCTAGTGGCACATTTTAGTGCATTTCATTTCTGCATACTGTTAGAAAAATTTAGGCTTATTGAATATGATACTAGTTATTGAAAAATAATCAAAAATTTCTTTGGTCTCTCCTCATATCAGGACCCTTTAATTCTGTTTTTAATATTGGAAAAATTCAGATTTTTTGTCTTTCAAACTCTGAAAGTCACATGTTTACAATTGAACATTTTATAAACTGTGAAGAATGATGTCAAAATATAGAGCCTTGCCTAATTAAGCATTGTCTCCAAAAGACCTATGGTGCTTGTGAGGTGTCTAGTATCATAGGTAATAGATCTTCAACACAACGATTCTGGATAAACATAGTGGGAGATAAAATTATGAAATTATTTTTGTCTCCCACTGATGTCAGGTACCTAACACTGGAATTATTGCTACAAGGAACACATGCCCTTTTATAGAATGGCACCTTAGTAAATAAAGAGATGAGGAAGGAAAACATGGTTTACACTGTAAAGTGAAATACAAAAAGTAAATTGTTTTAAATGTCACAGGCTACTTTATAATACAAAAGAGCTAAATATTACCACTTAACAGAACAAAATATTAAAGAATATTGTGAAGTATTTTTGTGTAATATTATTTTTCTAAATTATCTGTTTTTGCTTGTGTTTATCTAATGTGTTATGTTTACTTTTTTCACAGCCAGGCAGACCTGTGGGCATGTAGTTTAAAATTCAATATAGCATTTAGCTTAATAGGTTGGAAAATAAACCTCAGGTATCTGTACTGTTGCTATAGTATCTAAGCCTTTTAAGAAATAGTAATTCCTTGGAGTTAATTATCCTTTACATGGATAATCATGATACTGAAAAAGCTATTAGGTTTTTATTAGGAAAACAACAGACATTCAAAAGCTATGGGCATAGGACTAGAACAATATTAGGAGGACCCTAAGGGTAACAAAAACAGAAAGGACAAGAGAGAGGCTTCTGATACAGATTGATTGAGCCTCAAATAATTGCTTACACAGAGGCCATTTTATGAAAGTTTCTTCAGGGGTGAGGCCTCTTTTTAAGCCATGAAGATATGCAAAGTTGAAACTCATCCATTTTCTCTGTTTTTTGAAACTGCTTCAAGCCATGTTTGCTGTGGTGGGGAAACCAACGAGCTGGGTATAACTATCTTACCACCAGTAGAGACTCTGCTTTTGGGAGTTTGTAATGGCCCTTTCACTATGAGAGAGACTCCCCAGATTTCTCTTTTTCTCCCACAGGTTTAGCCTCTTAGTCCTGTCATGATGTTTAGTTGATGTATTTTTCATGTAGCTCTTAGAATAAATTAATGTGTGGAATCACATAATTAAATTAGAGTCTGTAATTATGATATTATTATAAAATACAAGTTTCTATTAAGCTTTGTGGAATGACATGTCTCAAGCATTCAAATGATGGTTAAAAAAAAATCTCAGGTGATGATATTCCTAATATTTTCTGTTAAAAAATAAGTGAACTATTACTTCTTATGTTAAAAAAATGACCTTTCATGTAATCTTGTGTCTTGTGTGTCCATTTGGCTTCTTCTGGAATTCTTGGTTAATGTTATGCTCTGTTTGTGAAAAATGGCCAGGGGCACGTGGAAGGTTTACTGAGGGTTTTCCTCTAGGATATGGCATTTTACTTTTAAGATACTCAGACTCAACAGGAGGCTTTTAAGCATAAAGAAACCTTCTGTACTTATCAAGGTCAGGTTAGTCAAAAGTCTTGTAGCTTTACAGCTGGCCTTCCTCCAGTCGCCTCTTCCCATTACACTGGGCACAGCCCCTGGTGCTGTTGGAATATCTGAAGTTGGACTAAGGTCTCTATGGCTGGCAAATGCGCTTTTGGGGTTTGATAGACTATAGAGTGACTCCTTCAGAGCTTCTCTGTGCAACAGCAGTGAGCACTGGCTATCCTGGTACAGTGGCAGCTCCCTGTGACAACTGGCAGTCCATTGTGCTTGCTCCTGTGCTATTTAGACAGAAAATTGATCATAGGTTTGAGAACCCCTGCTGGGGTGTTCCAATCAATCAAGTGAGGAATTAGAGGCAAGTTTGAGTTGGATGATGCACCCCCTATTGTTAATATAGAGGCTTATACAAAGGTAGAGAGCAATTCTAGGATCAAAAAACATACACATGAGAAGCAACATGGCCAAAGTAAGTGGGGAATGCAGGGGGAAATTCTTGTAACACTGAGTGTGAAAATGAAACCAGGAAACCACTGGAGGCAGTAGGAGAAAGTAATATTTAGTAGGGGGCTGACAAATTCATAGCAGAAATAGTAAATAGATTCTAAGATTGAAGTATGGGTGACTGATAAACTTACTAGAAAAACCTTGAGATTTCTTGGTGACTCAATGTTAAGTGCCAGTATTATAAAAACAATAAAATTTCTATTACACTGTTATAGTGGAGGTATCAGTCACAAAGTATATAATAAAAGCCTTCAACTAGGTAATCACACAGAAGAGAGCATCTAAAAGGCTCTGAAGAAGGATTTCTCAAATCTGTTAAACATCATTAAAAATAAATATTATTAACAGTTAAGGAATTTCAAAGTTACTATCAAAACCCATCCATCAGGGCTGGGGAGATGGGTCAGTAGTTAAGGGTACGTGTTACTGTTACAGAGGACTTTGGTTTGGTTCGCAGCCCCATATGGTGCCTCCCAATCATTAATAATTCCGTTTCCAGAGGATTAAACCCCATGTTCTATCCTCCAAAAGCACAAAACACGCATGTGTACAGACACACAGAGAGGCTCACCGCTCAAAATAAAGTAATTAATACAAAGACCATAAAATATTTCTGTCAACACATGAGAATAAAAGTGGTTAAATGAGTCTCTGCTTGTGTGTGGCCACACACTCAGGATGTTCATGTTTTAGTAACTATGGAAAACAAAGATTACCAGGTATTGTACAGGATTGGGTCAAATTCAGAGTCCATAAATAACTCTTACTAGAACACAGCCATGCTCTTTCGCATACTGTTTTTCTATCTCGCATGCATATGCGCATGCACACACACAGAAATATGTGAGCGAGTGCGGGCACTCATGTGTGTGTGTGTGTGTGTGTGTGTGTGTGTGTGTGTGTGTATGTGTGTGTGTGTGTGTGTGCATGTATGTGTGTGTTATAGCAGCAAAAGTATATAGCACTGTCAAGGAATAAAATTACTTCAGAACCTGAAATAGTTTCTGTTGAGCCTTTTATTAAGTTTTCCAGGCAGAAGGTTAAGACCAGCTAAATTATCTTTAAAATACAGAACATTGGCTATTATACAAATTCTCACTGAACGAAGACAATGGCATGTGAGGAAAAACTATCGCCATATTGACAAACACTGAAGCGGTAAGGGGGCAGTGTTTGTCGGTCCTTCTGACGTGATAATTCGTAACTAAACATTTATTCTTAATTTTAATTTTAGTTTTTAATTTTGAAATAATAGCTTTTCATCTTAACCTCCCTTCTGAAACCATAAGCTCTAGAGTTGATAAAACTATGCGTAGCTGTGTTTCTTCGCCTTCCTGATGCTGAATCGCTCCCATAGTTCCTCACGCTGTGCTGACCCTCAACCATAAACTATTTTTATTGCTACTTCATAATTGTAATTTTGCTACAGTTATGAATCATAATGTGGATATTTGTGTTTTTCCCTGGTCTTAGGTGACCCCTGTGAAAGGGTCATTCAACAATTAAGGGGTCATGACCTGCAGGTTGACAACTGCTAATATACAGCATTTATAACAAACATAATTTTATGTCTTAATTGTATCTCAAACTTCAGTGTAAGCTTTAATGGAGTTCTCCTGCTATGGTCTGTCCTATTTATAAACATCAAACCATAGATTGGAATTAGCTTTCAGAGAGCAAACAAGCATCTAGGGTGATGTTATAAAAAAGATTCTTTATGTTTCACTGTTTTAGAATTTGGCTCCCTGCTAAAACTTTCCCAAATATTGTTCCTAAACAGTGGAAACTACTGGCTCCAGCCTTCAAATGGTGGCTTATTGCTCAGGGGGAGATTTTTATGAGGAGGTTGAAAATGGAAATGCCAAACAGGTTTAATTATGGTGCTTCTGCGGGGGCGATGGCACGTGAACATTATGGCATGAAAACAATATCAATCTGTGACTGAATATTCCAAGAACCTCTTCTGCAATAGATGAATTTACAAACACTCACTTAATTTTTCCATGGAAGCCAGAGAAGACCTTACAGAGAAACACCCACACAGGCTTTCCATTTGAAGTTCCCCAGTTTTGTTCCTTTTTTTTTATTTTTGTTTTTTTGTTTTTAATGAAGCAGGTTGGAGATACAAGAACAGTCAACTACCATGAAAGTCCCCAGACTGTGTCTAAAGCTTGGCTCACGGGATATGCTTTACGTACAAGTAAATAAAGTAACTGAAGGAAATACTGAGGCCTGCAGATCAGAGAAGTGTTGCTACCCATGGACAGCACAGAACTGAAAGAAATTAGGTGGATCCACTGGTTATAATATGTTACACCAACAACTTTGCAGGTTTTCTGTTTGTTTTTATACTTTGTTCCCTCACTTAGAAAAAAAGTTAATATGCCTGACAGAAACAAATTATTACACAAATTAACTCTTTGTACTTCTAAATTCTTGATTTTTTTGCTACAGTAGAAAGTGCTTTTATAACACGGGGCTTCCCTCTGGCCTTCTCTCGGCTCCCTGTCCTTGTGACCTCTGTGGAATGAATAGAGACAGGACACACATCCTAGAAGAGACATGGTTTATTATGGAGTTATAGGCATGATGGAGGGTGAGAATTGATAATGACCAAAGGGACTTTGTGTCAGCCTACATTTGTAGATACGATTTAAACTCTCTCTTATAGTTTCTAGAGCAGACAGCTTCCTGAAAAATTGCTGTCCTGTCCAGGTGATTGACAGCCTCATTTCCATCAAGTCTTGAGGAAGGGTATAGTGGTTTGGCTTTTGTCTTCACCAGAAATCATCCTGCTAGATAATAATCTTATATTCTTCCTACCAATTCAGAACATCGGGTCTAGAAATATATTCAGGTCCCATTACTTTGACCAGCAATCAGACTCCTGCAGTTTTAAGATCAGGTTTTAAGGATTTTAAGGAGCAAGGCAGCCACCTCAGTGATTTGCAAGTGCTGGTGTCTAACTAGCTGGGCTGTGCTTGCATCTCACCTTCAGTTTCTTACCAGATGCTCTACAGAAGTTCAAGAAGACGGAAGACAGAAGTGTGGATGCTTCAGTCCTTCTTAAGAGGGGGAACAAAAATATTCACAGAAGAAAATATGGAGACAAAGTTAGGAGCAGAAACTGAAGAAAAGGCCATTCAGAGACTGTTCCACCTGTCTATCCATCCCATATACAGCCACCAAACCCAGACAATATTGCAGGTTCCAAGAAGTACATGCTGACAGGAGCCTGATATAGCTGTCTCTTGAGAGGCTCTGCCAGAGCCTGACAAATACAGAGGTAGATACTCACAGCCAACCATTGAACTGAGAACAGGGTTTCCAATGGAGGAGTTAGAGGAAGGACTGAAGGAGCCGAAAGGCTTTGCAACCCCTTAAGAACAACAATATCAACTAACCAGAGTCGCCAGAGCTCCCAGGGACTACACCACCATCCAAAGAGTACATATGGAGGGACCCATGGCTCCAGCTCCATATGTAACAGAGGATGGCATTGTTGGGCATCAATGGGAAAAGAAGCCATTGGTCCTGACAAGGCTCGATGCTCCACTGTAGGAGAAGGCAGGAGAGGGAGGGTGGGGGGTGTGTGAGTACCCTCACAAAAGCTGGGGGATGGGGGAAGGGATGGAGTTTTCTGGAGGGGAAACCAGGAAAGGGGATAACAAAATGCAAATAAAATACCCAACAAAAATAGAAAAAAATTAATAAACAAAATTCGTGTTTGGTCCTTTTGACTAGTCTACATGGAGTATCAGTATAATGTCATTTCAAGCTGGAGGCTCCCAAATCTCACAATGAAGCCTCACTGAACTAGAATGCTCACAAAGGCTCAGCCACTAATTGGAACGGCCATGGTCCCAGAAGTTAGAATGTTGCCAATCTAGGGCCAAGTATATTTGACTATCTTGATCATAGAATGGTCATTCCTGGATTTCCTCTTCCTGTAGCATAGCATGTCTTACTGAGTAACATCAACCATTGTGGCATAACCCACAGCAGATGTGCTCACCTCTCCTGCCTCTGTGATATGCTGCAGGTCTAAATTAATTAAGCCTGTTTCCTTGTGGGACAAGACTCCCCCACTCCTTCCTTGGAAATTTCAAAGTTGATAGTTTGCTTTTTTTCTGGTGGGCTGGGATTCTTCTCACTGGACTAATTGTTGTTACATTTTAATAAACCTCTTAGCTGGAAAGACCAGGTTTGCACCCCTTTCTCAACCTCTCTTCTTTCCATCCGCCGCCCAATGCCCCCCCCCCCGTTTTTTCTATCTCACAAATGTAACTTCTCTACACTCCCTTTGGCACAGCACCTCACTGTGTAACTCAGGCTGGCTTCAAACCAGAGTTTTCTACCTCCAACTCCTGCATACTGGGACTGAAGCACAGCACCTGACAGTAAGTGAATTTCCTCCTGCTGTGTCTTTCATATTCATTAATGACAAGCATCTTTTTTATGGATTTGGAATCAGCAAAGTGATACATCTGAAATTCCCTGCAGTCTCTCATCTTCATGATAAACACAAACAAACTGAGTTTCTATAGAAGGTCTTTTGTGTAAAATGAAAAGAACTAGAAATTTGAGCATTTAAAACAGAGATAGCTACACTTTTATGCTCATGCAAAACTGTGAAAACTGCAAATGATAGTTTACTAGGCAGTGTCTGCCCTTCATTGAGTCAAGCTGTGCTTCAAACAATTCACCTTTGTCCTACAGTGTGTATCTCTAGGGTCTGTGGGTATTATGAAGGAAATTCTACCATCACAGTGAAACACAAACTCCAGTTTTTCTTATCTCTTAGAATATGGACCATGGATGACACAGTTAAATCACACACTAGTTTCTGGTGCCAGCGTGCCATAAAATGGGTCTTAACAGCCCTTCAGCCAACACTTAGAGCAATTAGAGGTCTGAATATGCCTCTTTATATAACTAAAAATTAAGAAGTGCTCTAAAGTTATCTGTCCTCTAGAGCCCATTTCCTGTATAAATAAAGTCCTTTGAAAATTCCACTGTGTCTCATTGTGGACTTACTTGAATGAAGTTCAAACCTCAATCTCAAATGAGAATTGATTACATATTAAGTTAGTTCAAACTGAAGAATTTTAAACATTAGTTTTGGGACTGACAAGATGGCTCAGCAGGTAAGAACATTTACTGTGCAAATGTGGTATCCTTGGTTCAAATCCTCAGCATCCACTTAAGTGGCTAGGTGTGAGCACCCAGGTGAGTACAACCCCGGCACTGTTGGTGTCAGAGGCAGGAGGGTTGCCAGAGCCTACTGGTTGCTAACTTAGCTCCTCATTTTGCAGCAGGATAGTTGGCTTCCGTCTCTGTGTTCCATGCATTTACTTTGGTCCCCCAAATCAAATACAAATAAAAAAAAAGGAAGTAAAAGGTTAGTTATCAGAGAATCAAGAAAAACCAAAAAAAAAAAAAAAAAAAGAACTTCATTCCATGGTTCCTCACTGTGCATTACACAGTGTATATTGCATACATGTTAGTTAACTTGAATTTCCTTTAGATCTGGTTCAAGTCACACCCAGTTAAATGCTTTCATATCCATCAGTTTGTTCTAGAGAGACAGGGGTTTGACAAGTGATCTCCCTGAAATATCACTACTTATATAGTTTGTCGCAAAAATAAACTGAATAGTTTAGCAGAACTACGCAGATTCAATTCTTTTGTCTTAGATTTGATAAACTGGAACTGTTGTTTTTGAAAGGGCAATCTACAGCTGGTTTGGATATCTGAGCCTGCAAGAGCCTATAGTATGGAAGTCCGAGTTCTTGTCAGGGACATTACTCTTCTCATCGGGAGGATTGCTGAGTGAGGAGTTCTTTGCTTTCTCTCAGCCAGTACGTGATCCATAAAAAGAAAAATTAAGTTAATTTTTTAAGTGAAGAATTAGATTTAAAAAAAGAGATGAAGCTCATGATTTATTCATCAAATATGCAAGGATCAGTTACTAAGAAACATATGTGGACATTTTCATATCTGAAAGGAAAGTTAATGCTAAATGTATGTTCTCCCCGATCCCTTTCCCAAGGCTTGGCCATTTAATGTCGATTTCTTCCCTTGTAAGAGATCCTTTCAGGTCTCTGTTTTCTATGTGGTTTGATTCTGCCCATATGTGGTAGCTTTTGCATTTATTTCATTATTGAGACAGTAAGTAGGGGAAACACAGATTTCTTGCAAATAGATTGTTAGTAAATACTGTGTATTATATAAGTGTCTGTATTTTCCTCAACATGGGTATTTTCTTGATCTTAAAATTGAACGTATCACAGCATTTCAAGGCCAGAAGGCAAAAAGACATCCCCATTAGCTAATGACACATTTAGTGTTTCTGACAAATTGATAATCTCATTTAAGATGCACAGCAATATTTTAGTAGTATACTGGTGGGTCATAGCACATATAATAGTAAGAGACATCATTCATGCTTACTTCTATAAAAGGAAAATTTTAATTTATTTCCTCAGAGAGGTGGCATCTAACACAGCTGCTCAACTTAAAAAAAAGTAAGCAAGGGGTTTCCCATAAATTTTAAACATGAGCAATTCACTAATAAT
The DNA here is from genome assembly GCF_963924665.1 of Micromys minutus. NCBI lineage: Eukaryota > Metazoa > Chordata > Mammalia > Rodentia > Muridae > Micromys > Micromys minutus. The sequence goes on along the minus strand of NC_137977.1, from coordinate 4,579,197 downwards.
ATGAGAGAGATCTTTAATATTTTAATGTTTATAGAATGTCATACTTATTTGTGTCTAGGCAATGACTTCTGTGAATTTATGGCTGAAAGTTTAAAGACTGCATAACAAACATTGTTTCCAACCTTTTTAAAGCCTCTAAACTTTGCTACACAAGGCACTTCTGCCATAGTTCAGATTCAGTCAGAGGGTCTTGGCAGTCATCGCTCACCTGTGTTATCTAATGTTACAGATTACATGATTTCAGAGGGAAGGTACCTTTCAGCTGTAGAGTGAGAAATTGAATGAGCTAACTCAATTTTTTCTTCTTTCTTTTCCCAGCGTGCCTATCCTTCTTTTGAAAAACGATGAAAACTATCTTTTGGGTTCCTCTGCTGTGTTGAAGATTCCCTGGTCAGTCATACCAGCAACAGAACACTTAATTTCTCATCATGAATCATGAGCGGTTTGATCTTTTATTTGGGGGTGAAGAGCTACCTTTGAGCAGAAGTAAAACTGGACCTCTAATATTATTTCAGTTTATAAATCCATATCAACACACAGATGTTCCGCAGAGTGTTGATGACATGCTATTTTCGGTGAGCTGTTGAGAAGCAACTGTTTTAGAGTCAGAGTTGTTATTACACCATGACACCTACTGTAGAAAACATGTTTGTTTAATTTAGCAAACACAGAGAGGGAAGTTATTGTGTTTAAAATGCTCTCCTAGATCCTGGGTCTTTAAATGAATGGAAAAGACGGAGCTTCTAATCTCAAAGAGTCATCAGACGAAGAGATAGGAGGGGAACGCTGAAGCTGACCTGGTGCCTGTGAAACATCCACCTGACTCAATACATTTCACTGGTGCTCATTAGAGATATGGGTGCTTCATTTAAACTGTTGGTATTTGGGAAAATGACCTGAAAAGTAGCAGGTACTACATATTTCAGTCAGCTTTCTGTTACTGTGACAAAGCACTTGAATAAATCAGCTTTCAAGGAAGAATTTATTTGGCTCATTTGAAAGGACTCATTCCATGTTGACTTATCTGGCTCCTTCAGTGTCTGGGATGAAGGAATACATTATGATAGGGAAGTATGGAAGAGGAGCACAGCTCAACTTATGGAGCCCAGGAAACAAACAGTGCAAAGGAAGAAATGGCCCAGCGGAAAACTACACCATTGAAGAGATGCTTTCAGTGACTTGTTCCAATCAGATCCCACTTTAAGTTTGTCCTGTCTCTCAAAAATGGGTTAAGCTCTGACCTATTAATTGGTCAGTATAATCATGCTCCCCAAAGACTTTACTTCTACTCTTGTTTTTCTGTGGATCAAGTATTCAACAGCATAGTTTTTCGGGAAACATTTGAGATTCACATCATATCATCTCTTGAGAATGATCCAATGACATTTCAGTTGTTCATCATACAAAGACCAGAATGGTGATCATTTATATTGTAACAGACAGGCTAATTAAGCCAATGAGGTAATGTTGCCTTTCTAGTCACCTTCAAATCTTTATGTGTCTGGGGCATTTCAGAGTCAATATTGAATCTTTACGAGGTCTATATTGTCAAATCCAGTTCCATGATCTTGGAGTGGTCTTGATTTGAATCATATATAAGAGGAGAGGTAGTTGGTTTGTGTGCACTAACTCACTTGGACTGTCTACTGATCTGGCAGTAATTTTGTTAAAACCATCTTACTATGACAGGTCACAACCTCTATAACATGTACAGATGTTGATGTGAATCCCATATAGAATCTCATAACAAGATTCAAAGAACAAGAAACCACTAAACTTGATAATGGATAGAAAACACTCAGAAGGTTTCAGTGGGATGTCAAGAGATCAATAGAAGAAATAAATGAAGCAATGAGTTAAAAAGTATTTTCTGTTTTATTCATTTTATTCTTTCTTTTTCGCCCAGTGTTTGCGAGGTCTTCCTTTTTCTTCCCTGCCAATACCATTGATATATATATATAACATTTATCCAAGTACAGAACAGATGCCTGTGAGGATACAACACCCCCACCTCCCACATTATATCACCAAAGATGCATCTTATGTTCCCAAGGGAAGCTGAATTTGAAGAAAAGGAGATTATGTATGTTGTGGCCACGGTTGTCTATGGGGCACAGGTACGTGAAGGGCCTGGAAATGCATCTGGATAGCACTAGGATCTCAGTTTTGTATCTCTTAGAGTTGGGAGCCCGGCATGAGCTGTTGAAAGATATTAGCTTTTGCCCCAGTGCTGATCTATTTCAACAGTTCCATATAATAAAACTTTTGAATATGCTAGAAATGTGCCTGAATTTTCTTCTCCTTTTCCCTGATCTTGGTTCCCAGTTCAGTTTAAGCCTCTCTATTGACAGCTTGGGCTCTGCAGGTTAAAGAGAGCAATCATCAGTGATGTCTGTCTCCTTGTAGCAACGTTTCATGTAAAGCATCTTTATTACTTTTTCCATGCATCTGATTCAATAGGAATTGAGAAGACTTTGTAGAGGAGAGATGTGCAGAAATCTTTTGCATTACACATGATCCAAAAATCAATGTAAGAACAAGTGTTTATTTTTTAGGAACAATGATCTTTGCTATATATTCTTCCAGGGTAGAAACCCTGCTTTACAAATGTTTGAGCCCCTCATGGGACCTAATATAATCTTTTACACAAGAAAGTTTGCAACAGATAATTTGGTCAAAGCATGTGATTTTGAAGCAATATTGTCTTACTTTGAAGAATGAGTTATCCCAAAAAAGATTAAAAATACTGAAACACGAAGTTTATTTTTGTAAAAGAAAATCTTTTGCATCTTCAAATTAGTTCCATTAATGTTTTTTTTTTTTTAAATGTTTGTAAGGGGCTACTTGCTTAAGTCAAACTCAAACTTTCCTTTATAATTACAGTGATCTGATTTTAAGAAATGAGTATTAAAATATTTTACACTTTGTGCAGTGAAAACATGATCAGTTGAGCATACATACACTGGTCTATGCATCTTAGAATATCACTATTAAATTGGAAACTATTGTATAGTGTACGATGAAGAAGTTATCATGTGCATTATCTCTCAACTAGAAACCACAATTTCTGAAATGATGGTGTTATAAATCTTTTCCCACTTTTTTGATATCTAATGCAGTTTGAGTTCTTTGTATCTCTTGGAGTAATGTTCTGAGAACTCTTTTTACATGTCTGTAATTTTTTAAATTGTTCACAGCACACTTCTTTCGTGTGGTCACAATGGTATCTACCTCTCTTACATTTTTCTCCCCCCCCTTGATTTTTTTAATTTTACTCTACTAATTTTTTCAGATGGATGAATGCTTGAGATAGCTTCATGTTAAAAGCAGTTTTTAGACTTAGATTGCTCACATGGAAAAGATAAGGGAGCAATGGAACAGGCATCCTGTGTATGTACATGGGCATATGCCAAATGATACACATAGGTACTCACAACCCCCACTATATATAAATGTATGTATGTCTATGTATTTATGTATATGTTTCTCTCTGTACATATACATACATAAATAGACATACATTCATTTACAGACATATAAAAACACACACAAACATACAGAGAAACACACACATACAGACAGATATACAGACATGAACAAAGACATGTGCAAATACACAAAGACACATACACACTTATACTGATACCCCACGACATATGCAGACACACAGACATGCCGAGACAGACACACATACACAGAAACACACACAGAGACAAGCATCGGGTAAAATGGACTGCTCCATCTTCTCCAGTCTAACAGTAATTTGGGATTCCCCATCTGATGGGCACTCACACAATGATCTCTTTCATACACATGGTGGTAATTTCACGAGAAACACTTCAATTATTTATAAATGGAACCCAGAGACAGCAACCAGCAGCTGGGCTATAGAAGCAGCTCTGACTGGGGCGTGGCTGGTAGAACCAAATGCCACTTCAAACAGTGTTATTAATATGTATGTGACTTGATCAGCTAGTTGAGATGCAGGTCTTCTGCAGCCTGAGTGCAGCTCTCTGAGTTCCACACTTCTGCAATCCTAAGATGCTTCTTCTCTTTGTCAAACTTTGAGGCTAACCAAAGGTCAGGTCCCAGTGCTGAAAACTGTGTCGTGCACATCCAAGCCAAGATGCCTTCTCTTTTTTTTTTTCTCCTCACTTCTTTTGGAGACAATTAAGACTTAGGTCTGAGAGTGGGAAAGCTGGAAGCTCAAACTGTCAATCTTGGATTAAGATTTTCGTTTTAACTTTTGACACAGTGACACTTACTATGTAAATAGCCTTAAGTAATCTGGCATAGGGGAACCATCAAACCAGATTAAGATGGAGATTCAGGTTAATGAGTTTTAGGGGAGATAAGGGAACACACACACACACACACACACACACACACACACACAGCTTTTGGAGGACATTGCTGTAACCTCCCTGTCTCACTTCTGACCCCAGCAGACTCTCCTTTCTGAGGAGAATGTATTGTCTCACAGTCCCTCCTGCTCTACTCCCTCTCAGTGAAAAACCACAGGACACTGGTTCTTGAGAACTCCACAATCTCCCCAAGCAAATATTAGGTAGGAAAGTCTAAGCTTAATGATGGTTAGCTGGTGGCGATTCTTTTGAAATGATGAAGTGAGATCAGTTTAAGGTCTTCCACACTTCTCATTCCAGGATACCTCTGACCTGGGTGGGGCAGGAGCTCCAGGCTGGCAACCTTGAAACTGCAGTGGCAGCCATTAGAGGGCAGCACAGTCACTTTTTTGAAAAAAAAAAAAAAAAAAAAAAAAAAAAAGCAAAACAAAACAAAACACAAAAACCCCCAGCAAATTGGAGAAAGGGGCTCTCTGCGTGAAGACTGTGTGTGAGCCAAAAGGCTGCTGTTTGTGTCTTCTCATTTCCACGGACTGACAGCGAATGCTTATAGAAAGAGATGAAGCTGTGTTGGTATAATACGAATGTAGGTCTATATTTTAATGTTGTGCATTAGATCTAAGTCCTCCCGGTAAGCAGGATTCCCCTTAGTTCTTTTTCTGTCCTAACCAAACAGCATTTGACCTCTCGGACTAAGTTTTCTCATTGTCATTGTCCCATTGGGCTTTGAAGTGTGTGTGTTTACCTGCATATGTGCATGTGCATGTGTGTCCATGCATGCATGCGTGTGTGTGTGTGTGTGTGTGTGTGTGTGTGTGTACGTGTAAAATATGAGCAGATGATTTTCTTTTTAACAAACCCCTAATCTACACGGCTTCCATGACCTGGCAGTGGAGTACAGGCAAAGATGGCTGCTGTAGAAAGAACAGGTTGAAATGCTTAAGCACTAATGACCTTCATAATGACAAATCACCTCGCATGCTATCTCATCTGTTAGCTGCAGTCACCCTTTCTGTGAGCTGCCAGGGACAGGAGATTTGTGTAAATAATCCATAATTACAGTAGAGTGGATGAAGATTGATTGGTAAAAAGGAAGTTTCTTCCGTTGGGATTAGAGAACGTTTCCTTTACTGAGGAATTAGTTGTGAACAGATAAATAAACAGAGACAGTGCAAAGTGCTGTACAATTAAAAAGGTTCACTACCCAAGAATCTATCTCACTTGACAGAAGACTGTCTCAGGAATTAAAATGAACTCAACAGCTGAAGGGGTGGAGTGTGGAGCCCATCTGGTGACCCAGAACCCCGGATGACCCAGGGGCGTTCATGCTACAGGCCAGTGGGCCAGAAACGGGGGTAATGAGATTATCCGTGCAGCCTCTAAACAACCGAACCCGACATCTTTTCCAATTTATTGCTCCTTTCTTTTTATTTCCTCTGATTTTCCAAGGAGCTGTTAGTACTCAGGTAATTCTAAATACAAACAGTTAAAAATGCTTAGTTTGAAACTAGAAACAGCTTTTCTATATAGGAGGGAGAATGAGTCACAGGAAGCTTGAAGGTGGTTGAGGCTAATAAGTGTGTGGGCAGTTTCCTCACACTGAGGTCCTATATTTTTATTATATAGGTTGTCTTAATAGATAAAGGTTGGGGAAATTTGATTGGATCCACAAGGATTAAGTATATATCACCAAGGGAAATAGGAAAGGTCAAAGATAAATTTCATGCATATTCTGGAGATTGTCTGAAAGCTGTATCACAGAATTAACTTTTCAGTCAAGCAAGCTAAATGTTAGAACCAGTGTTCTCATTTCTCCAATTTAGTTTGACAGCATTTTTTCTACTTTACTTTTTCAAGCACTACCTACTCTGAACTGAGCATTACAGAACTTTACAAACTGCAGAAAATAGCATGCACACATGGGCATGCACACATGGGCATGCACACATGGGAACATACAACTTGTCCCATTATGACTATCACTGGCTCCCTAGATTAGCATTACTTTTAACTACCAGTGTGCACACCCCCTGTCTTTAAGATAAGACATACTTTTGCATTGTCTGTCACTGTGTTAATGCTGCCAAAACCCATCTACTCCAGCTCACTGACTGGCCAGGCAATTTTGTCTGAACACAAGGTCAGATAGGTTGGAGGGATGTAAGCCTGCTGAGTATAATTGTGAAGGATGCTGCATGGCTATGATGCCTGTTGGTGGTGAGTGACCCTAGATGAGGAAAGAGGAAGGCAACGGTGAGCAGCTTGCACATAGTAGGCTTGATTTAGGGTTAGTTCTATAAAGCAAGCTATAGACTGGTTGGTACCTTGGAACGGCAGTGGCTGAGACTGCAAGGCTGCCATTCGTAACGTGAGAGAAGGAACCAAGTAGAGCTCAAGTTCAAGTGCAAACACAATTTAGAGATGGTGGGCACCTACTTGTGTTGAAGAGTCTTACACATTTTTATTGAGTTTTTGCTCATATATAAGTAAATGCTACTAATGATGTGAACCTATGGAGTAATACCACCAGCCCTGTTTATGACTTCTTTGGGTGGCACTTTACTGGCTTCCTGCTTTCTGTAATACATGTGATTCTCATTTCCTTCCCATGTCTGGCTGAATTTTTCTTATTCATTATGGTCTTATTGCTTGTACACTTAATCTCTAGTATAACTGGACAATTAGAAATAAAAGCAGCTCCTTCTAGAACTTTATGCTTCACCTACTGGATTGAGAAAATCCAGCTTTCTAAAAGGCCACTTAGGGAAACCCCCTCTGTATATCTAGGGAGTTTTGAAGCATCAAAGTTCTACGAGATTGAAATAGGCTTATTTGCTCTACCATGAATCAAGAATGATATGTAGACATGTAAGTTCCATGTGAAGGTCCTTGAGAAGAATTGGGTAGGGGTTGTAACAGGAATGATGGTAGGAACCAGACACAGTGTTTGTTTCCTGGGAACTCAGGGACATTTGTATGGGCATAGTAAGGGCATTATTTTTCAAAAACCTTGAATGTATACAGTACAGCACAAGGTAAAATGGCCTTCTACATATACTGAAGATTATGTGTGTACCCAAAACAATTGTGCTTAAGATGTGTGCAGGAAGATAAGTCTGAACATTGACTAAGATAAAACTCACAACTATTCTAGTCATTTTTTTTTGTTTGTTTTATTTATACTCCTTGTTGGCATGACAAGATGCCTACCAAGAAACAACATAGGGTATGGAGGGCTTATTTGGTTTCTAGTTGGATGAGATATTGTCTGTTATGACAGAGAAGGGGTAGTAACAAGAGCATGATGCAGCTCATTACACCACATAAGACACTCAGAAAGTAGATGGTGGACAAGAAAGAAAATCCATGGCTTGGACACAGTGACTTCTATCAATGAGGTTCCTTCCAAGATTTCAGACCCTTTCAAACATAGTGCTTCCTCCACTTCTTTCTTCTCCCCGTCTTTCTAGGGAAGCTACTCTGTGTTTACATCTTTCTTAAACTGTAATATTCAGAAATACAATTCTAAACCAGTGAAGCACAAACTGAAACATTTTATGTAAGAGGACAAATAGTACTTTTAGGCTTTGGGGATCACAGAGTCCATTTTGTAACTACTTGTGTCTGTTGCTATGTACCCAAAGTGATGACAGACGATACCTAAATAAATGACCTTGTCTGTGTTGCCATAGATCTCTATGAAACTAAGCAGCCAGGTGGAATTGGCTGACCACTGCTGTAGAAAGTCAAGTCCAACATAAACCCACAAATAAAAGATGGGACTGGGAGTGGAGTGTTCATTTTCTGAGAGGGAACTGAGAGTAGCCTGCTTGAGTTGGGGAAGTGGATCTGTGACACTTGATTAAGTCTGAATTCTGTGAGAAATTAATTCACAATTAAATGTTACCCTTCATTGTTTTGTTAAAAGGTGGTCATTGTCCAGGAGAAGAGGGTTCTTTACCAATTGGTCAGAGGGAATTCGATCACCCAATCTACTTCCAGCAGAAGTTTCCCAAAGTTGCAGAAAGCTGGACTTTGTTAGTATTCGTTCACCATAAAACACAGCCAACTTCAGAGCAACACTCTATTCCCAAGAGTTGACTCCAAAGGCTGTACCCTACCAGTGCTTCATCTCTGGTATCATGTGGCCTTGTTCACTCTCCTCTAGTAGTGATTGCCTGTTATCTCTCATTTCCAAATGAAAGACATAGTTCTCATGGATGGAACTGTCAGCATCTGGGTACTTATTGATATGATTATTTTTCTCTTGAATGCTGGAAAGGAAGACTATAAGCATAAGAAATTAATAAAATAGGAGAACGCTATTCAAAGATGTTGGATGGCCACAAAAGATCAAAATATTAGAGGATGGAGTTTTAAAGATGTTCAGTGAGATTTTTTTCCCTTAAATCCTAGTTTGTGAACATTTGGACCAGTCGTCTTTGATTATGTGTAAAGAGAAGTCATAAGATAGCTCAGTCCCTTAGCTAACAGGCATGAACTCTCTCCAGCTGTTTTAGTGGTTTTAGAAGCTGAGGCTTAGTTGAGCTAATAGCTATGCAGGGTTCCCCGCCTACAGTAGGTGCTCCTTGAACATCCATTTTTATTTCCCATCACTTTTCTTACATGGTTCTGATTAATTCTAAAGGCTACCATTTTCTTATCATCTGGAAAGACTTATGTGAGGTCTGGTCACTGGGTATTTATCTTTCCTTATACTGCTTGTTAATTTGACAACAACATCCAGACTCAACCTGGGCATACTGAAACGTATTTCAGTAAGAGTCTCAGGGTGATGCTGGGTCTTTCTGACTCTCTTACAGAATAACAGATAAGATCCAGAGCTGTCTTTGTGGGGATATCTGGGTGAATGAGTGGGTTTAGCATATTCCAACTCATCCATTCAGTATCAAGTTACCCAGTAGTTTTAATCCTTCTGACAACTGTCATCTACATTCATTATTTATTGCATGCCCCCAAGTCTTTGACTTTTTGTGAATTTTAAAGAACATCCTCTCACAAGGTTATTTGTAGCAAAGTTTGTGTGGGAAGGTAAGTCCTCGATTTCCTTATTGGCTTTCATAAGAAGTGAGTCATCATTCACGGTGACCATGTGCTTTAAAACTTCCATTTCCATATCTTATTTTTGTGTGTATGCACACATTCCTGTTTGTGTGCCAGTGTGCATTTATATATGTTGCCTGTGTACTAACTGGTGTGTGTGTGTGTGTGTGTGTATGTGTGTATTTGTGTGTGTGTGTGTGTGTGTGTGTGTGTGTGTGTGAGTGAGTGAGAGAGAGAGAGAGAGAGAGAGAGAGAGAGAGAGAGAGAGAGAGAAGAAGGAAGGGAGGGAGGGAGGGAGGCAGAGAGAGAGAGGGAGAAGGAAAGAGAGACTGAAGATTGAAGATATATTTAAGATCCCAGAATCAAAAGAGAAGAGAGAGAACATGAAAACTTGGAATTCAAGAAGAGGAATCTGGAGCTCAAATGCCTTAGAAGAAAATTGTCCACCTCCTCCTCCAGCATAGTTGGGAAGAAAGAGCATCCTACAAAGTCTGTGAGAGCTTCTCTTTCCAATGCTACCATAATTTGACCTGGTGTAAAGTCAGACAGTGAGACACAAAGCCACCTGCATGAATGCAAGCTATGTTTCAATACTGGCATCTTTGTTACAAGGAGTAGGAAACTGTTGTGTCTCCATTCTCCAGCTTCATTTTTAAAAAAATGTGTATATAAGTGCATGTACCTACCTCTCTCTTTCCCTTTCCCTCTCCCTTTTTCTCTCCCTTTCCCTTCTCTCTTTCTGTGTGTGTGTGTATGTGTGTGTGTGTGTGTGTGTGTGTGTGTGTGTGTGTGTGTGTGTGTGTGTTATAGACCAGAAATCAAAGCGAGGTGTCTTTTCTCAATCACTCTGTACCTAATATTTTAAGACAAGTTCCATTTTCAAATTCAGAGGTTGCAAATTGTGTTAAATTAGCTGGCCAGCAAGCTCTAGAGACCTATTCCTTTCTTATTCTTCAGTGCTAATACTGTAGGTGTGCCTGGTAGTGTTTGACTTTGTTCCTGGATGCTAGGCATCTCAACTCTGTCTCTCATGCTTACACAACAAGGACTCCATGTACTGAACCATTTCCCTAGCTCCTTCACTTTCTGATTGTAATTACAAGGTCCCAGAAAATTATTTTTTACTGAAGATCACATTATATACATTAAATTTACCAGCATTTACCATCTTCTTATTCAGTGATACTTCTAAAGTTCATCTCACTAGATCTTTTTGGATTTAATTCTCTTTCCTAGAATATCCTGATATCAAAGTTTTGATTTACTTCTTAAAATGTATTTATCTATATATAACATTTCATATTTCTTCATTTTTTTCAATGTGTTGTATGAGCCACCAATGGCATTGCTCTTCAACATGTTCTATTCATCCTTGGTACTCTGTTAATTGATGAATGTATGTGTATATATTCTAGTAAGTCTATAATTATTTTTTCATAAATCTCTGTCATGTATTATTAAATTAAATATTTCTTCTAAGAAGTTTTAACCATTTAAAATTATTATACTATTATAGCACTTTTAATATTACTAAGTCTTAGAAATAGTGACTAAAAATGTATTTACCTATATATTGACACAACCTGCATTTAAAAGAAAGACAAATCTCAAAATGGATAAAATAATGATATCCCTGAAATCCAGAGAGGTAAGTATGTGAGCTGAGCCACAGTGTTCTCAAGTGAGTGTTGACAGGTAGGAAAGGCCCTGATAATTCATGTGGCAATGTATGTAGCCATGGTTCATGATAATTCATGTGGCAACGTATGTAGCCATGGCCCACATGGATACAATGTGCTTGAATGAAGGTACAAGTGACCAGAGACACAGAAAGTTAAATGAAAAAGTAAAAAAAAAAAAATTAAGGTGATTAGATGTAACTAAAGAGGAGAGTGCTAAGAATCTTCTAAACCTAAAAACCTACAAAAGTTATTCCACAGAAGGAAATAGAAATGTGACCACCAGAACGTACCAGTGGTTGACATCGGGTTCACATCTGGTACATGCCCAGTAAACTTCTTCCTGTCATTTGAGACAACTGAGCAGAATCAGATATTTGAGCACCATTAACAATTTTATCAAAGAGAAGATATCTTGCAAATCTTCTATGATTATACTATGTTCTCCAGAACATTAACAGAACTGTTGGTCTTGTCATAGTTGCAATACCAGTCCTTACTGTGAACACTGAGGAAGTCAGATGCCCACAGAAGTCTGGTGATGGACTGATTCTTTGTTATCCCAAGTACTATAATAACTCCTAGAAATGTCATCATTTTTAAAAATTATGACACACATGCACACACATACACACAAACACACATACACTTTTACAATTCAGAGCACATACAAACAAATCAACATTCAAAAGGGTTAGTGACTGGCAGGAATATTATTTCCAAAGCTTAGAATTCACCATTAAAGAGTGTTTCATAAACACAAATACCTTACAAAATTGGAACTAGCATAAAACAAATAAACAAACTAAGCACAATAAAAATAAAACAACAAATCAAGAAAGAATCATCCTGCCCATTCCTTTTGTATGACAAAAAAAAGTTGTGTGTGCCAGAGTTGTGAATTACAAGCATTCATTTCTCTCTCTTAATATGGGAGAAATTGGTGGTCCAGAGGGGTGAGGGGCTAACATAAGTTGCAGACAGTGGCCACAGCAGTGCATGATGGCGCAGAGCTCTCCTGTGATGGCTGACATATTTTGGTATACTAACTCAATGAATAGTGTAGAGGTACTAGATTAAGTGACAGCTGGGTTTCTCAGTACTGTTTGTGCTTTCATTCATCACAGAAAAGAATTGACTTGATGAGGAGGGACTATGTCAATGAACTCCACCTGCCACAGAAAAGGACACAGGTTCTTGCTGATTTTGTCAGTTATTGTCTGTCTTCAAGTAAGTAGCAGAAGGTATTGCCCTTCTTCCCCAGGCCTTACCTAACATTGTCTCCATAGCTGTCTTTAACTGAAGGCTGATGTTGGCTTTAGAACAATGGTTTTTAACCTTCCACAATAATGAAATTCGGTAACACAGTTCCTCATGTTGTGGTGAACACGAGGCATAATAGTATTTTCATTACTACATCATAACAGTAATTTTGCTACTCTTATGAATTGTAATGTAGATATCTGATATGCAGGATGGTCTTAGGGGATTCTCATAGGGGACACAACCATCAGGTTGAGAACCAGTGCTTTAGAAGGGCCTCGATTTGTTCTGTGTACATTCATGCCTGCGAAACCAGAGACAATGAAAATAGAAGCTTTACTGAGCTCAGTAAGCTCTTCACCTTCTTACCTGGTGCCCATAGAGCATCTCTGCGAGACCCTTAGGACTGTGTTTGTCACCACCAAGCCAAAAATGCCCAGCTTTCATTTCATGCCCTAAGATATTTTCCTAGTTCTGCCTGCAGCTGCTGCTGACTGGCACATTTATTATCTTGAATGATGCTCTATGTGAATCAGCTTTCTGCTATAACAAAACATCCAGGTTAAGCAATTTAGAAAAAGAAATATGTTTCTTGTGTCTTTGTTCTTTGGGGTCCCTGTTGACAATTTGGAAGACCTAATACTTTCCCATGTCTACTGAGGTTGCTGACTGACAGTGACAGGAAGAAATGTTAGAGCCAAACGATTTACCTCATGCCAAGAAGCACAAAATAATGAACAGGATCTGAGGTTTTTAGTCCCTTTCAAGGAAACGTCCCCAAGTGATCTAAAGCCCCATTATCATGTTCTACCTCCTAAAAATCCACAACTTCTGTTCCATGTTCCATGATATAGACATTTGGGGACATCCAAGATTCGAACAGTAGCTTGGCTTCTTGGCTTTAGTATGAGGACAGTTACCACCCCCTTACACCATGTTATCTACTCTTTATTTCTTTAAACTTATTTCTTCCAGGAGAAAAATACACTATGATTATCTACAGGAATTATATTTGCAGGGTGTCTTTTCTCTGTAAAAGAAGATTCTGAAAAGACAAACTTGGCCTTGGAAAGTTGTACCTACCTAAATGTTCTATCTAGTTAAGTTAAAGTCCTTTCTATTCCTGGGAAACAAACCACAGTTTTGAAATATTAAGCTTCAAGCTCAACAATTGTCTTAAAATTCTCATTTACTTGTCATTATACATACATATTTTTAAATTAAAAAGAAGGTAGCTAATCTGTTAATCAACATATCCTATAGTTTTAAATGTTTGTTGAAACTGTTCATATATATAGAATATATATGATATTATATATATATATATATACATATATATACACACACATATATATATATATATATATATATATATATATATATATATATATATATATAAACATCATGACTGTCTGTCTCCCTCTGATTTTGAGGCAGTAACTCAATTTGTTACCTAACATAGTTTGAAATTTTCCATCTTCCTATTACTGTCTTCTATCAAGTACTAGGGCTGCTGATTAAATAATTTACAAGTTAAATACATATTATACATTAGAGTTCATATAATCATATTTAAGTGAAATTGCCTGATGACTCAGTACAACATTCCTAGACCCAGATGACCACTGCATCCCTGCCTTTTCCTTCTCCTGGTACAGCTCTAGCAAACAGCATGCAGACTCTTCTGTCTTCCTTATTAGAAGCACATTCACTTTTTAAAATTGTGTCCAGTTTCAGGTGACTGCTGAGAATGAACAAAGAGACCTGAAACTGAATCTCTTCTCACTGCAGACCTCAGTTTCTGAGTCAACAGGAAGCCCACAGTCCTAGGGGTGAAATGCCACCAGAACATCTTTAGTTGAGTTTAGGGAAGCAATGTTTAGGGGATTGGGGATTGCAGGCTAATAAGGCTTAGATGATTTCTGATTAAAACAGGCTTACCTATGACTATGGCTGTATCTATTAGCAACCAACAATTTCCTTGGGAAATACCCAAGTCATTTCCCTCTGGGAGAGACCTGCTGTGTTCCCAAATACCAGAGCTAATTTTTACTCTCTGGGTCAAAGGAAAGAGGCAGAAGCTATTACCACCCACTAGGAGTAACCTGGGGGCTGGAGGGAATGAAATCCAGAAAGTGCTAAGTTCTATTACTGTTGTTACAACTGGGAAAGAATATATGGAGCCATATTAAACACCGTTCTTTAGAAAATGCACATTTTCTTCCCAAGCTTCATTTCTATATGCCTCTAATGCTACCAGGTCCAAGTCAGTGGAGATAATCAGGTACCCGCCAGCATTAGCTAAAAGGAGATGCTTGGCACTACTATCAGTGTGATACCTTCTGATCCCACTCTTCACAGTAAACCAAAGGCAGGTAAAGGTGTGCCAGAAACCAGGCTTGGAAAAGATACATGAAAATGTATTTTTCTCATATTCAGATTTCAATATACGTTTGTTCCTAAATTGGCATCAGCTTGAGAAGATATTCTGCTGAGAGAGCCTTCTTGTTCTTGTAACACCTGAACTTTTTTTTCTGCCCCCTTGGCATCCAGAAGAGTGTGCCTGAGACCAGAGTTACCCTCATTTTGGCTTTTCAGTGGTTTGTTCATTACAGAGCTGGTTCTGAGGTCCCATAAGAAGCATCTGAAATTTCTACCCATAATGCAAGGCTAACCCTGAAGAAGCTTGTTTTTTATGCACTGTTTCTATTTTATGATGCTGGGTTTTATCAATCATAAATAATTAAAAGCAAAAATTTTATCTCAACTGTATAAGAATATTCAATACAAAAGCAAGAGAAAATGGGGTTTCTTAGTTAGGCATGCCTTTGAGTGATCCAAGCACCACAAAAGAAAGCTCAAGGAGGGCAAATACAGGAAAGATGTTTCAAGAGATTGTTCATTGTAGATGCTTAAGATTTTTTAAAAAAGGTTCCTATGAGTGTGTGTGTGTGTGTGTGTGTGTGTGTTTGTGTGTGTGTACGCCAAGATGCTCATGTGGAACAGATCAATCTCTGGCCTTTACTCTGGACTGAAAGCTTCCTTACCTCCATCCTTACCACCTGATAGGCAATTTCATTGGCTCACAGGAATTCCTCCAAGCCTCTTTTCTTTTCCTTTATGTTGGAATTCATGTGAATATATTTGCGCTAAACAAGACTCTGTGTTTTGTATTGTCTAATGGAAGACAATTACCTATAACATAAGAAGTTGTTTGTCTACTACAGAGCTCTATTCATGGCTGTTTAGAATATTGTCAGAGGTGGTGGGATAAGTCATTAAGTGACCTATTTCTTTTTTCCATGCTGAGGACTGAATTGAGAGCCTCATACTTGCTGGGCCACTCTACAACTGAGAAATATGCCTGGCCTAAATGACGCTTGAAACTCAAGAAAAGTCTGAGATTCTACAGAACTATAAAATATCTTAGTATTTTCTTACTATCAAGAGAGAACCACACTATGATCTCTGTACTAAGTGTCAGACACCTTCCACATGATATGAAGGCACATGTTATCCAAGTGTCAGTGCTGCCAACAGCTAGTGAATGGAGTTTCACTGGGATGAGCAGAAGATCCCTTGTCATGTATTGGGCTGCCTTGTCTACAACAGAGATGTGAAGAAATCCACCTGCCTGGTTCCCTGTTTTTTTCTTCTATAAGATAAGCATTAGCACCTAATCAGCCTTGAAGACAAAACCGAATCATGAAAGAAATAATAGTTTAGTGCACCTTATTTCATTTGATTTTTGAAGCAAAGTTTCACTCTGTAGGTCAGCTGTGAAAATATCTTCCTGCCTCAGCATTCCAAATGTGAGAATCACAGGTACGTGTCAGGAGGGAGCAGCTTTTCTTCACTGACTGTTATTGTCTGCATTTATCTCTGTGAATACAAGGACATTACCTAATATAAGCTTTTAGCCATACGTTTCTCCCTGAAAGAGTAAATATAGACACGGCTCTAAAAATATTAATATGATGCCTCTGTATATGTGTGTGGGGTTTACAGACATCATATTCTATAAAAATAGTAAATAATACTTTATCACAAAATTTAGTAGTCTGAAGAAATGTAATTCATAATCTTAAACATTTTACTTGTTAAGTGTATTCTCTAGGTTTATAGAGATTAAATAAAAACCCTAAGTAGAGAAGTATAATATTTTAACTCATAATTTTATATTAATCTTATGCTTATATGCTATTTTTCTGTTTTATCTATTATACAAATTTTAAAATAATTTAGTTATGCCATTTATAATTGGGCATTTTTCTATGATGACTGTTATATTCATAGCTTATTGAGACTGTAATTTCAATGGCCATGCATGACGTAAGGCAACTCCAAGCTTCAAGTCACTCATGTAAAATGCTCTTTGAATAACTCAGAAGAGAGGATTGCACAAATGGCCCATTGTGGTACTGCGTCTAAGCTGAAGGCCAGTGGAAGGGCTGGTGAGTCTCAGGACTCTCTTCTGTCCACTTTTTTGCACAGCCCCCTGTCACAGGATTTTGCTCCATGTCCAGAAAAAGTGACAGAGTGATCACTTTGAACAAATGTGCCTTAGTGAAGTCAACTGCTTGCTTACTATTGTAGGTTGTACCTGTCTGCACAATTGCATTACTAAAGTTCTTTTAATCTATTTGTCTATCATTATCTAACTTTCTAGTTTTTTATCTATCAATTATTTATTATTGTGTGTGTGTGTTTTTGTGTGTGTGTGTGTGTGTCTGTGTGTGTGTACACGTGATATAGAAGTCAAAGACAAACTGTGTGTGTTGATCTCTCTTATGATGTGGCTACCTGCGATGAAACTCGAGTCATCAGGATTCAGAGCAAGCAGCCTTTCTCAGCATAGCTATCTCACTAAGATTGATAGCAATTCTAAATGACTGCCTATGGTTTATCAGACTTAAGCACAAAAATAGATATTTTTCTCTGGATCCTTCAGTACTCCTTTCTGAAAGTCCCATAGTATGTAAGACCGAATTAAAAGCATATGCTTTTCCCTTCTTTGTTTTCCCTTAATTTTTTTTTTTTGATAATTTCAAATGGAAACCATTTAATGATCAAAATTATTGGGGGTTTGTCAGTACAGGTTATGTTCTTTTTTTTAATTAAACAACTTTATTTTAAAAAACAGAGACAAATGTACAGATTTTAAGCATTTTTCCATAAAAGTATATGAATATATTTTTGTTAGTACTTGAATTTTTTTAAAGGTTTGATAGTATGCATTGAAATTACTAGTTACAATGAGTATAAAGTATGTGTAAAACATGATGTGACCTGGAAATAGTCAATGTTTTCTTGGTGTGTAAAGGTTAAAGATAATGATTTTTCTTTTCTTTTTTTGTTTTTTGGCCTTTGCTTTTCTTGAACTTCATATAGTTTGTGAGTTGTTTCTGGAGTATTAAGAGCTTTCTGGGGTTAGTATTTAATTACTAATGACTGCATATTATGACTGTTCATTTGTGACTGGGTTACCACACTCAGGATGATATTCTCTAGATGCATCCATTTTCTCAGGAATTTCACAAAGTCATTGTTTATTATAGCTGAATAGTATTCCATTGTGTAAATATACCACAATTTTTGTATCTATTAATCTACTGAAGGACATCAGGGTACATTCCAGCTTCTGGCTATTATAAATAGGGTTGTTACGAACAATGTGTTGCATGTGTCTTTGGTTTATGTTGGAGCATGTCTTCGGTATATTCCCAGAAGTGAAATACCTGGGTCTTCAGGTATTTCACTTCTGGGAAGTGAAAATACCTGAAGTCCAATTTTCTGAGGAACCACCAGACTGATTTCCAGAATGGTTGTACCAGATTAAAACCCCACCAACAGTAGAGAAGTGTTATTCTTTCTCCACATCCTTACCAGCATGTGCTGTCATCTGAATTTTTTATCTTAGTCATTCTGACTGGTGTGAGGTAGAATCTCAGGGTTGTTTTGATTTGCATTTCCCTGATGGCTAAAGATGTCGAGCACTACCAGAAGTGCTTCACAACCATTTGATATTCTTCAATTGAGAACTTTTTGTTTAGCTCTGTACCCCATTTTTAAATAAGATTGTTTGATTCTCTGGTGTCTAACTTCTTGAGTTCTTTATATACCTTGAATATCAGGCCTCTATCAGATGTGAGGTGGTAATAGATCTTTTCCCGATCTGTTGGTTGCCATTTTGTTTTCTTGACAGTGTCCTTAGCCTTACAGGAACTTTGCAATCTCATTAAGTCCCATTTGGTGATATTTGACCTTCAAGCACAAGCCATTTGTGTTCTGTTCATGAAATTTTCTCCTGTGCCTATATGTACTAAGGTTTTCCATATTTTATCTTCTAATAGATTCAGTGTACCTGGTTTAAGATCTTTGATCCATTTACACTTGAGCTATGTACAAGGAGATAAAAAAGGGTCTATTTTCATTCTTTTACATGCTGAGTGACAGTTGGACCAATACCATTTGTTGAAGAAGTTGTCCTTTTTCCATTGAATGTTTACAGCTCCTTTGTCAAAAATCAAGCTACCATATATGTGAGGGCACATTTCTGGATCTTCTATTATATTACATTGATCCATGTGCCTATCTCTGGACCAGTACTGTGGAGTTATTAACACAATTGACTTATAATATAGCTTGAGGTCAGGGATGGTGATTACTACAGATGTTTTCTTCTTGAGGATGGAGTTTGTTATACTATGTTTCTTGTTACTCCATACAAAATTGCACATTGCTCTTTCCAACTCTGTGAAGAATTGAGTTGGAATTTTAATGGGGATTGCATTGAATCTGTAGATTGCTTTTGGTAAGATGGCCATTTTTACAATGTTGATCCTTCTAATCCATGAGCATAGGAGATCTTTCCATTTTCTTATGTCTTCCCTGATTTCCTTCTTTAGAGATTTGAAGTTCTTGTCATACAGGTCCTTCACTTGCTTAGTTAGAGTCACACCATGTTATTTCATATTGTTTGTGACTATTGTGAAGTGTATGTTTTCCATAATTTCTTTTTCTGCATGTTTCTCCTTTGAGTAGAGGAAGGCTACTGATTTGTTTGAGTTAATTTTATATCAAGCCACTTTCCTGAACTTGTTTATCAGCTGTAGTTCTCTGGTGGAATTTTTGGGTTCACGTAAGTACACTATCAAGTCTTCTGCAAATAGTGATGTTTTTACTTCTTCCTTTCCAATTTGTATTTCTTTGATTTTCTTTTGCTCTCTAATTGCTCCGGCCAGGACTTTCAGTACTAGGTTTAATAGGTAGGGGAGAGTGGGCAGCCTTGTCTAGTCCCTGACTGTAGTGGGATTGCTTCAAGTTTCTCACTGCTAAGTTTGATGTAGCTGTTGGGTTGCTGTATATTGCTTTTATTATGTTAAGGTATGAGCCTTGGATTCCTGTTATTTCCAAGATTTTTACCATGAAGGGGTGTTAAGTTTTGTGAAATGTTTTATTAGCATCTAGTGAGATTTCCATGTGTTTTTTTTTTCTTTAATTTGCTTATATGGTGGGTTACATTGAAGGATTTCTGCATATCAAACCATGCCTGCATCCCAGGGATGAAGCCTACTTGATCATGGTGAATGATCCTTTTAATGTGGTCTTAGATTCTGTTTGCAAAGATTTTGTTGAGTATTTTTGCATCAATATTCATAAGTAATATTGGCCTGAAGTTCTCTTTTCTTGTAGGGTCTTTGTGTGGTTTAGGAACAAGGATTATTCTGGCTTCGAAAAATAACTTATGTAGTGTTTCATCTGACTCTATTTTGTGGAATAGTTTGGAGTGTATTGGTATTAGGTCATCAATAAATGTCTGATAAAATTCTGCACTAACCACATCTGGACCTGGACTTATTTTTGGCTGGGCGGATTTTGATGACTGCTTCTATTTCTTTAGGTGTTATGGATTATTTAGATGGTTTACATCGTCCTGGTTTAACTTTAGTATCTGGTATCTGTCTAGGAATTCATCCATTTCTCCCAGATTTTCCACCTTTGTTTTATAGGCTTTTGTAGTAGGATCTGATGATTTCTTGAATTTCCTCAGTTTCAGTTGTTATTTCTCCACTTTCATTTCTGATTTTGTTAATTTGGGTACTCTCTCTGTGTCCTCTAGTTAGTCTGGCTAAGGATTTTTCAATCTTGTTAATTTTCTCAAAGAACAAGCTCTTGGTTTTGTTGATTCTTTGAATGTTTCTTTTTGTTTCTATTTGGTCAATTTGTGCTCTGAGTTTGATTATTTCTTGCTGTCTATTCTTCTTGGTTGTATCTGCTTCCTTTTGTTCTACAGTTCTTTACTGTGCTGTCAAATTGCTAATGTATGCTCTCTCCAGTTTCTTTTTGGAAGCACTCAGAGGTATGAGTTTTCCTCTCAGTACTGCTTTTTTTGCATGCCATAAGTTTGGGTAGGTTGCGTTTTCATTTTCACTAAATTCTAGAAAATCCTTAATTTCATTCTTTATTTCTTCTTTGATCATGCTATTGTTTAATAGGACACTGTTTAGTTTCCACCTGTATATGAGCTTTTTTTTGTCTTTGTCATTAATAAAGACCAGCCTTATTTCCTGGTGATCTTATATGATGCATGGGAATATTTAATTCTTCTTCTATCTATTGAGGCTTGTTTTGTGACCAATTTTATGGTCAATTTTAGAGAAGGTGCCACGAGGTTCTGTGAAGAAGGTGTATTTTTAGTGTTAGGATGAAATGTTCTGTAGATGTCTATTAATTCCAATTGGTTCATAACTTCTGCTCGTTTCACTGTGTCCTTGTTCAGTTTCTGCTTTCATGATCTGTCCTCTGATGAGAGTAGGGTATTGAGGTCTCCCACTATTATTGTGTTGGGTGTAATGTATTTTATGAACTTTAGTAGGGTTTCTTTTATTTGGAGCATATATGTTAAGGATTGAGAGTTCCTCGTGATAAATTTTTCCTGTAATAAATAAAAAGTGTCCTTTATTATTTTCATTGATAACTTTTTGTTGAAAATCTACTTTATTCGATATTAGAATGGCTACTCCAGCTTGTTTCTTGGGGCCATTTGCTTGGAAGATTTTTTTTTCTTAGCCTTTTACTCTGAGATAGTTTCTGTCTTTGTCTCTGAGATGAGTTTCCTCTATGCAGAAAAATACTGGATTCTGTTTATGTATCCAGTCTGATAGCCTATGTCTTTTTATTGGGGAATTGAGTCCATTTATGTTAACAGATATTAAGGAATAGTAGTTGTTGTTTCCTGCTATTTTTGCTTTTAGAGGTAGAATTATGTCTGTGTGTCTTTCTTCTTTTGGTGTTCTTGCTTAGTTATTTTCTTTTTTTTTTTTTTTACTAGGATGTAGTTTCCCTCCTTGTATTGTGTTTTCCACCTATATTTTGTTGTTGTGCTGGATTTGTTGTCAGATATTGTGTAAATTTAGTTTCGTCCCGTAATATCTTGGTCTCTCCATCTATGGTGATTGAGAATTTTGCTGGGTATAACAGTCTGGGCTGACACTTGTGTTCTCTTAGGGTCTGTATAATGTCTGTCCAGGATCTTCTAGCTTTCATAGTCTCTGATGAGATGTCAGTAGTAGTTCTGATTGGTCTGCCTTTATATGTTACATGACCTTTTTTCCCTTACTGTTTTTAGTATTCTCTCTTTGCTTTGGACACTTGGCGTTTTGCTTATTATGTGTCAGGAAGAATTTCTTTTCTGTTCCACTTTACTTTTAGTTCTGTAGGCTTCATTTATGCTCATGGTCATCTCATTCTTAAGGGTAGAGAAGTTTTCCTCTACAGTTTTGTTGAAGTTTTTTTTTTTTTACTGTGTCTCTTAGTTGATATTCTTTGCCCTCTTCTATTCCTATTATCCTTAGGTTTGATCTTCTCATTGTGTTCTGGGTCTCCTGGATATTTGGGTTAGGAGCTTTTTGGCTTTTGCATCTTCTCTGACTGTTTTGTCTATGTTTTCTAGGTTGTCTTTGTCCCCTGAGATTCTCTCTTCCATCTCTTGTAGTCTTTTGGAGCTGCCTGCATCTGTGACTCCTGATTACTTTTTAGGTTTTCTACCTCTAGGGTTCTCTCTTTTAGAGTTTTCTTTATTGTTTCCATTTCCTTTTTAAATTCTTTCTTCAAGCCTTCATCTCGTTGGCTCTGTTTTCCTCTATTTCTTTGGTTTCTTTGAGTGTTTTTCATGTTTCCTCTTTAAAAGCTTCTATTTATGTATTGTTTTCCTCCCATTCTTGTTTAAGTGAGTTATTCACACTCTTCTCAAAGATCTCCATCATCATGTTGAGGTATGATTTTAAGTCTGAGTCTTCTTTTTTGGAGTGTTTGACATTCCACTGTTTGCTGTGATGGGAGAACTTAGTTCTGATATTGCCAGGTTGTCTTGGTTTTCATTGAGTAAGTTCTTTCAGTTACCTCTTGCCATCTTGTTCTCTGTGGTTTTGTGTGGTCTTGTTGTCCCTGATTGTTTCCTGTCTCACTTGTGTACCTGGCTTGTGTCCCTGCATCTCTGCTGCTTTAGGTGGCAAATGGCTTGAGTGTTTGGTCCAAAAACAAGGGCCTTACATGGGGCAATGAGTCCCTATGGCACAGTTCATACTCCCCTGGACCAACTAGAGGGCCACGCCTACAGTGCACTATGCCTAGCCCTCTTTGTGCCACTGCTACTCACAGCACAATCTTGCCAGGCCTGTGTCCCTGGATCTCTGCTGTTCCTGGTGGCAAATGGCTTGATCGTTTGGTCCACAAGTGATGGCTTCCGGGCATATACCAAGTCTCTATTCCAGGGTTCCTGTTCCCCTCAATCAATCGAGTGGCTGTGCTTTCCACATGCTCAGCCCAGACCTCCCTGTGCCCTGAGTATTCATGCTGCAGTCTCACCAGGTCTGTGTCCCTGTATCTCTGCTGTTTCAGGGGGCAAAATCTTCCTTCAATTTTTTTATTTATATAATTTCCTTATCTTTCTTCCTTCCTCCTTCCTTTCTTTTTCTCTTTCTGGCTATCAATTAAAGCCTTATGGAAGGTAAGGAAAGACTAGTATGCAGCCAATTTCTAGTGTGATAAAGCAGCATTTCACATGGAACATTTGTTAAAGTGTACAGAGTGTTTCAGGATTAAGAGTTAACACGGGAGGCGGCTCATACAGGCTGAGCAACTGGTGAGTGGGAGACCTAGGCTGCGGGGGAGCAGAGGGATCTCTGCGGAGTGCACACGGAAAGGGCACCCCCTGCCCTGACCTGCCCTGTCCTCCCCGACCCAGTGACCGGGAACAGATCTTAGGAACTTCTGTTCCCACCCTGAGACAACTTCAGGACACAGAGCAGAGCCTGGCTCACCTGCCAGCCAGAAAGGTGGCTCGGAGAGGCTGAGCATCTGTGACCAGGAACAGATCTTAGGAACGTCTGTTCCCACCCAGACGCAACTTCAGTACGCAGAGCGGAGCCTGGCCCAGCTGCCACCCGGAACCTGGGCTGCCGGGGAGTAGAGAGATCTCTGCGGAGTGCACACGGAAAGTGTACGAGGGACACAGACCAGATACAAGGGAAAAGCAAGAACATATCACTGACAACAAAATGGCAAGAGAAAAGAGAAAGAGTATATCCCAAGGAAACCAAGACAATCTAGCAACACCAGAACCCAGCTCTCCGATAGTAGCAAACATCGGAATTCCAAACACTCCAGAGAAAGAAGACACAGACCTGAAATCATGCCTCAAGACTCTGATAGAGTTACTTAAACAAGAAAGGGAGGAAAAGCAAAAAGATTCAGAAGCTTTTAAAGAAGAAACAAGAAAAACACTCAAAGAACTCAAAGAACGAGATGAAAACAGAACCAAAGAAATAAAGGAATGGAAGAGGGAAATTAAAACAGAAATTGACACAATAAAGAAAGCGCTAAAAGAGATAACCCTAGAGTCAGAACACCAAAAAAAGAAATCAGGAGTCACAGAAGCAAGCATTTTCAACAGATTACAAGAGATCGAGGAGAGAATCTCGGGGGCAGAAGACAACATTGCAAACATAGACAAAACAGCCAGAGAAGATGCAAAAAACAAAAAGCTCCTAACCCAAAATGTCCAGAAAATACAAGACACAATGAGAAGACCGAACCTAAGGATAATAGAAATAGAAGAGGGAGAAGAGTATCAACTAAGAGGCACAGTAAATATCTTCAACAAAATCATAGAAGAAAACTTCCCTACCCTCAAGAATGAGATGACCACGAGCATAAAAGAAGCCTACAGAACTCCAAATAGGTTGGACCAGAAAAGAAATACCTCCCGACACATAATAGTAAAAACATCAAGTGCCCAAAGTAAAGAAAGAATACTAAATGCAGTAAGGGAAAAAGGTCAGGTAACATATAAAGGCAGACCAATCAGACTCACACCCGATTTCTCAACAGAGACTATGAAAGCTAGAAGAGCCTGGACAGACATCATGCACTCCTTAAGAGAGCACAAGTGCCAGCCCAAGCTGCTATACCCAGCAAAACTATCAATCACCATCGATGGAGAGACAAAGATATTTCAAGACAAATCAAAATTCACACAATATCTGACCACAAACCCAGCACTATAACGAATTATAGGTGGAAAACCCAATACAAGGAGGGAAAATACAGCCTAGTAAAAACAAGAAAACTCCTAAACAAAAAAACTAAAAGAAGAAAAAAACACAGACACAACTCAACCCAAAAAAGCAAAAATGGCAGGAAACAGAAACAATTATTCCTTGATATCTATTAACATAAATGGTCTCAACTCCCCAATAAAGAGACATAGACTATAAGACTGGATACATAAACAAAATCCAGCCTTTTGCTGCATACAGGAAACTCATCTCAGAGACAGAGACAGACACTATCTCAGAGTAAAAGGGTGGGAAAAAAACTTCCAAGCAAACAGCTCCAAGAAGCAAGCTGGAGTGGCTATTCTAATATCGAATAAAGTAAACTTCCAACCAAAAGTTATCAAAAAAGATAAAGAAGGACACTTTTTACTCATTACCGGGGAAATCTGTCAGGAGGAACTCTCAATCCTTAACATATATGCTCCAAATAAAAAATCACCCACATTCATAAAAGAAACTCTACTAAAGCTCAAAAAATACATTTCACCCCACATAATAATAGTGGGAGACTTTAACACCCCACTCTCACCAATGGACAGATCAGGAAAACAGAAACTGAACAAGGACACTGCAAAACTAGCAGAGACTTTGAACCAACTAGAATTAATAGATATATACAGAACATACTATCCTAAAGTAAAAGAATACACCTTCTTCTCACCACCCCACGGCACCTTCTCGAAAATTGACCACATAATTGGACACAGAACGAGCCTTCATCGATATAAGAAGATTGAAATACTCCCATGCATCCTCTCAGATCACCATGGTCTACGGCTGGTCTTTAACAACAACAAAGACAACAAAATGCCCACATACACATGGAAACTAAACAACGCTCTGTTAAAGGATAGCAGGGTCAAAGAAGAAATAAAGAAAGAAATTAAGGACATTCTAGAATTCAACGAAAATGATAACACAACATACCCAAACCTATGGGATGCAATGAAAGCAGTATTGAGAGGAAAACTCATTGCCCTAAGTGCTTCCAAGAAGAAACTGGAGAGAGCTCACATCAGCAACCTGACAGCACAGCTAAAAGCCCTAGAACAAAAGGAAGCAGATATACCCAAAAAGAGTAGATGGCAAGAAATAATCAAAATTAGGGCAGAAATAGACCAAATAGAAACAAAAAAAACCATTGAACAAATCAACAAAACAAAGAGTTGGTTCTTTGCGAAAATCAACAAGATTGATAAACCCCTAGCCAGACTAACTAAAGGGCAAAGAGAGAGTATCCAAATTAACAAAATCAGAAAGGAAAGTGGTGACATAACAACTGAAACTAAGGAAATTCAAGAAATCATCAGATCCTACTACAAAAACTTATACTCCACAAAATTGGAAAATCTGGAGGAAATGGATGAATTCCTAGACAGATACAAGGTCCCAAAGTTTAACCAGGACCAAGTAAACCATCTAAATAACCCTATAACACCTAAAGAAATAGAAGAAGTAATCAAAAGCCTCCCAACCAAAAAAAGCCCAGGTCCAGATGGGTTCAGTGCAGAATTTTATCAGACATTTATTGGGGATATAACACCAATATTCACCAAACTATTCCAAAAGATAGAATCAGATGGAATATTACCCAACTCATTTCTTGAGGCTACAATAACCCTCGTACCTAAGCCACACAAAGACCCTACAAGGAAAGAGAACTTCAGACCAATCTCACTTATGAACATTGATGCAAAAATACTCAACAAAATCCTTGCAAACCGAATCCAAGAACACATCAAAACCATCATTCATCATGACCACGTAGGCTTCATCCCTGGGATGCAGGGATGGTTTAACATAAGGAAATCCATCAATGTAATCCACCATATAAACAAACTTAAAGACCAAAATCACATGGTCATCTCACTAGACGCTGAGAAAGCATTCGACAAAATCCAACACCCCTTCATGTTAAAAGTCCTGGAAAGAACAGGAATCCAAGGCCCATATTTAAACATAATAAAAGCAATATACAGCAAACCAACAGCCAACATCAAACTTAATGGCAAGAAACTTGAAGCAATCCCACTAAAATCAGGGACTCGACAAGGCTGCCCACTCTCTCCCTAACTATTTAATATAGTACTGGAAGTCTTGGCTGGAGCAATTAGACAGCAAAAGGAGATCAAGGGGATACAAATCGGAAAGGAAGAGATAAAAACATCACTCTTTGCCGATGACATGATAGTGTACTTGAGTGACCCCAAAAATTCCACCAGAGAACTCCTACAGCTGATAAACAAGTTCAGCAAAGTGGCTGGATACAAAATTAGCTCAAACAAATCAGTAGCCTTCCTATACTCAAAGGACAAACATGTGGAGAAAGAAATTAGGGAAAAGGTACCCTTCACAATCGTTACAAAAACTATGAAATACCTTGGTGTTACTCTAACTAAGGAAGTGAAGGACCTGTATGACAAGAATTTCAAACCTCTAAAGAAAGAAATTGAGGAGGATCTCAGAAAATGGAAAGATCTCCCATGCTCATGGATTGGAAAGATCAACATCTTAAAAATGGCCATCCTACCAAAAGCAATCTACAGATTCAATGCAATTCCCATCAAAATTCCAACCCAGTTCTTCATGGAATTGGAAAGATCAATGTGCAATTTCATATGGAATAACAAAAGACCTAGAATAGCGAAATCCATCCTCAACAACAAAAAAACATCTGCGGGAATCACTATCCCTGACCTCAAGCTATATTAGAAGGCAATTGTGCTGAAAACTGCATGGTACTGGTACAGAAATAGGCAAGTGGATCAATGGAATAGAATAGAAGATTGAGAAATGAGCCCTCATGTATATGGTCACCTGATTTTTGACAAAGGAGCAGTAAACATTCAATGGAAAAAGGACAGCCTATTCAACAAATGGTGCTGGTCCAACTGGCACTCAACATGCAAAAGAATGAAAATAGACCCGTTCTTATCTCCTTGTACAAAGCTCAAGTATAAGTGGATTAAAGATCTCCACATTAAACCAGATACACTGGAACTATTAGATGAGAAAGTATGGAAAACCTTAGAACACATAGGCACAGGAGAAAATTTCCTGAACAAAACACCAATGGCTCAAGCTCTAAGGTCAAAGATTAACAAATGTGACTTAATGAGATTGCAAATTTTCTGTAAGGCTAAGGACATCGTCAAGAAAACAAAACGGCAACCAACAGAATGGGAAAAGATCTTTACCAACACCACATCAGATAGAAGCCTAATATCCAAGGTGTACAAGGAACTCAAAAAGCTAGACACCAGAGAATCAAATAACCCTATTAAAAAATGGGGTACAGAGCTAAACAAATCATTTTCAGTTGAGGAACACCGAATGGCCAAAAAACATCTGAGGAAGTGCTCGACATCCTTAGCCATCAGGGAAATGCAAATCAAAACAACCCTAAGATTCCACCTCACACCAGTCAGATTGGCCAAGATCCAAAACTCAGATGACAGCAGATGCTGGCGAGGCTGCGGAGAAATAGGAACACTTTTCCACTGTTGGTGGGGTTGCAAGCTAATACAACCACTCTGGGAATCTGTCTGGCGATACCTCAGAAAATTGGATATAGTACTACCTGAAGACCCAGCTATTCCACTTCTGGGCATATACCCCAGAGACACATTAATACACAACAAACATATATGCACCACAATGTTCATAGCGGCTCTATTTATAATAGCCAGAAGCTGGAAGGAACCCAGATGTCCTTCAGAAGACAAATGGACTCAAAAATTGTGGTACATATACACAATGGAATACTACTCAGCCCCCAGAAACAATGACTTAACCAAATTCTTAAGAAAATGGCTGCATCTAGAGAAGATCATCCTGAGTGAGATAACCCAGTCACAAAAGAACAGACATAATATGCAGTCACTGATAGTGGGATGCTAACCCCAGACGCTTGCACTCCCCCAGAAACAACTCACAGACTGTATGAAGTCCAAGAAATAAAGAAAACAAATCTATACATATATTCACAAAACAAGAAGACTTTGACTATTTCCATGTTGTGTTTTGTTTTGCATGTACTTTACGCTTATTGCAACTAGTACGTTTTCAATGCATACTGTCAAGCCCTTGAAAAAAATCAAGTACTGACTAAAAAACATATTCACATGGTTTTATGTAAAATTTATTTTAATGTCTGAAAAAACAGTACTGACAAAAATGTATAATTTTAAGCAAAAAATGTTTAAAATCTTTACATTTATCTTTGTTTTGCAAAATAAAGTCGTTTAAAAAAAAAAGTTAACACGGTGTCCTTTTTTTTCTGTGGCAGTTTCCTTGAAAACTTTGTCTGATATTAGATATTAAACTTAGATTCCAAGGGGTAGAGGAATTTCTGTACTGAGTAAAATAAACATATCTGAAGACTCAGAATTTATCAGATTAGTAGCTTGGGCCAAGCCTGTGGTTGGTGTGTAAAATTCAGCAGGGGGCAGGGATCTCTCTGCAGTATGCAATCACACTGAAATGTAGACCCTTCATTGACAGTATGTATTCAATCCTGAGAGGCCTTGTAGGTATTCACCTGGTGCTTGTGAATGACTCAGTGCCTTTATCGGAACACTGAAATGGTGGGCAGACATTCTAGTAGAAAATAAACAAAGGCACAGAGTCCCAGTGGAGTTATAAAAGTACTTTTATAAAACATCAGACATTTAGTTAATTTAAATGATCACATCTGTGATTCCGAATACATCTGGCCTTGTAGAAAATAGCTGGGTCCAGAAGCCAGGACGGTGAAGGCTCAGTACACTGTAGTAGGGAGATAATTGGTCTCTGAAGGAAAGGGTTTCAAGTACTCAGCTATTCAACAGGATTTCAAAGAATGTCTCTAGAGGAACATTGATCTTGACATACCACTCTTTTTTTTGTGTGTGTGGTGTCCTCTGACTGTTCATGAAGACAATGACAGTTAGCGGGGGATCTGGGAGAAAAGTTCCCATAGCTCACAGGAGATGCATTCCTGTGTAGCTGGACTCTAAGTCAACCAATGTGTGGGCTCTTTGGGTCCCTGTCTTCAAAGCAGCTTTGACTCAGAGCTGAGATGGAAGGCCATTTGAAGGGGCATCAAATGCTTGTGGAAGAGTGAGCATTCTAGCAGCTTCTTTGTGCCAAGGGCTTCCAATCCAGGGGCTTAGAAGCCTTAGGAAATCGAGGAACTGCAGTCAATATTGGATTGTCAATGTTGTCCAGAGTAAATTTTGGGCAGCAAAAAGATTATGCTCATTTAAAATTAATGTTCAATTCCACACACTCATTTAAACCCAAGGCTGCCTTTTAAACATACAAATCACTGAAAGTACATATAATAATGAGTTGGTAAGTTTTTCAAGGTCTTCATTGTGTTGGGCACCATTTCTACCTTGGATTCTTTTCTAAGTTAGGGTTTGACTGCTGTAAACAAGCACCATGACCAAGGCAAGTCTTATAAAAGACAACATTTAATTGGGGTTGGCTTACAGGTTCAGAGGTTTAGTCCACTGCCATCAAGGTGGGAACATGGCAGTATCTAGGCAGGCATGGTGCAGTAGGAGCTGAGAGTTCTACATCTTCATCTGAAGGCTGCTAGCAGTATATTAACTCCCAGGCAGCTAGGACAAGGGTATTAAAGCCCACACCCATAAGAACATACCGACTCTAAAAAGGCTACACTTCCCAATAGTGCCACTCCCTGGGCCAAACAGATAGAAACCATCTTAATTATTAACTTCCTTTAAATGATTGAAGTTATAAATTAAACTTTCATATAACTGATAAACTACCTTCCTGGAGGGTATACATATTTTGGCAAATTTTTCTCAAGGTTGTAAGAAACTCTAGCAGGTTAGTTGAAGTTACTTTATGAATAAAGGGAGCCTTTGCTTCCTTTAAATCAGTGGTTCTCTAAGTATGGTTCCTAGATGAGTCCCATCATCATAGTCATTATTCAAAATTTATTAGAAATATAAATGCCTGACTCTATCTAGATCCTTAGGATAATGAAAGAGATTGGATCAGGATATTTTGCCCAGGTGGTTAAGATGTCTGCTAGGTTGGCACATCCAGGCTTCAAATGTCCCACTCTTACCACAGACTTGGAAGATTTTTAGGTTGAAATAAGAAGCACCAATCAATCCTTTAGCTTGCCTTTTCTATGAAAAATAAACCACAGCATTTATGGATTAAAATATCATAATTGGATATCAATACATAAATAATTCATATTTATGTAATATGAATGTTTTCTAGAGAAATTTGTACTCTAAAACAATTATAGCAATATGTACTGAGGTAATTAAACTTTTAAATTTTTTCTCTCATATTTTATATCCCGACTGCAGTGTATCCTCTCTGCCTTTCCCCATCCCCAGAATCCTCCACCCTTTGCCCCAAATTCACTCCTCCTGTTTCCCTTCAGAAAAGGAATGTGAACCAAAATAGCATATCAAGTTACAATAAGACTGGAAACCTCCCCTCCTATTGGACATGGCAACTCCATGTGGAGTAAGTGTTCCTAAAACCAAGCAAAAGAGTCAGAGACAACCCCTCCTTTCACTGCTGGGAATCCACAATAAGACCAAGCTATGCAACCATAACATATATGCAGTGAAGCTAGGTCAAAGCCATGTAGGATTCCTGATTGTTGGTACAGTGTCTATGAGCCCCTGTGAGGCCTGATTAGTTGATTCTTCCTTTCCTTCCCTCCTTCCTTCCTTCCTTCATTCCTTCCCTCCTTCCTTCCTTCTGTCCTTTTTTCCATCTTTCTTTATTTCCAGTCATATTTGGTTCTAAACTGGGCTATACCTCTGGTATCTGGCCTTCCAGACAGTGTCAGACAGGCCTCCATCTCATGGCATAGGTCTCATGTTGTACAAATCATGAGTTGTCTTCTCCCACAAGTTCTGTGCATCTTTATCCCAACACATTTTGCTGGCAAGACAAATTGTAGATCAAAGATTTTGTGGCTGGGCTGGTGTCTTAATCCCTCCACTGGACGCCTTCTCTGGTTACAGAAGATGGCCAGTTCAGGATTTAAGTTCCCTATTATGAGAAGTCCTCACAAAGGTCACTCTCTTAGATTTCAGCAAGTTGTCATTGCACAAGGATTCTACCTTGTCCCTAAAATGCCCAGTCCATTTCCAGGTGTCTTTCCCAGTATTCTATTCCCCTATGAACCCTCCACATACACCTCATCCGTGTAGTTCACTCCATAGTTGTTCCTTCCCAGGGAGATCAATGAATCTCCCTTAGAGTCCTCTTTGTTACTTAGCCTCTCTGGTTTGTGAATTGTAGGACGATTTTTCTTTACTTAATAGCTAATATCCATTTGTAAGTGAGTATGCACTATATTTGTCTCTCTGGGTCTGAGTTTCCTCACTCAGAATAATTTTTTTTCTAGTTACCTCTATTATTCTGCAAATTTTATAATGTCATTTTAAACAGATGAGTAATACTCCATTGTGTAAATGTATGATATTTTCTTTGTCCTTTCTTCCGTTGAAGGATAGCTTGATTGTTTCCAGTTTCTGGCTATTACAAATAAAATCGTTATGAACATAGCTGAGCAAGTGTCCATGTGATAGGACGGAGGATCATTTATACCCAAAACTTGTATAGCTAGGTCTTGCAATAGTTAAATCTCCATTTTCTGAGGAACCACATATTGATTTCTAAAATGGCTATACAAGCTTGTATTCACACCAGCAAACTAGGAGTGTTCCCTTGCTCCACATCCTTGCCAATATGAGCTGTCATTTGTATTTTTGATCTCAGCCATTCTGACAGGCATAAAATGGAATCTCAAAGTAGTTTTGATTTGCAATTCCCTGAAGGCTATGAATGTTGAACTTTTCCTTAAGTGCCTCTCAGCCACTAGTGATTCCTCTGTTGAGAATTCTGATTGTATCTGTACCTCATTTTTAATTGGATTATTTGGTTTGTTGCTCTCTAGTTTCTTGAGTTCCATATATATTTTGAAAATTTTCCCTCTGTCAGAAGTGAAGTTGGTGAAAATCATTAAAGTATTGGTATTAGCTCTTCTTTGGAAGTCTGGTAGAAATCTGTGTTAAAACTGTCCCTGGGTGCTTTTTGTTTTTGTTTTTTATTTTTCCTTGTTTGGGAGACTTTAATGATGGTTTCTATTTCTTGGTGTTATAGGTCTATTTAAATTGTTTATTTGATCTTAGGCTTTACCTTTTAATTGCTTTGATAACTCTATAGGAGGTTGGTATTTGGAAACAATTTATAGTAAAATTGAAGCAGAAGGAATAGAGAGACCACAACATGTAAAGCCAATGTGGGGATAAAATGTGGACCTGAAGATGACACTGCCATCAAAGCATGATGACGGCAATCTTCTGAAGTTGTGTTCCCATGAAACTTATTGTTAGGCCTGAATCACAGGGTCTCAAACTTAAATGTGTGATGTATGTCCTCTTTCCTAAAAATTATAGGGACAAAGAATAGAGACTGAAAGAAAGACCATCCAGAGACTGCCCTGCCTGGAGACTCATCCCATATGCTGCCACCAAATCTAGTAACCATTGCTGATGCCAAGAAGTGCTTGCTGACAAAAACCTGATATGGATGTCTCCTGAGAGGTTCTGCCAGAGTCATACTGATACAGAGGAGGATGCTTGTAGTTAACCATCAGACTGAGCACAGGAACCCCAATGGAGGAGTTAAGAGAAAGCACTGAAGGGGTTTAAGGGATTAGCAACCCAAACAATATCAACCCACCAGATCCCACAGAGTTTCCAGGGATTAAACAACCAAACAAAGACTACACATAGAGAAACCCATGGCTCCAGCCACATATATGGCAGGGGATGATATTGTCTGGCATCAATAGAAGGAGAAGCCCTTGGTCCTGTGAAGGCTCTAGTGTAAAGAAATACCAGGGAGTTGAGGAGGGAGTGGGTAGGTGGGAAGGAAAACATCTTCATAGAAGTAGGGGTAGGAGTGGGAGAGGGAGGAAATGGGAAAGGGGATAACTTTTGAAATGTAAATACATAAAATATCCAATAAAAATAAATTTGCAAAGAGAAAGAAAAATTAAAATTATACTCTACACAGATAAACTACTTGTGTAACTTGTTACTCAATTCTTTTCTTCTATTCTCATTCATTTCTCACTTTTTCTGTTGGTGAGACACTTGACTTTCATATTTAAGTCTCAGTTAGATCAAGACTATTTAACTCCACACATGTTATTTCTAGAGCACTGGTATATAAGAATCTGTAAAGCTTTTAGGCTACATGTGGTCAACGTATTACAAACACTTGGCTTGCACTTACATTTGCACTTTTTCACCAATCTAATGGAGACGTCATTGTGTGTACAAAATATGACACATTCAAGCACATTCACGATTCTGCTGAAAGCTTCTTTAGGACACTACGCATTTGTACATAACAAATCACAAAATAACTTTCTGTAAAAATATTCTTCATTTAGAAATAGACCCCACAAACAAATAAAAGACTAAGTTCATTTGACTCACTAATGATGACTTGAGGGACAAAGTGTTTCCAGTGAAAATGAAGCAGGAAGGACACAGAGACCACAGCATGCAGAGTCAGTGTGGGAACAATATATGGGGTCAAGATGACACCACTAATGTAACATGATGAAGATGGTGTTTTTGAAATGGCTTTTCAATGAAGGCCTGCAGGCCAATGCTGGCCAGACTAAGCTATGTCCTTTTCCTACTTACTTGAGTTACCTGCAGGTCAGCACCTTCACCATCATCTACTCTGGGGTCTTGTCTTAGTTCAGTCTAGTTTCTCCTATTGCTCTGATAGAATGCCCCAATAAAAGCAACTTAAAGGGCAAAAGGCTTCTTTCGGATCACAGTTCATGATACTGTCTGTCATAGAAGGAAGTCAAGTCAGCAGGGGCTAAAGCTATCATCCTTTTTTTCAATATATATACAGTCCAGGGATCAGTGACACCCACATTGGTGGCTCTTCCCACTTTAATTAAGGTAATGCCAATGTTCTACAGGCCTGTCTAGAGCACTCTCGCAACCAAATTAACAGTTGCATTAACCATTACAGGAATCTTCCACCTTGTTTTTTGCAATGGTCCCCTGACTAGCCTCTGTTCATTGACCATTTGCAGTTCTATATATCTGCTCTGTTCATTATCTGCGTGAATGATTCACAAGACTCTCCGTCAGATCATATACTCACTGGCACTAAAATCATTGGTTTCTTCTCATCATATTCTAGGCCAGAGACATTGGCATTGGTTCTTGGAGCCTTCATGATATAACCTTTGATTTTCTTTATAGACCCCAGGCTTTGTGCATTTTGCCCCAGAGCCTTTGAATCTTCACTGCTCTCAGGTTGATGTGTTCCTGGTGTTAACATGACTTTCTAACTTACCTTTAAGACCATTGGTTGAAGACATATTCTTTGTAAATAAAGGTCCCTTCTCATCTGTTTACTGACATAGCAATTTCAACTCTGCTGCTCCTCAACATCCTGCTACTCCCCAAACTGTCCTCTCTCTCTTGCTCTTTTCAGACCACTTACCTTTTTGTTGTTGCTGTATTTTTCCCCTTTCACATAGAATATATACTCTCCAAGATCATATAATTTTATTTTATCTTCTTCATTCTCATATGATTTTCATGTTTAAATTGTATATCCTGATATTGGTTGGCATTTTTAAACCTCATCACCAGCTGTATTCTGTCTCTGGATGCTGTGATATTACCAGAAAGAATGGTTTCCAGGCCAGTTTCTGCCACCTTTTCTCTCTGCTAACATCAGTTTCTGTTCCTTTAAATCATCCCAGTCAGCTAGTTCTCTTTTCCTTGTGAAGATTCAACTTTGTCCATCAAGTCTGTTCTTTCTTAAATTCTTTCCTGCTTCATGTTTTTATGTGTGTTAATATAATTTTCTGTCATATGCTCTTGATAAGCTGTCCTTACCAGTGTGTTTCAGTAGACAGAAAAATTGACACCCCAGAGAACAAGTCTGAACATTTCTGGGAGGGGCAACAGTGGGTTAGTGTCTTTATAGCTTTCACTTTTCTGTTCAGGAGTGGTGTGGATCCATCAAAGGGACAGCTGGTGAGCTCTGACAGAGCCCAGTCAAGGGCTAGAGCTGGCTCTGATCTTAGAGCAGCAGTGACTCTGTCTCCTTTGAGTATTTATCTTTTAATCCTAGCATTCCAAAACGCTTATGGTCCATGCCTTTCCTAGCATTCCGTTTTTAATATATGAAGGATAACTCCTGCTTTTAAGATGCCATTCAAGGTCTCTATCTGAATCCTAAGCATAGAGTTTGCCCTGATTTCCTAGGTGGATACATCCTAAAAGTATGGCCACTCTTCTTCATGATTAAGAAATTACTAGGAGATGCATAAGAAACTATCTTGTAAAAGAAGCAATGACAGCAACAGTCATGCTAACATGATATGGGGCCATTTCCCAAGGCCTTAACCACAGAAAAGAACTACAAATAACTATAGAACCCATGGAGCAGGAAAAATAGCCCTCCCCAGGGAAAAGCACTCTAAATGGTATGGCCAGCATTACCTGTTTGGCCCTGAAGTGATAGATATGCAAGTAACATTTAAGCACAGCAGGCAGTATTGATATATTTAGTCTCCCCCCTTCCTGTATGTGTGTGTGTGTGTGTGTGTGTGTGTGTGTGTGTGTAACAACAATTAAAGAAATAGGAGCTATAAATTGGAGTAGAGAATAAAGGAATGAATGGGAAATGTCTGAGGAAGGAAAGGAAAGGGAGATGATCTAACTACATTTCTATTTAAAAATATTTTAAAAGAAGCAATGGTTGTAGAAATAAATAAAAACGAATCAAAAGGAAACAAGAAGAGGCTACACATTCAAAGCTTGTTAGAGCAAGGTAATTAACCACAAGAACCTAGACTGGCAGAACCAAAGGCACTCCTAAGAGCTAAAAATCTGTGAAAATAAGGGAAGGCTTACTGTGTGAGTGGACAGCTAGCATGGACTTGATGTAGGTGGGGTAAACAAAAGTGGTTCTCCTAAGTGATTGACTTGTACTGTATATTTGGCTCTCTCTGCTTAATGCTCACTTAAAAGTAAGGTCAACAACCAGAGAAGCTATGTTATTAGTCAAAGTTGGCAATTTTATCCAGTTATTTTGAAAATTATTTGAATCGGAATTCCAGCATGGTCTCCAGGATGGTCATTGCCTTGTGCATGGGTTTTCTAGGTTGATGACTGTAGATTAGAAGCAAGTTTCCTGGGCTGGTCGCTGGTGGTTGTGGATCAGGGAATCGCATATTTGTTCTCTCGGGGTTCATGACACCCGTCAACCCTACTTAGCCACTTAGCATGAAGAGCTGTTGGGTTAGGCTGACTCAGCCCAACTAGGCAAAAGGGAACTTGATCTTGTGGGTCCTTTAAGCAATTCAAGTGATGTCATGAGCCACACTGCATAGAAAGAATGTCACTAGAAGACTGACTTGAGACATGGAGATTGCTCAGTCATTAACAGTGCTTGTAGCACTAACTATGCTGGACCTCTGAGCATCATAATGTGTTTACGAACATGTTTATGCACTCACAAATGTAAGGTCCTGCATATATTGATCCAGGAGAGAGCTTTGGTATTTCACTCAGAACTTACCTGATAGGTTGGCCTTCTCTAAAAATCAAAACTCCTAAAATAAATGTAGAAAAAATATAGATTTTTTCCTCTTCTTTTTTTCTTTTATTGGAGATTTTTTATACTTACATTTTAAAAGTTATCCCTTTTCCCAGTTTCCCCTCAAAAAACACCTTATCCCCTCCCCCTGCTAAAAATATAGATGTTAAGTCTTAAATGAAAAGAGAATTTATCACCTAGATAACTTTTCTGTCATTATTTATTTATAGATTTGTTATCAATAGTGTATCTCAAACCATGTTGCACTCAACTAATCTATTTGCTAGTTTTGTTTTCCCACAGGTATCAGTAAAGCTGTCTAACAAGTGCTTTAACATACAATCACATTGTGGGGGGCTCTCCAGGTGTTCCTGCCTGCCTTTGCTCTACATAACTGAAGCTGAATGGTGCTCAGCAGTGCGTTTGGCATGATGTAGTTATAAATGAAAACACATCTGTGGTGAGCATCAGTATGCTGTCCCCTGCAATTGATCCTGCTTTGTGTATCCTTCAGCTGAGAAGTCATAGTTTGTTAAAAAATGCAATCTATTTTCCACTGAAATATGCATTGCTTTTACAATGGATTTTCTCTTTTGTTAGTCTAGCTCGTGGTTTTCTCATTAATTCATTCAGTACTATGGACAGAGAATGGGAATTGGAGACCATGACAGAGTTATTATACAAACCCATTGGCTGGAAGGAGATACCAGCACAGGCTCTGTTGTTTCTTAGTTAATACAGCAAAACTATCAAGTTATCTTTATAACCACTTTCTTTTCATTTTTTTTATGTTTGTCTTCTAAAATAGTCTTCTAGATTATCCCACTTTGTGGAAAACAACCAGCTCTGAATGGGAGGCTTCTCTTCCATTGACAAGCACCTCTAGCACCCCTTCAGCTAGGCTGACCGCTGTTCTCAGCTACTAGCTTTGTGTTTGGTGGTGATGACACAATGCTGGCTCCGATTGTGGAAGCAGTTCTCACGATTTTCCCTTCTTGTGCAGGCAAAGAAAGGTGGCTGTCATCTGATATCCTTGAAATAGAAGTAGGAACTTTAGAAGACATCCAGGAAGGGCTAGGGGAACTCTCGTCTCCAGCTGCTTCTTAAATAATGGAAACCTATTTCACAGTCCTTGGCATCCCTAACACAAAGCCCAGAAACCCTGTGTGTGGAGTAGGCGTGCCTTACAGGAAAGCAGCTCTTTATGCTTTCAAGGACTGTGTGGTTGACACTGATTGTACACCTGTGCCATGAGAGGTGTTTAGGCACAGGAACCCTGCAGTCCCAAATCCAGCAGAGTGCCATATGTGGATGCTGCTCCTCTGTTCTTGCTCACCTTAGGTGGCGACGAGCACCAATGGAGGACTCTGACTCTTCTTCTCCCTGTCCCTTTATTCACTATCATTTTTTGCAAAGACAAAGAGGAAGAGCTTAGGGACTTTTTAGTGAGGAGCATCCTTACTGGAAATTCCCATTTTTTCCCAAACATTTTTTTCCAGCAGTCACATGATCCCATGCCCGCATCTCAAGTTTAAATGGTAGAAAAAACTATTTCATTTTGACTCTTAAGGCTTTTTTTTACCCCTTTCTTCCTTTCTCTCTCTATTTCAAATTGGGATTACTACAATAGAGCATTATTTCTGATTTGGGCTGCCACTCTGACTTCTATGATAATCTCTGCCCTTTTGGCTTCTTTTCTGACTTCTGCCTGGAATGAAAAGGGTTAGGACAAGGCTGACACCCTGGAGGTCAGCCCTGCTTGCAGACAATGGCAGGATCTGAGCTGCCAAATTCCTTCTGATCTAGGAGGTCTTGCTGAGGACCAATTTAACTGGAAAGTTTGTGAGCTCCATTGGGCTGTTTCCAAGTTCATGCAGCATTGGTGTTAATCCTCTTAACACATTAGGCCTTGTGGACTGGCACCACACAATGTAGTCAGAATAAAGGGCTGTCCGGCTTTTAGGCTTTTACTTACACTTCTCTGCATGCTGGTAAGTCTCTTCTCTCCTCTTCCCAGATGTCTTCCTCAGCACCATCACATCCTGCCCCAGGTGTTTCAAACTTGTTGAAGGCCAAACTGCTTAGACTGCATATTAAAAGCTTTTACATAACCCTGCTTTTCCCAAGCCAGAGAACACAAGCTGCAGTGTGTTGGCCTAGGGATTCCATTCCTCCAATCTTTTGTCTGCAAAGAATAACATCTTGACTGTCACAAGGTAAGTGTTTCCAGTATGAATGTTTAATGAGGGTGAAGTCAGCATGCAGCATGCTGTTTAGTTTGCTTTCTAATAAAGCCAAGCTCAGCAATGCCCTTCTTACTACTGCAAATTCTTATACCTTTGTAGCATCTGTGGTCCTCAGAGGAAATGGCTTTCAACATCTCCCTTCTTCTGATAAGTTAATTACATAAAGCATGAAGATTTCAAGGTTGCAAAGAAATCGGGAGCTAAAAATAATCCCCAAGGGCATCTCTAAACGCCTAATACTCACTGTGTGTTCATAATAGAAACTGAGGGAAAAATGGTAAGCAGTAAGCGCAGGTGTATCAGAATAAATTTCAGATTCTAAATAGATCTTGGGTGTGGAAAGGACTAAAAAAAATCCACCATTGATAGAACAAAAATAATCATGTGAGCAAAGAATTAGAAACCAGGAAAGCAAAAGCTTTTGGAATCTGCAAATATTCATCTATTGAGAAGAATTAAGCAGTAGTGAGCACACGATGAAGCCTGCTATGACTAGAACTTACAATATGGCCCCAGTGAAGTTACTCGTTTTTGAAGGCTGAAATGGCTTTTTAATGGCATGTCCAGTATAACCAGTGTGGTCACCCAAACTGCTTTTGAAACTAGTCTGACTCTTGATTGATTAGTAATACCTCAACCACAATGCTAAATGTAATTCATACATTTGCACACTCTTTAAAATTATACAAAGGGGTAATTAAAATGTAACATAGTCTAAAGCACTCTATCTAAAATCACAGAAGAGACTCAGAGAGAAGGTTCACTGCACAAAGGTAGTTGTGTAAACCTGAAGATCTTGTCACTATTTCTAGAACTCATGTAAAGGTGAAACGAGACATCCTACTCTACAAGTTAAACTCTGAACTATACAAAAACACTATGGCTTGCACTCTTTACTCCAACAATCACACACCATAGACACACATGCAACTCCTGCACACACACACCCATATATACTTGCACATTTGCATGAACGGTGTGTATGCAGATACACTAAACTGGAAAAAAGTCAGATACACAAAGCTTAGACAACCATATGTGCAAACCTACGCCATTTGTAGACCAAAGAACTGGGCTCCCCAACTGGTATGCCTGGCTTAGAATTTTTTCCCCTCTCCACTAAGCTTCATCTTTTCACATGGCAAAATCTAATTGGTTTTGATTAATATAGAAAAATATCCACAACTGTCTATTTCCCTTTCTGCTTCCATTCAGGTATTATAGGAATGCTCACCTTAACAGCCAAGGCAGATTAATGCTAGAGAAATAGAGAAATGGAGTCTGTATTTGTTTAGATTTAAAGGCAGAGCCTGGGAGAAATGGAAATTGAAGTGTTGGGGCATGTGTGTCACCATGTTTCAAAACCCATTTATTTTAGACTAGAGGGAAAATGGAAACAGGAATAAATAGAAAGGTTTGTCAGTCTTGAACAAGTTTGATGCCCTATTAAGAGAAGTAAACTTCAGTGTATCACTGGAAATATTTTCAATTTCAAATGGGTATGAGACAAGCCTGGTACCTCAGTTGGGGAAACAGCTCAGGTGGTAAAGTGCTTGCGTTCCAAACATGAGAAGCTGAGTTTAAGTTTAGGATCCAAGTAAAAAAAAATGCTGGGACACACTTGAAATCCATGTGCTGGGGAGATGGAAACAGTAGGATTCTGGAGCTTATTAGCCAGTCAGGATAGCTGAGTTGGTGAACACCAGACCAATACAAGACATTGTCTCACAGAAAACAGATAATACCACAGCAGATGACCAGAGACAAGGCTCAGCAGTTAACAGTACCTGAAGCTCTAGCACAGGGCTAATGTTAAGTTCCTCAGACCCAATGGTAGTTCACAACCTGATAAACAACCAAATACCTTCTTCTGGGCTCAGTAGGCAGCAGGTAGGTAGTTAGTGTACATACAAACATGTAGGGAAAACACTCCTACAAATAAAAATCGAAAGCTAAGAAAGGTAGACAGTTCCTAAGGAACAATACCTAAAGTTGACCTCCAACATCCACATGCACTGCTTATGCATTCAGATTTATGTGGGTGCATACACATACTCATACATACACACAGACACATATACTCAGACACAGATTCATATACACACAGACAGACACAAGGATTCACATATAGACACACAAACAGATGTTCTCTCTACATGTTTTCCTAATTTATCTGCAAAAATTATTTGTATATGTGCTTGTTCGTGTGCAGTTATGGTGCACTATCACTTTTTAGATAATCTAAACTGTACTATTACTGTATACGACACTTTGTCCTACTTTTTAAGCTTGTCATCATATTCTGAGGTTGATTCTGTATATATAAGTAGACACATTTAATGTCTTTTTGAGTTCTATACTTCTCTATGGGCTGGCAACTTCTATTGTGTTTTTAATTCAAGGTCTATTTAGGGTCATCGAATATTTTGCATTTCCATCCAAATCCATGATGAATATTTGTAATATGGTCCTTTATGAACATTTGGGAAGGTTTTCCATAGAAATACCTTAGAAACAGGATGGCTTGCATAGAGAACTCATGTGGTCTCAATATTATTCAACACAGGCAGAATGGTGATTCCACTA
This sequence comes from Micromys minutus, assembly GCF_963924665.1. Taxonomy (NCBI): domain Eukaryota; kingdom Metazoa; phylum Chordata; class Mammalia; order Rodentia; family Muridae; genus Micromys; species Micromys minutus. Next base: position 4,536,733 of record NC_137977.1, on the reverse strand, counting down.
TATTGGTCTTTGAGATTCTAGAATCAGCGTACAAGAGACATTTCGCTATACCATCTGTCTGTTTCCCACCTATATCTTTCTGGTTTGCAGGCATCCTATATCCTTTAGTAGTTTATGGACTGAGAAGGGTGACGTTGCCATTATCAATACTCTGTTAGGCCAAAGTTCTACATTGGCTCCCAAAGTTCTGCACTGGCTTTGGAACCCTGACTAAGTAAACTGGTCTATTTTTTCATCCACTGAGTTAGTATCATAGCCCACGGACCACAGACCCATAGTAAGTAGCAAATGAGGCAGTAAAACAATCCATTCAGATTGGAACTACAAGATGAACAGGGTTATCAGAGATTTCAGGGGGAAAATTTCCCCAAATGGTTTTGTCTCTGCTTTACTATTCCTCAACTTTCCCATTTCCCTTTAAGACTTTTCATTGTTCTTCTTTAGGTCTAATATCATATCTTAAATTTCTTTTGGCTTTTTTTTTGTTTGTTTTGTTTTCTTTGTTTGTTTGGTTGGTTTTTGTCAAATATTTGCATGGCTTAGAGAGGAGATGTTTGTTAAATTTTAAGAAATATGAGAAGTAATTGTGTCTAGATAAGAGGTAGAGTTTTGCTTAGCGTGAGTAAAGCCCAGGATTTAATCTATAGCAATACACACAGACATACACACATATACACTCAAGCTCACACATGCACACACACTCACATGTATACCAATGCACAGTCATATACATGCAACACAGACATGCTCAGGTGCATCTCCACCTCCAAACTCAAGTGTGGGATACAGCTCATCCTCTGACTACATTTGTTGTTGCACTAATTGACCCCTTTTCATCTGGAAAGTTATAATGGTGCAGCTTCAGAAGCATATCTCTCTATAAACTTTAAACTTAACTTCAGTAGACTAAAACATGCTTCATATATTGCAAATGTCTGTAAACAAAACATATATTCACGAGAATTTTGTTATGTGTGCCAGTTGTTGAGTTTAGATGTTCCAGTAACATGGGAAAAATGCTGCTCATCTTCTCCTAAAAATTGTCTATTTAAGACCCACAAAAGGTGCTTAGAGCCTTGGATAATGAGCAGAAGAACTTAAGGTTAGAACTTCAAACTCCCAATGACCTCCTACAAGACCTAAGTTCTTTTTATTGTAATTAAATATTATTTCATTTTTAATTATGTGTATGGATATGTATAATGGGGGTACCCATGCATGTGAGTGTCAGTGTTAGTAGCAGCCGACTAGCTCAGTGCTCCTCACTTTGTGTACCTTACAGTTTGTTTTTTAAATTCAGATTATCTTGAGAAATGACCTTGAGTTTCAAGATTCTCTGAACTCACAAGAAAAAAAAATGTCTTCCCAGGCATGTTATTATTTTTTTTCTAATTTGGCATGGAACTTTGATTTCTGATCACAGACAACAAGGGCTAAGTCACTGGACAAGAGATAAAAGCTTGACAATATTTATTTAAGAAATCTAAAAATGCTTGGAAACTGGAAGGGAAAATGAAAATAAAGAAAAGAGAAATGGCATTGAGTGCTAACACTATAAATGATGAGTCAGAAATGGTATGACCTTCCAAAATAACTCATGTATTAAATATGAGGAGCAAAACTATGAATAGAGAAGGTAATATAAAGAGCCCTGTTAAATTTTCTCTAAATAATGCCTAATAGAAAATTGTACATTGAGACACATTCATTCTGTTAGTGCGTAAATGGAAATTCATAGTTTCTTTATTAGTTACTATATTAGATTGGATCTTGAATATTGTTTAAATGCCAACAATTTAATGTCTTTGTCTTTAGTGTGCTAATGTTGAGAGGAAACAGACACTTTAGGAACTGGGATCTGTCCTGGAGAGATGCTCAATGGTTAAGAACATATCCTGCTCTCTCAGTTGGTCCTAGTTGGCTGTCAGCATCCACAGAAGCACTCCAGTTCCAGGAGCTTGAGAATATTGAGAAGTAGCCTTGAGTATTAAGACTCTGAACTGAACTGAGCTCTGGCTTTTGCTGACATTTGCACTCACACGTACAGCTGTCATATATATATATATAATAAAATAAGAAAACCTTTATTAACATCAAAAGAAGTGGTGTCTTATAGGATGTTTTTGGGTCATTTTAGGCACATAGGGTGTACTGAACAAGGACCTGGGAATCCAGGCTCTTTATACTATTTGCTCCCCAGTGATTAAGTTGAACAATTTTCTCTACCAAATGCCTCCACCATAATGTGCCATGTTGTTTCATCATATATACAAAACTGTAAGACCAATTGGTAATGAACTGGAACTCCAAAATCTGTAAGAAATAAATCTCCCCAGACCCCTCCATCCCTCCCTCCCTCCCTCCCTTCCTCCCTCCCTCTCTCCCCCTCTCTCTCTCTCTCTCTCTCTCTCTCTCTCTCTCTCTCTCTCTCTCTCTCTCTCTCTCTCTCTGTGTGTGTGTGTGTGTCAGGGGTCAGGGCTAACTGGAGACTTCAGGGGAGAAGCTCTTCTCATTGTTTAATTGTACATGGATTTTGCTATAATAAAAGCAAGCTGATTAATACCATTTAATCTAGGACTATTAAGCATTTTTTAAATCCAATCTACTAAGTAAATTTCTTAAGAGCTAAGCTAGGGGAAATGGGAAGCAGGGATATTGTAACTTATAGTGGCTTTTGTTTTTGAGTAACTCTCACCTCTCCTCATTCTTTTACTCTTCTCTGTTCTTTATTTCTTTCTGGGTTTTGGGGGACATTGTGTTTTGAAGGAAGTTTTGCTTATAACTCAGAATGTTCTACACCTCCGAGTACACATGAACCTCTCACAAAAAGTCAGGGCACTTGGCTCATAACATAACACAAACATAGACAGTAAATGACAATGTCTTTAATCAAGATGCCTTAAATTTTACTAAGCCACAAATGGTAGAAAATACAACTAAGCAGATGAGAAATATCTACTTATTTCTCTCCTTTGGTCATATCTTGTGGATCACCTAGTGTGGAGGTTTGAATATGCTTGACCCATGGGAATTGGCACCATTAGGAGGTGTGGCCTTGTTGGAGGAAGTGTACCATTGTGGAGGCAGGCTTTGAGGGCTGCTAGACTCAGGTTCTACCTGGCTGCTTTCTGATCAAGATACAGGCAGGATTCTCTGGCTTCTTCTCCAGTACCATGTCTGCCTGCACACTGCTGTGCTTTTTGCTATTATGATCATGGACTGAACTTCTAAATCTGTAAGGCAGCTTCAATTAAATTTTGTTTTTTATAAGCATTGCCTTTATCATGGTGTCTCTTCACAGCAAGGGCACTGTAACCTAGACATGTAGGAAAATCACCACATGAGTCTGGGCATTACATGCAGAATGAACAGCAACTTGTGAGTTTCATTGATATTTGCAGTGAAGATGCTTTCTCTCCTTTTCTGGGAAGACTATATAGTCTCAGGTCTCCTCCCATCTTTCAACGAAAGAAACAGGCCTTTTTCTATTGAAGTGCATTAGGATGAATGATGACCAGACTGAGAATTTAGGTTTCCACAACCTTTGTTCATCTCATCACATCTCACTTCATCTCATCTCATCTCTCTCTCTTTCCCTCCCTCCCTCCCCCCTCCCCCCTCCCTCCCTCCCTCCCTCCTTCCCTCCCTCCCTCCCTCTCTCCTTCCATCCCTCATTCCCTCCTTTTATCTGTACATTCATCCCTCCAACCACTTGTAATTACATGCAAAGATTCTTTCCTGGTGCTACAGGTATATAGGTAAATAAAATAGCGATTTTTGTCCATAAGGAACTAACAGCTAACAAGCAGCAGTATTTCATAGTGTTGTAAGCTAGGTGCTTTGGTAGCTGTGGAAGTTCTGATGGACTTCTCATTTATATAAAAACAGAGAAAGGTGCAGTTTAGTCTCCTTGGGGGAAAATACTAACCCTGTTTCTAAAACTAAGTACAAATTTATCTTTAGAATGAGAATGAATTATTGGAAAGCAGGATCTGGGAATGCAGGGAGACAATGGCTCAGTAGTATAAAACTCTGCTTTTTGACTGAGGAATCACACTCATAGCCCAGCATTTAAATGAGGAGGGAAGTGCAGACAAATGAGAAGAGAGCATTAGGAAAGACAGGGAAGGAAAGCATGTTTCTCTTGCTCAATTGTCTGGACTACATTCTGGAGACAACAGGTGACTCTCTTAGGGATAATAGCAGAATATGAGGGGAGATTCCATAGTAAATGTTTACAGAGAGGAGAGATGGGCATCTATCTATCATCGTATTCAGCAAGCCTGTAAGAATCAGTATAAAGTGGGCAGTATTATTGATTGACAACAAACACAGGGAGGAGGGAGGGCTCTTAACTTTAAGTGCAAAAAAAAAAAAAAAAAAAAAAAAAAAAAAAAAAAAAAAAAAAAAAAACCTGACTGCAAAACTAACACAGGAAGGTGGTAATGGAAATGCCAGTCACTAATAGTTCCAGGTTGCAATTTGAGAGCCTAGTTCGTGTCTTTCTCAGCAAAAATAAATTTAAGATGCATCAGATATCTTAATGGATTGGAAAGATGAAGTTACATGGGATTTTGAGTTCTAGATACATGTACTTTCTGTTTGGCCATATACTTCAAGATAGGTGCTGTAGAGCAAATTCTCATGACCCAACTTCACAGTGTGGCTGTGAGCACAGCTTTAGAGAAGTGATATTAGACCCTTGTTCACTTTGAAGACATAAAACTTATCTCTTTTGAAGGGTCTAGTTGCCTTTCTTACTGTATCCAGGAATTGCCAACTTAACTATTATTGCCTAGGTTTAAGTTGCATATGAGTAGATAAAAGGGGAAGTCTGATCTCATTGTTTCAAAGTCAGTAAGATAAAAATTATAAGTAACTGGTGCATGCATTTCACCTGCTCACTTTCAAGACATCATAAGTTAGTGACTGCCTTGCATGTGGACCAAACGCTCAAGTAGTTTGCCACCTGGAACAGGGGAGATCCAGGGACGCAGGCCGGGTGAGACTGAGCCGTGAGTGGCCAGGGCACAGAGAGGTCTGGGCTGAGTGTGCAGAATGTGCGACCTTCCAATTGGTTCAGGGAAGCAGGAACCATGGAATAGGGACTTGTTATCCTCTGGAAAGCCAATGCATGCAGACCAAATACTCAGGCCACTTGCCACCAGGAACAGCAGAGATCCAGGAACACAGGCCTGGTGAGACTGGGCTGTGAGTAGCCGGGGCACAGAGAGGACTAGAGCAGAAACTCTGCCATAAGAACTCGGTGTCCACCCGGAAGGCCCTTGCATTCAGACCAATCTCTCAAGCCATTTTCCACCTAAAACAGAGGAGATCCAGAGACACAGGACAGGTACACAGGAGAGAAGGGAACCAATCACTGACAACAAGACCATGTATAATCACAGACAACAAGACTGCAAGTGGAAAGCAAAATAACTTACACAATGGAAACCAAGACAACCTGGCAATATCAGAACCCACCTCCCCTATCACAGCAAGCAGCAGAATGACAAACAGTCTGGAAAAAGAAGACCCAGACCTGAAATCATACCTTAAGATGATGATGGAAGTCTTTGAGAAGAGTATGAATAATTCACTTAGACAAGAATGGGAAGAAAACCATAAAGAAAGAGAAGCATTTAAAGAGTAAACACACACACACACACACACACACACACACACACACAAAAAAAAACAAACAAACAAACAAAAAAAACCACTCAAAGAAGTCAAAGAACTAGAGGAAAATAAGGATTTGACAAAAAAAAAAAAAAAAAAAAAAAAAAAAAAAAAAAAAAAAAACTGCAGGAATCACCATCCCTGACCTCAAGCTATATTACAAGGCAAATGTGTTAAAAACTGCATAGTACTGGTACAGAGATCACACGTGGTTCAATGGAATAGAATAGAAAATTCAGAAATAAAAGCTCACATATATGGTCACTTGACTTTTTACAAAGGAGCTGTAAATATTCAATGGAAAAAGGACAGCCTATTATACAAATGGTGTTGGTCCAACTGGCACTCAGCATGCAGAAGAATGAAAATAGACCCTTTCTTATCTACTCGTACAATGATGAAGTGCAAGTAGATCAAAGATATCCACTTTAAACCAGGTACACTGAAACTATTAGAAGAGAAAGTAGGGAAAACCTTAGAACACATAGGGCACAGAGAAAAATTTCCTGAACAGAACACCAATGGCTCAAGCTCTAAGGTCAAAGATTGACAAATTTAATGAGATTGCAAAGTTTCTGTAAGGGTAAGGACACTGTCAAGAAAACAAAATGGCAGCCAACAGATCAGGAAAAGATCTTTACCAACCCCACATCAGATAGAGGCCTAATAGCCAAGGTATACAAAAAATTCAAGAAATTAGACACCAGAGAATCAAACAATTCTATTAAAAATGGAGTACAGAACTAAAAAAATTCTCAACTGAGGAATATTGAATGGCTAAGAAGCATCTAAGGAAGTGCTCAACATCCTTAGTCATCAGGGAAATGCAAATCAAAACAACCCTGAGATTCTACCTCACACCAACCAGAATGGCTAAGATCAAAAATTCAGATGACAGCAGATACTGCCAAGGATGCAGAGAAAGAGGAACACTACTCCACTGTTGGTAAATTGTAAACTGGTACAACCACTGTGGAAATCAATCTGGTGGTTCCTCAGAAAATTGGACATATTACTACCTGAAGACCCAGCTATTCCACTTCTGGGCATATACCCCAGATACACTCCAATATATAACAAAGATACATGCACCACAATGTTCATAGCAGCCCTATTTATAATAACCAGAAGCTGGAAAGAATCCAGATGTCCTTCAGTAGATGGATGGATACAAAAATTGTGGTATATCTGCACAATTGAGTACTATTCAGCTATCAGAATCAATGAGATTCCTGAGAAAATGGATGAATCTAGAGAATATCATCCTGAGTGAGATAACCCAGTCACAAAAGAACAGACATGATATGCAGTCACTGATAATTGGATACTAACCATTAAAGCTCTAAACACCCCAGAAACAACTCACAGAATAAATGAAGCTCAAGATAAACAAAGACCAAAAACAAAAAAAAAAAAAAAAAAAAAAAAAAAAAAAAAGTCTCAGTCCTTCTTAAGGAAAAAATAGCTTACTACCCTCTCAGAGTGTGGTACGCCTGGACCTCAAATCATTAATAATCCAAGAGCTAAGATAATAGTCTTGTGGCAATTTTTGTATTCACAGATCATTATGCTTAATCTATACCCAACAAGAAAGTGTTCCCATGTTAAGTTCTTTTTTACATGTACTTCATCCTTTGGTAACTAGTGGGATTTCTATGCGTACTATCAAACCTCTATATGAATTAAGTACTGACAAAATTATTCATATAAGGTTATGCCAAAATGCCTTTAAAAATCTGTAAATGACTCCCTATTTTTTTTTTAACATAAAGCGTTAAGGAATTTTTTAAAAAAAGAAGTTAGTGACCTATTTGTCCAAAGGTGAAGGCGAATTGAAAATTATAGGTGGGAACACCTATTTGCAGCTACTGATTTTGATGAGTACTTTCTAATGTTGCAATTAGTCATAATACTAGAAAGTGAACGTGTAATGACAAAATCTGGCATTGTTTCCCTTAGCAACCCACAAAAATAATGCAAAGTCCTTGAACATATTGGAAAAAAAACTTTTTGATGACAGTGATGTGGTCTGGGTTGAATAGAAACATTTTTTAGAGTAGGTTTTGAGTGTGTGTGTGTGTGTGTGTGTGTGTGTGTGTGTGTGTGTGTGTGTGTGTGTCTGTGTGTCTGTGTGTGTGTAAAATGCTTAACTCTTCTGCTCCCTTATACTCTATTCTGGTTGCCATTAGAGGTGCCAAGGCAATCCTTATAAATTCATTGAAAGAACATAACTTCACACTACAGCAAAAGCTTGGCTATGAGTAACTCATAATGCTCCAGGGCCACTGAAGGCACAATATTTTTATATATGTGGATAGTTCTCTCAGAGCTCACTTCCTTAAATTCAGGGATGCCTGTTGGTACAAACCAGAAAATCATCCACAGTGTCTTCCCAGAAGAATTGGGGACACAGATCATCTCTACCTCAGGATTGTGGACTACCATGATAAAATTAATAAAGAAATGTCATAAATTACGGTTGACCTTTTGAATTGTGGGCAGCTAGAAGAGTCAGAGCAGTTTTGTGTTGTCCCTGCTTTCTCTGTGCAGATTTCCCACTTAGAAAGTCTGGGGAGAACAGGAGAAGGATGAACGTCTTCTTATTGACCATCTGACAGTGTAGGTAAAATTTCTTTATGACCAGTTTCAAAATACACAAAGAGGGGGAGATTACAGTTGCTAAGATTTTTTTTGTGGGAAAAGAAATTCAGAGAAGATACAATAAATTCTGTATACTTGTAGAATCTGGAATATTATCCATATTCTGCATTCTAATAATAATTTTAGAAGCACATATGCATACATATACATGTACATGTATACTTATATATACTCACCTTTCTCTTTTCCTCTTTGGTTTTACTGGTCATGAGAGAAACAAAAGAATAAGGATGAGGTTTTGATTTTTTTTTTAATTTTAAGACAAGATATCATGTATTCTATACTATCCTTAAATTCCCCCATGAAGCTGAGGATAACCTTCAACTTCTGAATTATTTGATTTTTCTTCTGAGTGTAGGATTTTAGGATGTGTCTCTACTCACCATATTGGGGTAAGATGACTAAAGAGTTGATGAATGAGAGTAAACATATCAGCTATCAAAATACAGAAGTGGAGGCAGGAGAATTGTGAGTTCTGACACAGCCTGGGCAATGTGTAAGACCCTGTCTTGAAACAAACAAACAAACAAACAAACAATCTAAGCAAACCCAAAAGAAAGAATAAAGAAAGGAAGGAAGGAAGGAAGGAAGGAAGAAAGAAAGAACCTTTTGACTAGAGAGAAAAAGCAGTGAACATGTCCTACATAATGGGTATAGAAAATACCAAATTATAAAAAGTCATTTAATATTATCATATGATAACTGGCCTGCTGTTTTCTGAAAAAAAAAGAAAAAAAGAACATTTACTTAGGCACATCATTAAGACACATATTCAATTGAGCACCATTATTCTGAGCAATGAAAAATCAGCCAGTCTATATGATTTTTGCAGTTATTTAACATTTATATTTATACAGCCAACACTAGCAGTTAGTTCAGTTAATGTAGCCAAGCAGCCAGTCATTGCAGGGGGGAAAACGTGCTTTGGGATGAGTGATGCTGCAGGATACTTGCCTCAGTCCCCAGCTGTTTGGCTGCACTCTGTGCTTTTTATTTGTAATATTGGCAAGAATAGACATAGCTCTCTAAGCCTGGAATGACAATGGGAGAAAATGCTGCTGATGATGGGGGAATACTTGATCTTAATCTGTTGTGGATGTACTTATTGTTCCTGAAGGGTTTGTACATCCTCTATTGGCTTTACATGAAACACAAATAGACTAGAGCAAGATTCAGGTCAGGCACTAGAAACTAACCTGATTCGGGTTAGATAGAAATTAAGCTTCAGAAAGTGTCCTGTTTGGAACCACCTAGGCAACACACAGTGGACAGAGCCATAAACAAAGGTTGTGATTTAAAAAGTCCCACTTCTGAGCTTTATGCATGACATTCTGTGGTCTCTTTGTTGCAGAGGCAAATGTTTCCCTTAGCATGTCCCCTGTGGGCGAGCAAAGTTTATCTGTTGAAGAGGATGATGATGATGATGCTGATAATCATCATGTGCGATGAACAAATGGTGAGTAGCCTAAGGGAACCAGATGCTCAGAAGAGCTTATGGAATTTCATTGTGAGTGATAATGCTGTAAATGAAAAATTGGTGAGGCATCGAAAGAAAGGAGATGTTGGAAGACAACTCAATCTCCAAATTCAATTTAGTTAAGCTGGGATTGTTTTTAAGACATGCAAATAAATGGCCATGTTTTCAAGTCAGTCCTTAGCAACAACAAAGACACAATAAAAGCAAGGAAGTGAAGGCCATTTTGACATAAAGCAACTGGTAAAAATCCAAGTGGGAAATAGGCATTAAAACCAGTCATGTAGGCTACCAACTGGCAGATGTGAATAGTCTTCACCCTGGGTTCAGAGGAAGCAAGTTAATGAATTCACCAGCTATTCTTTCTCTAACAGTCACATAAAAACAACTAAACCTTGAGGCCCTAGAAGAAGAATATAGTACCCATGGCAAGCCATTCGCTTTGCATTTGATTGAGGGCAGAGCCGATATGCGAATTTTATAATGTTGGATGGAAGAGTTCAATGATAAATCTCAGCTTCTCCCATACCACTCATAAAGTGCCTTGCAGCTGGGTGGTTTTGGCCAGGGCCTCCCTATCCACTGAAGATCAACTCTGTTTTCTATCACAGTTAACATTTTTTTATTTATCTTTCTCCTTATATATTTTGCAACTAAGCCATTCAGACTTGCAACTGACTTTCTAATTTTAGGGTAACACCATCCAGTCTAGAATCAGGACACATTTGTCCAGAAATTTCTATTAAATATCGTCACTACATTAAATGGTTAATTAGTTCATTGCTTTGGGTAAGTAATAGAGGACCTGGCTCTAACTTTTCTAGCATACAAGATATCATCATTTTCAGGCTTAAACTGTTATGGGTTTAAAACATACCTGTTTCTCTAGGTAGCAAATCACACCACAAAATATATTTTCAAAACATGATGGAAATATTATAGGGGTATTCTTGGGATTGAGGAAACTACAAACTCAGACTGTGGTTTGAGGAACCTCAGTAAATGCAGCAGAGGCAAGAGGAACAAAATAAAGTGGGCAGGCCAGGGATGCAGGTATCTGACTCTGAAGTCAGTATTCTGAAAATACTTCCTAAGGAGAATGATTTACAGAGGAGTTTGTTGTTTTGTTTTCTTTCTTTGGTTGTTTTTTGTTGCTGTGGTTTTGGGTTTTGTTGTTGTTGTTTTTGTTAATAGAAATTATATCAAAGAGGTCTCCATAGCATAAAGTTGAAAATAAACTGGATTACCAAAAGCCAAACCAAATTATTCCTGGGAAGAGATTTTGAGTCATAGGTTCATATATCTGTCTAATGAAACCCTGAGGAGAGATTCTGGAATAAGCGGTTCCCAGCATAACCTGAACATAAATAGATACGTTGCCCTGCCTATTCCAAAAGAAGTTCCTCTAAGGTTTAGCTCCCAGATGAATATACTTTTCTGATAGAGATCTACAGCAAGTTCTGGTTCACTCCAGGAGCGTTGAATCTAACAGGTTCTTTGCCATCATTTAAGTCTGTCACTAACAACATACAGATAACTCTTGCAGGCAGAATCCCTTTCCAGGCCTTGTATAGTGACTTCACTCTTTTTTTCTCTTATCCTTCTATTTGATATAAAGTTATCTCAATTTTTATTACTTATTAATCATTACATTTATTTATATCTCATACAGTATTACATTTTCCAGTTACCCATCCACTAACCACCTATCTCATAATATACTGCTTCCCAGTTACCCCTTCATCAGTCCCCCATCCCATATCTGCCCTCCTCCCTTCCCTTTGCCTGTATGCAAGTGATCCTCTACACACACTGTTCTGCCTCACCCCACTAGCATCTTCCTATGCTGGGGCATCAAGCCTCCCTGGGACCAAGGACCTTTCCTTTATTGCTGTCAGGTAGGGCCACCCCTGCTACATATATATCTGGAGCCATGGATCCCTCCAGATACCCTCCTTGGTTGGTGTTCTAAAGTCTGAGAGAACTGAGTGGTTGGAAGACTTTTGCTGATTGCTTCTATTCCTTGAGGGGTAATGGGCCTGTTTAGATGTTTTATTTGATCCCAATTTAACTTTGGTACCTGGAATCTGTCCAGAAAATTTTCCATTTAATCCATATTTTTGAGTTGTTTTTGAATATTGGCTTTTAGAGTAGGACCTGATGTTTCTTTTAATTTCCTCAATTTCTGTTGTTATGTTTCTTTCGTCATTTTGATTTGTTAATTTGGATACTCTCTCTGTGCCCTTTGGTTAGTCTGGCTAAGGGTTTATTTATATTGTTGATTAAAAAAATCAGCTACTGGTTTTGTTGATTCTTTGTATAGTTCTCTTTGTTTCTACTTGGTTGATTTTTTTTCCAGTTTGATAAGTTCCTGCCTCTACTCTTCTTGGTTGCTGTACTGGTTTCTTTTGTGTGTCAACTTGACACAATCTGGAGCTGTAACAGAAAGAAGGAGCCTTCCTTGAGGAAATGCCTTCATGAGATCCAGCTGAAAGTCATTTTCTCAATTAGTAATCAAGGGGGAAGTACCCATTTTGGGTGGTGCATCCCTGTTTTGTTAGTCTTGCTTTCTATAAGTAAGCAACCTGAGCAAGCCAGGAGAAGCAATACAGTAAGTAACATCCCTCCATGGCCTCTGCAACAGCTCCTTTTTCCTGAACTGCTTGGGTTTCAGTCCTGATTTTTTGGTGATGAACAGCAATGTAAAAAGTGTAAGCTGAATAAAAACTTTCCTTACCAAATTGCTTCTTTGTTATGATTTTTTTTTTATGAATAGAAACCCTGACTAAGAAAAATTGGTATTAGAATTGGGGTAGTCATGTGGTAACTAGACAATGTTTGGGGGATGACTGTGGAAAGACTTTGACACTTTGAGCTAGAAGAGACAGTGAGATATTTAAAGTTCTGTAGAACATTGTGTAGGAGCTTGGAAGATAATGCTGAGAACAATGCAAATAATGGAGGCCTGGCTTGTGAAATTTCAGAGAGAAGATTAAAAACTCTTATCAGGTCTGTTGCTATTTTGATTGTGAAGATTCTGTGGTTTTAGTTAGCTGATTTAGTTTAAGAATCATCTGTGATTAACAAGATACCAGAACTACTAAATTGAAAGCTTTGCATTACTGGGACTATTGATTCTGATCAGCTGGAGCTAAGAAATTAGTGGTGATTAAGAAGATATCAGCATCATTTAGGTGAAATCTTTGGAATATGTTTCCTGAAAGCACAAAGAATCTGTATTCCAGAGATAGCCAAGTTTGTACCTTATACTGGGCTGGACTTGGTGATATGTAAGAGTTACCCAGTTGGCACTGGTTTTGAAGGAATAAAGGGGTTATGAAGTGTAGCTGAGACTTGGCACTGTGAGATGACAAGGAAGGCTATTCATGAAGGTGCAGCCTCAATTGCAAATGATGGCCCAGAACTGAAGGGGTCATGCAAAAGAGTTGAGGGTTGGCATTATGAAGAGAGCCTATAAGAGGCTATTGATGAAGACTAGTTGCAGTGAAAAGAAGCCATGTTTTTGAGATGCCAGTATCATGAGATGACCACCAAGAACATCAGCAGCAGTGGAGAACAGGCATCTGGAGCCTAGAAGACAATGTGTGTGCTACAAAGGACAGATCTGAATAAGTGATCCAAGCCCTTGTAACAGTCCAGAAGATTGTGAGTAGATCCCAAACATTGGACAGTTAGAGTTTGGTTTTGCATTTTATTGTGACTGTGTCCTGATATTTTTCCCTCTTGAAGGAAGAAAGTATTTAAGTGGAGCCTTTAAGGGACTTTTAATTGTAAAAGGACTTTAAATTTTAAAAGCTTCCCCCATAGAAGCAGGGTAAGGAAGGATGGGAGAGGGGGCAACTGAAAAAGGGGAAAATATTTTAAATGTAAATATATAAAATATCCATTAAAAAAAGAAAAAGAAGTTTTATCTTTATGGGAGATGTAGTGAGGACAAGAGCTTAACCTCTGAGACGAGAGCATAAGAGACAAATGAATTACAAAAAGACAATGAAAATCCTGTGACTGCCTCAATTTTAAGTCATTTAAACTACTTATTTGACCATCCTTAAATGTTCTGTTTTCAAGATTCCATGAATTCTCAAGAAGTTCACCAAGAATTTTGTTTTTGTACACTGCATGCATAAGGACTGTGGCATTAGAAAAGACAATTGATCCATTTATAATTCAAGGGTGCACAAAAACATATTTCATCAGTATTAAGTGTTGAATACATCAAAAGGCATGTCCAATGTGCTTGCAAGAAACTGGAAATAAAACAAGTGAGACTTTTGTTGACAGTTTTGCTTAAGGGTCTCAAAGACTCCCAATGTCCTCCAGGTTATCCTTCAGAAATAGAATATTTATGCATTAATAACTTAATCAGCACACAAGGGTTCTTTCCGAGGCTGGGAGAAGTATACTAGATATGTGATTAATAGAATAGAGCCTCTAGCCTCTTGATTTTGTTGTTCAAAATAAGCCTAATGTGGAAAAATAAGGTCTTGATATGGCCCCCAGTTCTGTAAATATACATAATAAATTCCCAAAAGTCTATGACTGGCACAGACCGCTGTGAGATCATAAGCATTTGTTCCTTTGCTACTAATACTGTGACTGAGTGATTAAGAAGATATCAGTATCATTTTCTGAAAATGTGATTGCCTGACATTAAACATTGATGAGTCATGATGTCTTATGTCTTCTTCTCTTTGTAAAATTGCATTATCAATATAACTAAGTAGATGGAGTAGAAAAAAAAGTGAAGCTCAAATCAAAAGGCATGGACAGAGGAACAGGAATACAGAGACATAGACGTTCAATCATGTATTGGCAAACTCTGGGGAACTGAGCATGCTCAATATTTACAACACAGTGGGAGGGATGTGCACTTGGACTCAACCATATCAAAATTCACAGGTAGCCTGGCATGAATCCAAGGTATGCAATCTGGGGTGGAAGCTTTCTATATGTGATGAAAAGAACAATATGCTTTTTATAAAAGTTAAGTTGGACAAAGAGTGAAAGCTTAAAGAAGATGATATAAATAATGTAATTAACAGATTTAATCTTTAAGCTAGTTGATATCAATAACTGTTATTTACATCTCCAGGGAAAAATAACTCCATCAACATGAAGAGGAGACAAGACTCAAATCCACAATTCATTAACAAGTTTAAGGAGTCATGTTGGAGAGATATAATCATAGAGACTTCAATGATCATGAAAAGAGACAGAGAGTGACACTCGAAGTAAGAATGTGAAAGGAAGAAGGCTTTTGGTGAATTAGATTCTACAAATAAAGGGAGAGACCAAAAAAAAAAAAAAAAAAAAAAAAAAAAAAGACTAACCATTTTACACCTCATGGTCTAGAGATGAGTTGCTTTTTCTGTTTTTCTGATAAAGTAACAAAAAAAATCAACTTAGAAGAAATGGCTTATTTTGGCTTTTATATCATGGCTTTCATGATGAGTTGTGAGGGTCTAGACTTGAGTCTTTGCTTTTGCATGTACAGTATTTTATCATCTAAGCCAGTTCTCCAAGCCCATTCAAAGTATTAATAAAGATGTTTCCAGGAATATTCATGTAGGACCTGTCTTGTACAACCCTGAATCATTTAAGCCTTTGCATTCTTATTCTAGGAACCTAGATTTCTGAAAAAGACTGTGTCACTGGATTTTAATAATCTCTGTTAATTCTTAATACCAGTTGGACAGTCCCCCAATAACTGATACAGAATCCCATGTATTATTTAATCAGCTCTTGCACAATTGCTGTGGGATTAGCCCTAAACTATATTTTCATTTGCTAGACTGCCCCCCAAATACTTGCTGTTTGAACCTCACACAGGTTACTTTTGCTCCAGCAGTCAGTCGTGGGGGAGCATTTCACTCAGCCACGTGCTCCTGGTCCATCAAGTTTGGAGGAGACCTTTTGTCTTCTCCATCTTCCTTCTCCTACCCTCCTTTCTCATTTTTCTCCTCTCTCCTTCCTTGTGGTTCCTACTTGCCACATCTAGTCCAGTAACTGAAACTTCATCCTTTTATATTTCCCCAAGCAATTTACTGTAGCTATCTTTAGCCAATAGTCTTAAATTGGACAGCAAGGTTTGCATAGCATCACTTGATATAACTGGTGTATATGCTCATCGGGGGATCTTGGGGGCCAGTCTTCAGTATTTTAAATCATAACAGCACCAGAAAATTAAGTTACTGAATGTAACACTCATCAGTTGGGTATTTCAGGTATGCATATGAGTAGTGTGGTCTGTTCTCAAGGGGCTGAAAATGTGTCTATTGGTTAAAACTCTTGAGCTGCTGATAAATTGATTGTTTCCTCTTTAAGTGTCACTCTTCTATTAATACCAAATAAAAGTCTTTCACTGATTCAACAGATCACTCTGGAGGCCACACACTTTGAATTTAGAATGTAGTTTAGAAAGCAAAAGCTTGATTTTTCTCAGGACAAGAAGGTCGAGGGATTACAGAAAGAGTAGAATCCTAAGGCACCCACATGTCTAACAGCAGATTAAATAATGAAGCATCTGGTGAATGAACTGTGTCTGTGTATACCTCCAAGTCTTTGTATCTGATTCTGAGTTAAGTTTGTTCCTGTGTCTTTTGTTGGGTGGCACTGCATCATTCATTATTGTTTTCTAGTGACAGCAGAGGGCAACAGGCTTACATATTTAAGTAGGCAGGGAAATGATTTGTCGGACTTCTGTCATTAATCTCTACTAGGCTACTGAATCCATTTAAGACTCTAGACACTGCTATTGTATTCCTGTCAGGTCAAAATTACTCATGAATTGGCTAGACTGCTGAGGTAAACATGAAGATTTAACCCATGAACTTGAAAAACTTTGGTGAACCGAAAAAAATTGTTTGAAAATCATAATTCACCAAAACCAAAAAAAAAAAAAAAAAAAAAAACAAGAGTTTCTGGGTCTCATATCTATTAGATAAATTGAATTCATTACTTATAACTTTCCAATAATGAAAACCCCCAGGCTTAGAGGACAAAGCACTTTATCTTTCCAATATTTAAGAAATAAATAACCACAAACTTACATAAATCTTCTAGAAAAAACACAATAAAATTCATCCTTCATTTTGTGAATTTTAGCATGACTCAGATAACAACAACCACAACTTTCTAATAAATTTTCTTATATATATATATATATATATATATATATATATATATACATTATAGACTTATTTAAATAGGAAGTGTCTAACTTTGTTAATCAGAACTAAGAAGGGTGAACTCCAGAAATGCAAATTTGGCTAAGTATTTGAAAATAAATTACTATAATTCTCCACTCAAAGAAGAAAAATCCTGTAAATATTTAAATGTAGAAAGCACATTAATGAACTCTCATGGTTGAACATAGAGCTTGTGATAGAGTGTTTGCCAAACACATGCAGGGATTATACTTCTATAGTTAGTTGATGATAGTCACAGATACATCCCAGTGCAACCCCTGCTATCCCAGACTGAGGAACTACTGTCTTCTTAGGGACTCCCATGTAGGGTAGGCCTGGTTCTCAGCTGTGCTATGGTAAAGTATTTCAGAATGAATCAGAATGATGAAAAGGTATGGAATTTATTAAGATAGAAGAGGTTACATAGTTGAGATTGAAGCATGGATAGAGGGGGAGATGAGAGAAGATAGAGATGGGGGAGAGGGAGGGAGGGAAGGAAGGAGGGAGGGAAAAGAAAGAGGAAAAGCTAGAGCGAAAGAGACTTAGTGATCCACAGTATCAAAGGCACAGGTCTGGACTTTTCAAGACAATGATGAGTCAATGATTGCATATATCACTACGCAAAAATGCAGTTTGTAACAGGACTTATTAGAAATACAAGTTTAAATTTACTTAAGCCTAAAGGTTAAGTTTAAAAGCTATGTAAAGACTTCTGATCTTAATTTAATTTTGTAAATGATACTGAGTACAGAGTGAGCTAATAACAGTAAAATCGAAGATTACAAATATCCATGTCCTAAGTATGTCTTGTTTATTTGTCCTTTCTATCTGTGCACTTGAGATACCTTTAGGGAAACGTGTTATTACTACAGGCTACTGTGGCTTTATTCACTGTGTTGACACTTCTGAGCTGTCAATCAGGGGTACAGCAAGCAGTGCTCCAGATGAGGAGCACTTCCTCTTCCTATCACCCCTCATTTCCTCTGACATGTCAGCATACCTCACTATCAATCATAAAAAAATAAAATCATCCTCATCAACAACAAAACCAAAGACACACATAAACACTCACACTTCATATCTGTTTATGATAAAAACTGTTATGATCATCAACAAAAAAGGCACAAAGGTTGTACAGCTGTCAGCGACCAATAACTGAATACTGAAAAGTTTCCCTCTGAGGCAAGAACATTCCACACTTTTAGTCTAAACAGTTTCTCATTGTGTGAAGGCTCTATCAGCACAGATAAATTAAGTAATTAATTGACTAATTAATTAATTAAAATATATATCATACAAAATAGGAAAGACTTCAAAATCATAATGTTGGATGCATAAAATTCCCAATATTTTAAAACTACTACTAGAATTTATAATTGAACTTAGAAACATCATTATATACTAAATCAATAGTGTATCCACACAAAGAAGGAAAAAGCTGATAGTTAAACAGAAAAACATTCTGTGTACTCGATATTTCAACATTTTAATGATGAGGAATATGTTGACACCACTTGTTTTTATATGTTTCTATACCAAAGACTGTAGAACACTAACTAGGGAAGTTTAAGATAATTTTAATAATGATATAGTCTTTGCCTTAAGTTATTTTTCTTCTAATTTTTCATAAAATATAATTACAAACTGAGATTCCCAAAGGGAATTTTTTTCTAGAAAATTAAAAATACTAATTTTTATAAAAATCAGAATGGCCACAAATAGGAAAGACAGTCTTATAAATGAATTAAATTAGAATATTTAGATTAGAAAATCTCAAGACTACCTAAAAAGTTTCTGCAGTGAAAAAAAAAGGTATAAATTGGTTCAAAGACAAAGAGGTAGATCAGTAGAAAAATAATAAAATTCATAAATAAAACATACACATATAGAGGACCGAATTACAAAGAAGATGACAATCTAAGGTAACGGGAAACAGGAGGTCTTTCAAATAAATATATAAACAATTATCAGCCAATAGTGTATGTATCTGTAGAAAATAATGAATTGTACCTTAAATTATCTAGAAAACTAAATTCTGAATGAATTACAAACTTATAAGTAAAAATAAAAGTTTCAAACATATTATTCATTTAAGAAGTGGAAATCATGCCAAAACCATTAGGCTACTGCAAATACTGGATAAAATTAGCTCTCTTGTATTAACTGGAATTAATTCATGTTAAAGAGAAAACTACTTAGTACACGTACTCACTTGTCTATACTTGTAGCAAGGTTAGAATTCACTAAGCTTGTTTTCTATTTATTTTATGGTATTATTGCTCTGTGAATTAGACCCCCCCTTTTTTTTCTGATAGCATTTTCTCACCAGTCATTGCTGTGAAACTGGAAAGCTTGATTGTGGCTTCTTACCATGATGTTTTCCTCAGCTGCGTATGTAAGCAGAAATTATAAACCCTTAAGGGACACCGATGTAGCTTTATCAAGCACTTGATAACAGGCATAAATCCTAGCTTTATATCTTAAACTATCACCACCAATCAACCTCATTCGTTTACATTTTACCTTCTCATATTTTTCTCATTTTTTCATTCATTTTCTTTTACTATTGCACTATTAAGAGTTTCAACTAATGGTATCAATATTAACAATATCCATTCTTGTGAAAAGTTTAATAATAATCTTTTTATAATATTTTTATTAAACCCATATTTCTCAAAATTTCTGATAACTATATTTTTTAAGATTAAGGAAATTTCTCTCTAGATTCAAATTTACATTGTATTAAGAATGGATGCGCATCTGCCACCTGGAACAGCAGAGAGCATCTGCCACCGGGAACAGCAGAGAGCATCTGCCACCGGGAACAGTAGAGATCCAGGGACACAGGTCTGGTGAGACTGTGCTTCAAGGAGCCAGGGCACAGAGAGGTCTGGGCCAAGCATGCAGAAAGTGCCCCCCAGGCCCCCCTATTTGTTCAGGGGAGCAGGAATTCTGACATAGGGATTAGGTTTCCACCTGGAGGGCCTGTGCTTGCTGAGCAAAGGCTCAGGCCATCTGCCACCAGGAACAGAAGAGATCCAGGGACACAGGTCTGGTGACACTGCAATGCTAATAGCCTGGGCACAGAGAGGTCTGGGCCGAGCTCAGGGAAAGAGCCCCTCCCAACCCGATTGGTTCAGGGAGCAGGAACTCTGCCTTAGGGACTCAGTTTCCACTCGGAGAACCCGTGCATGTAGAACAAATGCTCAGGCCATCTGCTACTGGGAACAGCAGAGATACAGGGACATGGTCAAGGTACACGGGAGAGACAGGAACCAATCACTGATGATAGAGATCCTTAAAGAAGAACAGGAAAAAGAATAAAGAAATAGAAGCTTTTCAAGAGTATATAAGAAAAACACTCAAGGAAATCAAAGAACTAGAGGAAAACAGAACCAAAGAAATGGAGGAATTAAAAAAGAAATTTAAAATGGAAAGGGAAACAATAAAGAAAACACTGAAAGAGACAACTCTGAAGGTAGAACACCTAAAAAAGAGATCAGTAGTCACAGATACAAGCATCTCCAACAGACAACAAGAGAAGGAAGAGAGAATCTCAGGGGCTGAAGTCAACATTGAAAACATAGACAAAACAGTCAGAGAAGATGCAGAAGCCAAAAAGCTCCTAACCCAAAATATTCAGGAGATCCAGGACACAATGAAAAAACCAAACCTAAGGATAATAAAAAAAAAAGGGAAGAAGGTGAAGAATATCAACTAAGAAGAACGGTAAATATCTTCAACAAAATCTTAGAAGTAAACTTCCCTACCCTTAAAAATGGGATGACCATGAGCATAAAAGAAGCCTACAGAAATCAAAATAAAGTGGACCAGAAAAGAAAGTCCTCCTGACACATAATAGTCAAAACACCAAGTGCCCAAATCAAAGAAAGAATACTAAAAGCAGTAAGGGAAAAAGATCATGTAACATATAAAGGCAGACCAATCAAAATCACACCCGAATTCTCAACAGAGACTATAAAGGCTAGAAGATCCTGGACAGATATCATGCAGACCCTAAGAGAATACATGTGTCAGCCAAGCTGCTATACCCATATGCCAAATACCATAAATGGAGAGACCAAGATATTCCAGGACAAAACAAAATTTAGACAATATCTGACCACAAATCTAGCATTATGACAAATTATTGGTGGAAAATCCAATACGAGGAGGGAAACTACATCCTAGTAAAAATAAGAAAAGACCTAAGCAAGAAAAATAAAAGAAGAAAGACACATAGGCACAATTCTACCTCTACAATCAAAAATAGCAGGAAACAGCAATAATTTCTTAATATCTGTAAATATAAATGGACTAAATTCTCCAATAAAAAGATAGGCTATCAGAATGAATACATAAACAGAATCCAGCATTTTGCTACATACAGGAAACTCATCAAAGAGACAAAGAAAGACACTATCTCAGAGTAAAAAGTTGGGACAAAACTTTCCTAGCAAACAGACCCAAGAAGCAAGCTGGAGTGGCCATTCTAATATCTAATAAAGTAGATTTTCAACCAAAAGTTATCAAAAGAGATAAGGAAGGACACTTTTGACTCATTACAGGGAAAATATGTCAGAAGGAACTCTCAATCCTTAACATATATGCTCCAAATACAAGAGCATCCATATTCATAAAAGAAACCCTAGTAAAGCTCAAAAAATACACTGTACCCAGCACAATAATAGTGGGAGACCTTAACTCTCCAGTTTCATCAATGGAAAGATCATGGAAACAGAAACAGAACAAGGACACAGAGGTTATGAACCAACTGGAATTAATAGACATCTACAAAACATTTCATCTTAAAACAAAAGAATACACCTTCTTCTCTGTACTTCAAGGCACCTTCTCCAAAATGGATCATATAATCAGTCACAAAACAAGCCACAATAGATATAAGAAGATTGAAATTCTCCCATGCATCCTATCAGATCACCATGGTCTAAGGCTGGACTTTAATAACAAAAAAGACAACAAAAAGCCCATATACACATGGAAACTAAACAATGCTCTATTAAAAAATACCATGATCAAAGAAGAAATAAAGGAAGAAATTAAAAATTTTCTAGAATTTAATGAAAATAAAAACACAACCTACCCAAACCTAAGGGATACAATGAAAGGAGCACTGAGAGGAAAACTCATAGCTCTCAGTGCATCCAAAAAGAAAATGGAGAGAACATACACTAGCAACTTGAGAGAACAGCTGAAAAATATAGAACAAAAAGAAGCAGATATACCGAAATGGAGTAGATGGCAAGAAATAATCAAACTCAGAGAAAAAAATTGACCAAATAGAAACAAAAAGAACCATTCAAAAAATAAACGAGCTGGCTCTTTGAGAAGATATACAATATTGATAAACTCTTAGCCAAACTAATTGATAAACTCTTAGCCAGGGCAAAGAGAGAGTATCCAAATTAACAAAATCAGAAATGAAAGTGGAAACATAACAACTGAAACTGAGGAAATTCAAGAAATCATCAGATTACTCACCGAAGCTGGAAAATCTGGAGGAAATGGATGTATTCCTAGACAGATACATGATACTAAATTTAAACCAGGACCAGGTAAGCCATATAAATAATCTAATACCACCTAAATAAATAGAAACAGTCATCTGAAGCCTCCCAACCAAAAAAAGCCCAGGTCCAGATGGGTTCAGTGCAGAATTTTATCACACATTTATTGATGACCTAATACCAATACTCTCCAAACTTTTCCACAAAATAGAGTCAGAAGGAACACTACCTAAGTCATTTTTCAAGGCCACAATAATGCTTGTTCTTAAACCACAAAGACCCTACAAGGAAAGAGAACTTCAGACCAATCTCATTTATGAACATTGATGCAAAAATACTCAATAAAATCCTTGCAAACCGAATCCAAGAACACATCAAATCAATCATTCACCATGATCAAGTAAGTTTCATTCCTGGGATGCAGGGATGGATTAATATAAAGAAATCCATCAACTTAATCTACCATATTAACAAACTCAAAGAAAAAAACCATATGGTTATCTCACTAGATGCTGAGAAAGCTTTTGACAAAATTTAATACCCCTTTTTGTTAAAAGTCTTGGAAAAAATAGGAATCCAAGGCCTATACCTAAACATAATAAAAGCAATATACAGCAAATCAATATCCAATGTCAAACTTAATGGTAAGAAACTTCAAGGAATCCAACTAAAATCAGGGACTAGACAAGGCTGCCCACTCTCCACCTACCTATTGAATATAGTACTGTGGTTCCTGGTCAGATCATTTAGACAGCAAAAGGAAATCAAAGGGATACAAATTGGAAAGGAAGAAGTAAAAATATCACTGTTTGCAGATGAAATAATAGTGTACTTAAGTGACCCCAAAAATTCCAACAGAGAACTTATACAGCTGATAAATGAGTTCAGCAAAGTGGCTGGATATAAAATTAACTCAAACAAATCAGTAGCCTTCCTCTTCAAAGGACAAACATGCAGAGAAAGAATTTAGAGAAAGATACCCTTCACTATAGTCACAAACAATATGAAATACCTTGGTGTGACTCTAACTAAGCAAGTGAAGGACCTGTATGACAAGAACTTCAAATCGCCAAAGAAGGAAATCGAGGAAGACCTCAGAAAATGGTAGGATATCCATGCTCATAGATTGGAAGGATCAACAACGTAAAAATGGCCATTTTACCAAAAGCAATCTACAGATTCCATGCAATTCCCATTAAAATTCCAACCCAATTCTTCATAGAGTTGGAAAGAGCAATGTGCAATTTCATCTGGAATAATAAAAGAGCTAGAATAGTGAACTCCTTCCTCGACATCCAGAAAACATCTGCAGAAATCAGCATCCCTGAGCACAAGCTATATTACAAGGCAATTGTATTAAAAACTGCATGGTACTGGTACAGAGATAGGCAAGTAGATCAATGGAATAGAATAGAAGATCCAGAATTGAGCCCTCACACATATGGTCACTTCATTTTTGACAAAGGAGCTGTAAACATTCAATGGAAAAATAACAGCCTCTTCAACAAATGGAGTTGGTCCAACTGGCACTCATCATGCAGAAGAATGCAAATAGACCCTTTCTTGTCTCCTTGAAAAAAGATCAAATGTAAATGGATCAAAGATTTCCAAACTAAACCAGGTACACTCAAACTATTAGAAGAGAAAATAGGGAAAACCTTAAAACACATAGGCACAGGAGAAATTTTTCTCAACAGAACACCATTGGCTCATCCTCTAAGGTCAAATATTGACAAATGGGACTTAATGAGATTGCAAAGTTTCTGTAAGGCTAAGGACACTGTCATGAAAACAAAACAGAATCCAACAGATTGGGATCTTTTCCAACCCCACATTTGATAGAGGCCTAATATCCAAGGTATACAAAAAACTCAAGATGTTACACATCAGAGAATCAAACAATCCTATTAAAAAATGGGGTACAGAGCTAAATAAAAATTTCTCAATCAAGTAATATATAATGTCTGAGAAGCATCTATGGAAGTGCTCGACATCCTTAGCCATCAGGGAAATGCAAATCAAAACAACCTTGAGATTCCACCTCACACTAGTCAGAATGACTAAGATAAAGTAATTCGGAATACAGGGGATGCTGGCAAGGTTGGAGAGAAATAGGACCACTTCTCCACTGTTGGTGGGATTTTTAACTGGTACAACTACTCTGGAAATCAATCTGGGAGTTCCTCAGAAAATTTGACATAGTACTACCTGAAGACTCAGTTATTCTACTTCTGGGCATATAAGCCAGAGACACTCCAACATATAACAAAGACACATGCACCACAATGTTCATATCAGCCCTATTTCTAATAGCCCGAAGCTGGAAATGACCCAGATGTCCTTCAGTAGATGAATGTATTCAAAAATTGTGGTAAATTTATACAATGGAGTATTCAGTTATGAGAAACTATGACTTCATGAAATTGTTAAGAATATCATCCTGAGTGAGATATTCCAGTCAGAAAAGAACAGACATAATATGCAGTCACTGATAATTGGATACTAACCCCAGAAAGCTCTAAACACCCCAGATACAACTTACAGAGTATATGAAGTTCAAGAAAAACGACGGCCAAAAAAAAAAAAAAAAGGAAGAAAGAAAAAGACAAAGTAAAATCATTATGCTTAATCTTTACACACCAAGAAAACTGACTATTTCCTGGGTACATCTTGTTTTTCATGTACTTTATGCTCATTTTAACTAGTTAGATTTTAAGGTATACTATCAAATCTTTAAAATAATCAAGTACTGACAAAAATGTATTCATGTACTCTTATGCAAAAATGTTTTTAAAATCTGTACATTTATCTCTGTTTTTTAAAATAAAGTTGTTGAATTAAAGAAAAATCCCATTGACTTCTGAACCGTAAGTGCTGGGAATTGGGTATGAAGATGAAGCAATTTCAGCTCAGCATAGAGATGTGAGAACAGATTGGTAGAAACAGAATCCTCTCATCTTGAAAAGACTGCAAACTAGGACTGTAAGGCATGAGAAAATCTGTCTATGAAAAGGAGTCTATAAGCCTGGACATTACAAAACATATTACTCATTATTAAATAAAAATGGAATATAAGTTCTAGTAAAACAATAAAAGAATGGATGCACTAGTGTCAATAGCTTTTTTAAGTTTTTAAAAAATTTTGTAATACACATGTATTACTTTATATATATATATATATATATATATATATATATATATATATATATATATATATATATATATTATTTTATAGTCCTTAATATCAAAAGGTATGTCACTCATAATGTGTTGAGTAAGTCTCTGGTTTTCTGTTGATACCTTTATAATTTATTCAAACACATAAGAGCATCAAGAACGTGCACAGGGTCTGTGCCTGCCTTTCCATTTCAGGTCATAAACTGTTGAATGTCATTGTATTTCTTTCTGTTCACTGTTCTCTGCACCATCCTGCTTTATGTCCTGCTTGAAAGCAAGTCCACCACATTCCTCTAACATTTCATCATATTTAAAGAATAGTTGAATTGATCACAGTATAGCTATCAAAATCACACATTAAGCATCATAGACAATCATGGTTTTATCTGGGGTATCCATACAAACTCTGTCTGGTGTCCCTGTTACAACCTCATAGCTGGTTCTAGAGCATGAAATGATCCAGAATGACATATTTTAGCTTATTGTTGTATCACATACATTTTCTTCTATCTCGGACAAACTCTTTGTGTTTGGTTTGTCCTTGATATGATTTTATTTGGTAGAATATGCTGAATTTTGGTTCTGTGAGATATATTCATGCGGTATTCAACCAGGTTATCATATGAAGCAAGATGTTTATGAAGTGATACTGGAATCTATTTAGTGTCTTATATGAAACCCTGACACTTATTTATTCATTCTGATCGTTTTGTTTTATTTTTCTCTTTTGAGATTAGTTATATATGTAGACCGAATTGCTTGGAAACCCATTTTATAGCTCATGTGACTTCAGCATTGCAATTCTTCTGCTTCAGTATCCCGAGTGCTAAGGAATTAAACACATGCAGTACCACACTAAGGTTAACTCCCATGCTTTATTTGGAAAACCTTTGGATGTGTTCATGTTCATAGTAGATGTTGTACTTGGCATCTCGGCTTTATAACATCCTATTTATCTTCTTTGTTTACTTTTTATTCTTGTGTAAGTAGAGAGCACAGTAGTTGTATCCATCTTTAATCTGTGTTCATAAACTTTTTCTTTGGTGTGTGTGTGTGTGTGTGTGTGTGTGTGTGTGTGTGTTTGAGTGTGTGTGTGTTCGAGCATGTGAACACACTTAGGTGAACACGGGAAGTACAACTTTGAAGAGTGGAGTTCTACCTGGAATTCTAGAGATTTGACGGTCTGAGCTTTCACAGTCAGTACTTCTACTTGTTGAGCTGTCTCATCAGCTCTCCTGTTGTTCTTTGTCATAGTGCTGTGGAAAATTAGCTAAGAAATGTTATTTTGCTGTTCTGTATATCAGATAGATCTCAAGAGTTTGAAGAACTTATTCATGATAGCATTTATTTTAGCTTTTAGAAATGCATCTGACAATCCTTAAACTATAATCTTAAGTTCTTCTGTTTTAGGAAGTTTGAAGAAATTCTATGAATCAATTTTGAAAATGTGCCTTTTCACAAAGAGCGAGTGTACTTTCTTTAGGATTTAAAATATTGCAGGAGGCTGAAGAGATGACTTACTAATTAAACAAGTTTGATACTCTTCCAGAGGACCAGAGTTTAATTCTAAGCAGACATATAAAGTGGTGTACACTCACCTATATTTAACTCCAGCTTCTGGCCTCTGTTGGTAGCTATATACATATGTACACATACAGACACAGACACAGACACACACAGACACACACGTGCACACACACATACACACACACACACACACACACAAACACACAGAGAGAGACAGATACACAGACAGACCAATATACACATACACCACAAATCCACATAATTTAAAGTGTATTGCTAAACTAAACATGTTCTCATTTTTAATATTTCAGATCTGTTCTTTATATGAAAATATTGCTATTTTAAAATCATTAGTATATACATTCTTGTTGAACAATCTTACAAAGTTTAATTTTTTTTCTTTTTCAAAGCTTGAGTCTGTTTTAATGATCCACTCTGGGTTCTAGTTTTCTATTTTCTCCTGTGGTGCAACTCAAGCACATAGTCAACCATAGTTTTCTTGATTCTGTTTGTATGCCTAATTGGAATAGGTGCAATGAACCTGTAACCAATATAAGATCTATTCTTTTGTTAAATCTACCTTAAAATCGATTTGACTTTAATGAGATCCAAGAGCCAAAGTGTAGCAATGCTCAAAGTAATTTTATTCATCCTGCCCAATCATTCCATCTCTAACCAACCCTACCCCATAACATCAGGACAGAAATTTTATCAATGAAAGTCACTGGTATTTACTCCCTCTCTCCAGTGCTCAATAATTCAAGAGAAGGGCAGCTTGCACAAATTCAATACTCTGTTGTATCTTGGGATTTTCTAGATTTAGCTAGAATTTCAATTGTTTTACTCCCAAGTATGGGTTGACATTCCAAAAACATTCTGATATTTGAAAATATTGATATATACCTCAATAGACCCAGGTCTACAAACACTTATTCACATCCAGGGCTATCGAACCATTATTTTATGAGCTGTTTGAGTGTCATTTTGACCTTCTTACTGAATTTGAAGAGCATTGTACAAATAAACTCTAACATATAAAATATTTGACTTCAAAACCACCTACCCGTGCTTTCTGCACACTCAGCTGTCTCAGGGAGTAGAAAGCATGAAGACTGAAATACTTTCAAATAGCAGTCTTTCAAAGGATTCTCATAGACATGAGCACACTACATATTTCTCCCCCTGGTGGCTTGAAAATGCCACAAGCTACTGACAAACAAAAAACAACAACAAAAATTCTTCTTGACTGGCTGACACCCTACTTTC
Organism: Micromys minutus; assembly: GCF_963924665.1. Taxonomy (NCBI): domain Eukaryota; kingdom Metazoa; phylum Chordata; class Mammalia; order Rodentia; family Muridae; genus Micromys; species Micromys minutus. The sequence continues at coordinate 4,508,210 of NC_137977.1, read as the reverse complement.
TTTAAAAAACACAGGAAAAGATGTTTCAAAAACTGTCAAGAGTGCTGCTTAAATTGAACAGCAGGCAGACATCTACTTCTGCAAGACAGGGAAGCTCTGGTCCCCTGACAGTTTTCAAATCTGAGCCACACAGTGGTGTCCAGCTTCGGTCATTCTGTTGCACTTTTCCTAACTTGAGGATTATCCAAAAACAGAGAGCGCTTGTTAAAAGTAAAGCCGTGGTATCCTGGTAATTGGGTTTACAGAGAGCATGCATGAAAATGCTCATTGGAAAGGTTCACTGTACAAGATGTTTTGCCTTCTCTTCTGTCTCAATTTTTGTATTATACTCAATTTTAGCCAATCCTGTCCAATTTTGAAGAAATAGGTTAGGAAAACCAGGCCGTCCATTTTCTCCGGCTCTGAATAGACACATTGGTGCAAGGTTGCAAAGGTGATGAGGTATTTTCTTTTTTCTCTTTATTTTTGTTTTTTTTTTCATTGTCTGTTCTCCTTAGCTCTTCAGAATTCAGAGCTGAGCTCCCTTCAGTTACATGGGGGAGTGTGCTGGATAGTTTTATGTCAACTTGACATAATGCAAGTAATCAAAAGTCTCAATTGAAGTCTCAATTGAGACACACGCGAGAAAATACCACCATAAGACTGGGCCATAGGGAAGCCTGTGGGGTATTTCTTAATTAGTGGGAGGGCCCAGCCTTTTCTGGGTAGTACCATCCTGGGCTGGTTGTCCTAGGCTGTTTAATAAAGCAAGTGGGGAAAGCCATAAAGAAAACTGATAAGCTGCATTTCTTTATGGCCTCTGCATCAGTTCCTCCCTGTTTAAATACCTGTCCTTACTTCCTTCAGTGATGAACAGTGATATGAAAGCATAAGCCCAATGCCCTTCTGCCAATTGCTTTGACTATGGTGTTTCATCACAGGAATAGTAACCCTGTGACAAGGAGGAAAAACCAAACCCTGCCTGCTCTGCAATGTGCCATTCATTTCAGGACAGTAACTGCCTGTTGGCTGCAGTGCCAGCCACTTGTCATGTTAGAGCATGTGGCGTTTGCTGTAAAGTCCAGATGAACAGCTGAGGTCAGTGCCCTAAGGACTGAGCACAAGAATGCTGTGATCCCTGGTGGTGACAGGGTCTCTGCTAACAAGCCCCTAGACATTCAGAATGAAATGTCATCACCTCTGCACAGTTATCACAGAAGATGAAACAAAACATGTAAAAGACCTTTAATAACTTTAGAGTCTGAGAAATAAGTAAGGCAGCCAGGGTGCCGGTCTCTATTCATTGGGGCTCATGTCAGTTAGGTGATCAGCAATGACCCCTTATCCATCACATCATCCCCAACACTCAGAGATAAAAAGATAACTTTCAATAGTAAATTTTCCTATGATTGAGCTTCCAGAGCTTCTAGCGACTTTGATGTTACTACTCACTGTCAACTGGTATTCAATCAATAATTATATAGTATCTATGATATATAAGCTCCTCTACTTAAAAGTATAAGTGGATAAAGAGAATGATGGTCACATTATCTACCTTCATGGAGCACTAGGTATGAACCATTAAAAATCTGTAAGGCAGATTTTTTCTTGCTTGTGCTAGACACCTAAGGAAACAGTCTAAGAAAGGAAGGGATTGTTTGGTTGACAGTCCCAGGGTTTTCAACCAAAGTAACCTGCCTCTGTTGCTTATAGGTAAGAGAGTTAAAGCTTCACGTCCTGGAACACATTGTGAGCAAATTGGATTATTTCATGATGAACAAGGAGCAGTATCGTGGAACAAAATTCAAACCCATGATCCCAGTGATCTACCTCCAGCTACATAACAACTCTTGAAGTTTCTCTCTTTCCTAATAGTATCAGCATCTGAAGATCACACATTATAACAAATGAGATCTTGTGAAGTGGTTAAAATTCTGACAATGAAGTTCACAGCTTCATTATTTCTACTAGACTATTTAAACTTATCTATCATCTTTTATTGGCACAGAATCTCATGAGGTTTAGGTGATTTATGTTATTGAGAGAAGTTTCTTTCTTGACCTTTAGTTATAGCCACATATATTTACCTGGAAATGCCTATGACCTGGCAAATGTGGCCTTTTTTATTGGCTGGAAAACACCATAGTTGCTTCTTCTAGTCTGCTTTAAATGTCTTTGCCCAGAATTTACTTCCTCTCCAAAGTCTTGTCTTTGGAGAAGGTCCTGAGCATCCCATTACACTGGAGATTTATTGTCTTGGAACTATAAATATAAGCATATATAATACATGCATATATGCATATATATATGTATATATATATATACATACATACATACATACATACATACATACATACATATATATATATATATATATATATATATATATATATATATATAAATTCTGGGCAGATCACTTTCTTCCTGTCCTCAAATTTACATCATGGGTTCTTGCTAAGACTTTTGTCTACACTTTGAATCCTCTTTAAAACATGTAGACTTATAAAATAAAATAATAAACAGAATCCAAGGGCCATTCAGTCTTTTAGATACAGGGTGTTTTTTTCTTGAGTTTATTTGAATATAATGATAATGAATAAAATGAAAAATTATTGCCTAGGAATTCTAAAAGCTCTACCTCTTTCTTTTATTAACCAATCAAACACAATTGGGGAAAGGGACCCTCAACATCAAGACACACAGATTCCCATGTCATTTTGGGAGCTGAATTAAGACAAAGCATTAGGACCAGTCCCCAATAGAACTCAGCAATTGGCTCCTTCTGTTTTCTGAATGATAGAATTATGGGATTAAAGGCATGTGCCAACCTTCTAGTCTAATAAAAAAGATCTTGAACCTTCTAGTCTAATTAAAAAGTGGTGATGAGATATGAGGCCTAGTAAAAGGAAATTAAATCATACCAGGCTTGTTGGTAAAGGGAACATTAAAGCCCTCCCATCTCCTCTTCATCTCTTTTGTTCCTTGGCTGCCATAAGCAGAATAGGTTTCCTCTACTCTGTCCTTCTGTGATGGACTGCTTCCACCATAGACCAAAAATTACCCAGGACAAGAGATAAATTGCTAAAGCCTGAAATCTGTTGACAAAAGAAAACTTGTCTCCTTCTCATAAATGATTGCTATGAATGTTTTCTCATAATGAGATGCAAAGTCATAGGTAAATGTACTGTTTTATGATGACATATAAAGGTATTGTTGAACACAACGCAACACACACACACACACACACACACACACACACACAGAGAGAGAGAGAGAGAGAGAGAGAGAGAGAGAGAGAGAGAGAGAGAGAGGAACCTTAACAACAATTTTGTAAAGAGAAAATAAATAAATCACTTAAAGAAATCCAGGGGAAGAAAGACAAATATCTGGAAGAAATAAATAAACCTCTTTTAAAAAAACAAGTAAAAGCAAAAAGAAACAAGTAAAGGAAATGAATAAAACTGTTCACAAATTGAAAATAAAAGTAGAATCAATAAAGGACAAAAAAACTGAAGAAATCCTGGAGATGGAAAATCTAGGCACATGAGCAGGAAATACAGATTCAAGCATCCCCAACATAATACAAGAAATGGAAAAGAGAATCTTCATTATAGAACATACCATAGAAAAAATTGATAATATCAAAGAACATGTTAAATATAAAAAAAAATCCTGATACAAAATACCTGAGTAATCTGGAACAATAAGTAAACCTCAAACCTAATGTTAATTAAAATAGAAGAAGAGTCCAATTTTAAAGACCTTGAAAATATTTTCTACAAAATTTTCTAACCTTAGGAAGTTCATACCTATAAAGGTAAAAGAATCTTACAGAACACCACATAAATGAGACCAAATATAAAGTCCGCACTCCCTGCATAATAATCAAAACACTAAAAATACTGAACAGAAATATTAAAAACTGCAAGTAAAGAAGGTCAAATATCATAGAAAGGCAGGCAGACCCATTTAGAATTATATTCAGTTACTTAATGGGGACTCTAAAAGCCAAAAATACCTGAAAAATTATCTTACAGAATCAAAAATACCAAGATGTCAGCTCAGAATTTTATGTCTATTAAAATTTTGAACCATCATCAATGAAGAAAGAAATAATCATGAAAAATTCAAATTTAAATGGCATCTGTCTACAATTCCAGCCTTACCGAATGAAAATTTCATTGCAAAATGGTTAAACATACACACACACATGCACACTCATACTTACACATACACACACTACAATTACCATCACTACCTCCAATGAGGTAAAAGAAATTAATAATCATTGGTTGTCCCATGGGCTAAGGCTGATCTTTAATAACAACAAAGACAATAAAAAGCCCATATACCTATGGAAACTAAACAATGCTCTATTAAACGATAGCAGGGTCAAATAAGTAATAAAGAAAGAAATTAAGGATTTTCTACAATTCAATGAAAATGAAAACACGACATACCTAAACATATGGGATGCAATGAAAGCAGTACTGAGAGGAAAACTCATAGCTCTGAGTACTTCCAAAAAGAAACTTGAGAGAGCATACACTAGCAACCTGACAGCGCAATTGAAAGCTCTAGCACAAAAGGAAGCAAAAAGACCCAAGAGGAGTAGACAACAAGAAATAATCAAACTTAGGGCAGAAATCGACCAAATAGAAACAAAAAGAATCATTGAAAGAATCAACAAAACCAAGACCTGGTTCTTTGAGAAAAGTAACAAGATTGATAAACCCTTAGCCAGACTAACTAGAGGGCAAAGAAAGAGTATCCAAATTAACAAAATCTTAAAGAAAAGTGGAGAAATAACAACTGAAACTGAGGAAAATCAAGAAATCATCAGATCCTACTACAAAAGCCTATACTCCAAAAGTTGGAAAATTTGGAGGAAATGGATGAATTACTAGACAGATACAAGATCCTAAAGTTTAACCAGGACCAGGTAAACAATCTAAATAATCCCATAACACCAAAAGAAATAGAAGTCATCAAAAGCCTCCCCCCCAAAAAAAAGCCCAGGTCCAGATGGGTTCAGTGCAGAATTTTATCAGACATTTATTGACAAAATAATACCAATATTTTCCAAAACATTCCTCAAGATAGAATCAGATGGAATACTACCTAACTCATTTTTTGAGGCTACAATAGCCCTCGTTCCTAAGCCACAAAAAGACCCTACAAGAATAGAGAACTTCAGAACAATCCCACTTATGAACATTGATGCAAAAATACTCAACAAAATCCTTGCAAACCAAATACAAGAACACATCAAAACGATCATTCACCATGAACAAGTACACTTCATCCCGGGGATGCAGGGATGGTTTAACATATGGAAATCCATCAATGTAATCCACCATATAAACAAACTCATAGAAAAAAATAACATGGTCATCTCACTAGATGCTGAGAAAGCATTTGACAAAATTCAACTACCCTTCATGTTAAAAGTCCTGGGAAAGAACAGGAATCCAAGGTACATACCTGAACATAATAAAAGCAATATACAGCAAACCAACAGCCAACATCAAACTTAAATGTGGGAAACTTGAAACAATCCCACTAAAATCAGGGACTAGACAAGGCTGCCCACTCTCCCCCTACCTATTCACCATAGTACTGGAAGTCCTGGCTGGAGCAATTACACAGCAAAAGAAAATCAAAGGGATACAAATTGGAAAGAAAGAAATAAAAATATCACTATTTGCAGATGACATGATAATGTACTTAAGGGACCCCACAAATTTAACTAGAAAACACCTACAGCTGATAAACAATTTCAGCAAAGTGGCTGGATATAAAATTAACTCAAACAAATCAGTAGCCTTGCTATATTCAAAGGACAAACGTGGAGAAAGAAATTAGGGAAACAATACCCTTCACAATAGCACAAAAACTATGAAATATCTTGGTGTGACTCTAACTAAGCAAGTGAAGGACCTTTACGACAAGAACTTCAAACCTCTAAAGAAGGAAATTGAGGAGGATCTCAGAAAATGGAAAGATCTCCCATGCTCATGGATTGGAAGGATCAACATTTTAAAAATGGCCATCCTACCAAAAGCAATCTAGAGATTCACTGCAATCTCCATAAAAATTCCAACCCAGTTCTTCATTGAGTTGGAAAGATCAATGAGCAATTTCATCTGGAATAACAAAAGACATAGAATAGCGAAATCCATCCTCAACAACAAGAAAATATCTGCAAGAATTACTATCCCTGACCTCATGCTATATTAGAAGGCAATTGTGCTGAAAACTGCAAGGTACTGGTACAGAAATAGACATGTGGATCAATAGAATAGAATAGAAGATCCAGAAATAAGCCCTCACGTATATGGTCACCTGAATTTGTCAAAGGAGCCACAAACATTCAATGGAAAAAGGACAGCCTATTCAACAAATGGTGTTTGTCCAACTGGCATTCAGCTTGCAGAAGAATGAAGATAGACCGTTTCTTATCTCCTTTTACAAAGCTCAAGTGTAAGTGGATCAAAGATCTCCACATTAAACCAGATACACTAAACTGTTAGATGACAAAGTAGGGAAAACGGTAGAACACATGGGCACAGGAGAAAATTTTCTGAACAAAACATCAAGGGCTCAAGCTCTAAGCTCAAAGATTAACAATTGGGACTTAATGAGATTGCAAAGTTTTTGTAAGGCTAAGGACATTGTCAATAAAACAAAATGGCAGCCAACAGAATGGGAAAAGATCTTTACCAACTCCACATCAGATAGAGGCCTAATATCCAAGTTATACAAAGAACTCAAAAAGCTAGACACCAGAGAATCAAACAACCCTATTAAAAAATGGGGTACAGAGCCAAACAAAACGTTCTCAATTGAGGAATATAGAATGCCTGAGAAACATCTAAGGAATGCTCGACTTCCTTCGCCATCAGGGAAATGCAATCAAAACAACCCTGAGATTCCACCTCACACCAGTCAGATTGGCCAAGATCCAAAACTCAGATGACAACAGATGCTGGTGAGGATGTGGAGAAAGAGGAACACTTCTCCACTGTTGGTGGGGTTATAAACTGATACAACCACTCTGGAAATCAGTCTGGCAATTCCTCAGAAAATTGGACATAGTACTACCTATAGATCCAGCTATTCCACTTCTGGGCATATATCCCAGAGACACTCCAATATATAACAAAGTTGCATGCACCACAATGTTCATAGCAGCTCTATTTATAATAGCCCTAAGCTGGAAAGAACCCAGATGTCCTTCAGTAGATGAATGGATACAAAAATTGTGGTACATTTACACAATGGAGTACTACTCAGCTATCAGAAACAATGACTTAACCAATTTTTTAAGAAAATGGTTACATCTAAAGAATATCATCCTGAGTGAGATAACCCAGTCACAAAAGAACAGACATAATATGCAGTCACTGATAGTTGGATGCTAACCCAAAAGGGCTGGGACTATCCCAGAACAACTAACAGACTGTGTGAATTTCAAGAAAAAATAAAAACAAAAAAAAAAAAAAAAAAAAAAAAAAAAAAAAAAAAAAAACAAAAAAAAAGAAAAAAACATTATGCTCAATTTTTACACACCAAGAAAATGTTGACTAATTCTGGGTTACATCCTGTTTTACATGTTCTTTTTGCTCATTGTAACTAGTAAGACCTTATTGCAGAGTATCAAACCTTAAAAATAAAATCCAAGCACTGACCAAAATGTATTTGTATACATTTATGCAAAAATGCTTAAAATTTGTTTTTTTCTTTGTTTTTTAAAATAAAATTTAAAAAATGGTTTCCTGAGAAAATATTAGATATTTTGTCTCTCATTAGGTTGTAGGATAGGTTCATCAGACTACTCGCAATGAAATTTGGAATGAAATATGCAGAGCATTAGCAGCATCAATAATCCCTTATTAGTTTGTCTGAGTCTACTTTCTATTTCTTATGAACTCGGTTTGACCCGATTTTTCTAATGAAAGTGTGTAATTCTTATGCGCCATCCTCTCCCTAAACCTTCAAACTTCCAATCTCAATAATCAGGATGGCAATAATAATAATAATAAATCATTGGTGGTCAATGGCTTTTAATATTAATGAACTCAATTTTTTCAGTAAAAAGATACAGGCTATCAGAATGGATGCAAAAACAGAATTCATCCTCCTTCTGCAGAAAACAAAATAGAATTCTTACGAAAATTAATCAAAAGAGATGGGGAAGAACATGTCATACTCATCAAAGGAAAAATGTACAAAGATGGCATCTAAATTCTGAACATCTATGCCCCAAACTCAAAAGAACCCACATTTGTAAAACAAACATTACAAAAGTTTACATTGCAAAATGAACCCCTTACATTAATAGGAGGACACTTCAGTAATTCACTCTCATTAATGGACAGGTCATCCAGACAAAAACTACTCAAAAAATAATGGAGTGGACACATATTATGATTCAAGTAGACCTAATAGATATCTACAGAACATCTAACTAAAACAAAAAAGACATACCATCTCTTTAGCACCTCATGGAATTTCATCAAAATTGATAACATGCTTAGTCACAAAACAAGTCTCAATAGATAAAAGAAAATTGAAATACCCTCTTATATTCTATTAGATCACTGTGGGTTAAAGCTGGATTTCAACAGCAATAGAAATCGTAACAACTTATGGAAACTGAAGAACTCTATGTTCAATGACCACTGTGTCAAGGAAGAAATAAAGAAAAATGTTGAAGACTTACTGGAATTTAATGAAAATGAATTAATAACATGCACAAATTTATGGGACACAATGAAAGTGGTGCTAAAAAGATTGTTAATAACACTAAGTGTCTTCATAACTAAATTAGAATGATCTCACACTATCAAATTAATAGCACACCTGGAAGCTCTAAAACAAAAAGAAGTACAGTAAAAAGGAGTAGATGGCATGAAATAATCAAACCCAGGGCTGAAATAAATAACATAGCTACAAAGAGATCAATACAAGAATGAATCAAATAATGAATCAGTTATTTGAGAAAATCAAAAAAATAAGCAAACCCTTAACAAAACTCATGAAAAAGGGAAAGAAAATATACAAAATAAATAAATCAGAAATGAAAGGGAGATATAACATCAGACACCAAAGAAATATAAAGAACAGTTTAGTCATATTTTAAAAATCTATGCCATTAAATTGGAAAAAAAATCTAAATGGCATGGATTATTGTCCCATAGATATCACTTGTCAAAATAAATCAAGATTAAAAAATCAATTTATATAAGCCTATACTCCTTAAGAAAATAGAAGCAAATTATTAAAAGTCTCCCAGTCAAACCAACCAATCAACCAACCAATCAACTAACCAACCATCCAACCAACTAGACAAATAAATCTTAGGGGCTAAAAGTTTTACTCTAGAATTCTACCAGACTTCAAAACAGAGATAATGGCAATAGTCCACAAATTATTACACAAAATGAAAACAGAAAGACCATTGTCAAATTCATTTTAAAAGTTCAAAGTTGCACTGGTAACCAAATCACACAAAGACTCAATAAAGAAAAAATTTCAGATTAATTTCCCCATTAACATTATTGCAAAATTATTCAATTTGATACTTAGAAACAAAATCAGAAAACACATAAAGACATCATCCAAAATTATCAAGTGGGAGCCTTCCCAGAAGGCAGGGATGGTTCAACATACAAAAGTATGTCAATATCGTCCAGCATATAAACAAACTTGTTAGCATTTAGTCTCTCTGTCCCTCCTTCCCTCTTTCCCTCCCTCCCTCCCTCCTTCTCTCCCCACCTCTTTCTCTGTCTTTCTCTCAGTTCTATTCCCTATGCCATAAGTAAACACTATACTATACTAAATATCATGTGGCTGGTACCTCAGGTAGAAGGGATGCCTCTGCATGGGCCTGAAGAGGCACTCCTTCCCCCCCTACCTTATCACACCTCCATCAAACATATTCCTTCTCTCCTTATCTTATTCTAAAACACAACAAAACTTAAAGAAAAAAATCACACCATCATCTCATTAGATGCTGAAAATGCCTTTGACAAAATTCAACACCCCTTAATGGCAGAAGACTTGAGTAGAGAAATGAAGGGCATACCTAGACATATTAAAGGCAATTTATATCAAGCTGATACTCAACATCAAACTAAATGGTGATAAATTCAAGTCAATTCTATTAAAGTCAGAAATAAGACAAGAGTATCCATGTCTGCATATCTATTTAATGAAGGCACTGAGATTCTAGTGGTAGCAATAAAATAACTGAAAAAGATCAAAGAGATATAAATTGGAATGGATGAATCCAAAGAATCTTTATTTAAACATGATATGACATGATATAAAAAAAAAAAAACCTGTATGACAATAACTTCAAGTCTTTCAGAAGGAAATTGAAGATGATATAAGAAAAGGGAAAGATTTTCTATGTTCATTGATAAATAGGATTAACATAGTAAAACTGACTATTCTACCAAAAGTAATCTATATATTCAATTCAATCCCCATCAAATTCTAACAAAATTCTATACATATCTTTAAAGAACAACATTCAAATTTCAAATCAAAACAAACCTAGGAGAAATAAAACACTCATGTATAATAAAAGAACTTCTGGAATATCATCATCCCTGATTCAAGCACTTTACAGAGGTATAAGAACTACATACACATGGCTTTGGCATCAATAAACTTGAAGACTCGCATACCTAATCCATATACCTACAAATATATAAATTTTGCTAAAAAAAAAACCCCAGAAGTATACAATGAAAAAAAAAAGAAAGCATTTTTAACATATAGTGTTATTCTAGCCAAGTATCGTCATGTGGAAGAATGCAAATAGATCCATATCTATCATCTTGCACAAAAGTCAGGTTGAAGTGGATCAAAGATCTCAGCATAAAACAAGATACACCAAGCCTAAACCTTCAGGGCCTCTAGATATCTCATTAGCATGGAAAATATATGGGAAATATGGTATGTTTTCCAGGCCAGGAATCTGTCAGGGAGCAGGGAGCTGTCTACCATCTCAGGTGAGTGCCTGGGTGCTGGGGCCCCAACCTACCCAGTTTCCTGGCATGATCCATTGTCCCACAGGGGAGGAAGGATTGCGAGACACAGATGGGTCAACGACACCACAAAAAACTCACAGAATAAACTAACCAGGGCTCACAGGGACTCACCTAGACTAAACAGACAGGCAAGGAGCCTGTATGGGTCTGAGCTAGGCCTTCTGTAGGTATGTTATAGTCTTGTTGCTTAGTCTTCTTGTAGGACTCCTAACAGTATGAGCAAGAGCTATCTTTGACTCTGATACCTGCTTTCAGAACCCTTCCCTTTTTCTAGGTTGCCTTGTTCAGCATTAATATTAGGGGAGGTGCCTAGTCTTATTGCAACCTGATGTGCTGTGTTTGGTTGATAACAATGGGAGGCCTGTTTCTTTTTGAAGGGAAATGGAGGTATAGTGAATTGGTGGCAAAGGCGAGTTGGGAAGAGGGACTAAGAGGAGACTAGGGAAAGGAAACTAAGATCATGGTGTAATATACAAGACAATAAAGAAATAAATTAAAATGATATAATTAGAAGGTTGAGAGACTGGTGAGTGGGAGACGTGGGCGGATGGGGAGCAGAGAGATCTCTGCGGAGTGCGCACGCGGAGCGCGCCCTCTGACCTACCTGATCCAGGGACCAGGAACAGAACTATGGAACTTCTGTTTTCACACGGAGGCGACTTCAGAGTGCAGAACAGAAGCCGACCCATCTGCCACGCAAACCGCCAGCCCCTAAGGTTGAGAGACTGGTGAGTGGGAGATCTGGGCGGCCAGGGAGCAGAGAGATCTCTGCGGAGTGCGCACACGAGGCAGACCCACCGACCTGCTTGATCCAGGGACCAGGAACAGAATTTTGGAACCTCTGTTCCCACCCAGCGACCCTGAGGCATAGAACAGGGCTGAGCCCATCTGCCACCTGGACCAGTGAAGATCCAGAGACACAGACCAGATACAAGGGAAAGGCAAGAACATATCACTGACAACAAAATGGCAAGAGAAAAGAGAAAGAGTATATCCCAAGGAAACCAAGACAACCTGGCAACACCAGAACCCAGCTCTCCCATAACAGCAAACATTGGAATTCCAAACACTCCAGAAAAAGAAGACACAGACCTGAAATAATACCTCAAGATGCTGATAGAGATACTTGAACAAGAACGGGAGGAAAAGCAAAAAGATTCAGAAGCTTTTAAAGAAGAAACAAGAAAAACACTCAAAGAACTCAAAGAACTAGAGGAAAACAGAACCAAAGAAATGAAGGAATGGAAGAGGGAAATTAAAACGGAAATTGACACAATAAAGAAAACACTAAAAGAGATAACCCTAGAGGCAGAACACCAAAAAAAGAAATCAGGAGTCACAGAAGCAAGCATTTCCAATAGATTAGAAGAGATGGAAGAGAGAATCTCTGGGGCAGAAGACAACATTGTAAACATAGACAAAACAGCCAGAGAAGATGCAAAAACCAAAAAGCTCCTAACCCAAAATGACCAGGAAATCCAAGACACAATGAGAAGACCGAACCTAAGGATAATAGGAATAGAAGAGGGAGAAGAGTATCAACTAAGAGGCACAGTAAATATTTTCAACGAAATCGTAGAAGAAAACTTCCCTACCCTCAAGAATGAGATGACCACGAGCATAAAAGAAGCCTTCAGAACTCCAAATAGGTTGGACCAGAAAAGAAATACCTCCCGACACATAATAGTCAAAACACCAAGTGCCCAAAGCAAAGAAAGAATACTAAAAGCAGTAAGGGAAAAAGGTCAGGTAACATATAGAGGCAGACCAATCAGACTCACACCCGATTTCTCAACAGAGACTATGAAAGCTAGAAGAGCCTGGACAGACATCATGCACACCCTAAGAGAGCATAAGTGCCAGGCCAAGCTGCTATACCCAGCAAAACTATCAATCACCATAGATGGAGAGATGAAGATATTTCAAGACACATCAAAATTTACACAATATCTGAACACAAACCCAGCACTACAACGAATTATAGGTGGAAAACCTAATACAATGAGGGAAAATACAGCCTAGTAAAAACAAAAAAACGCCTAAACAAGAAAACTAAAGGAAGAAAAAGACACAGACACAACTCAACCCACAAAAGCAATAATGGCAGGAAACAGAAACAACTATTCCTTGATGTCTATTAACACAAATGGACTCAACTACCCAATAAAGAGACATAGGCTAATCAGACTGGATTCATAAACAAAATCCAGCCTTTTGCTGCATACAGGAAACTCATCTCAGAGACAGAGACAGACACTATCTCAGAGTAAAAGGGTAGGAAAAAAACTTCCAAGCAAACAGCCCCAAGAAGCAAGCTGGAGTGGTTATTCTAATAACGAATAAAGTAAATTTCCAACCAAAAGTTATCAAAAAAGATAAGAAAGGACACTGTTTACACATTACCGAAGAAATCTGTCAGGAGGAACTCTCAATCCTTAACATATATGCTCCAAATAAAAAAGTACCCACATTCATAAAAGAAACCCTACTAAAGCTCATAAAATACATTTTACCCCACACAATAATAGTGGGAGACTTTAATACCCCACTCTCTCCAATGGACAGATCTTGGAAACAGAAACTGAACAAGTACACTGCAAAACTAGCAGAAACCTTGAACCAACTAGAATTAATAGATATACAACGAACATATCATCCTAAAGTAAAAGAATACACCTTCTTCTCACCACTTCATGGCACCTTCTCGAAAATTGACCACATAATTGGACACAGAACAAGCCTTAATCGATATAAGAAGATTGAAATGCTCCCATGCATCCTCTCAGATCACCATGGTCTATGACTGGTCTTTAACAACAACAAAGACAACAAAAAGCCTACTTACACATGGAAAAACTAAACAACGCTCTGTTAAACAATAGCAGGGTCAAAGAAGAAATAAAGAAAGAAATTAAGGACTTTCTAGAATTCAACGAAAAGGACTACACAACATACCCAAACCAATGGGATGCAATGAAAGCAGTACTGAGAGGAAAACTCATAGCCCTAAGTGCTTCCAAAAAGAAACTGGAGAGAGCTTACATCAGCAACCTGACAGCACAGCTAAAAGCCCTAGAACAAAAGGAAGCAGATATACCCAAGAAGAGTAGACAGCAAGAAATAATAAAAATTAGGGCAGAAATAGACCAAATAGAAACAAAAAGAACCATTGAAAAAATCAACAAAACCAAGAGTTGGTTCTTTGAGAAAATCAACAAGATTGATAAACCTTTTGCCAGACTAACCAGAGGGCAAAGAGAGATTATACAAATTAATGAAATCTGAAAGGAAAGTGTAGACATAACAACTGAAACTGAGGAAATTCAAATCATCAGATCCTACTACAAAAACTTATACTCCACAAAATTGGAAAATCTGGAGGAAATGGACGAATTCCTAGACAGATACAAGGTCCCAAAGTTAAACCAGGACCAAATAAACCATTAAATAACCCTATAACACCTAAAGAAATAGAAGAAGTCATCAAAAGCCTCCCAACCAAAAAAAAGCCCAAGTCCAGATGGGTACAGTGCAGAATTTTATCAGACATTTATTGCAGATATAACACCAATACTCTCCAAACTATTCCAAAAGATAGAATCAGATGAAATGCTACCCAACTCATTTTTTGAGGCTACAATAACCCTCATACCTAAACTACACAAAGACCCTACAAGAAAAGAGTACATCAGACCAATCTCACTTATAAACATTGATTCAAAAATACTCAACAGAATCCTTGCAAACCGAATCCAAGGACACATCAAAACGATCATTCATCATGACCAAGTAGGCTTCATCCCTGGGATGCAGGGATAGATTAATATAAGGAAATTCATCAATGTAATCCACCATATAAACAAACTCAAAGAACAAAATAACATGGTCATCTCACTAGATGCTGAGAAAGCATCTGACAAAGTTCAACACCCCTTCATGTTAAAAGTCCTGGAAAGGACAGGAATCCAAGGTCCATACTTAAACATAATAAAATCAATATACAGCAAACCAACATTTAATATCAAACTTAACGGTGGGAATCTTGAAGTAATCCCACTAAAATCAGGGACTCAACAAGGCTGCCCACTCTCCCCCTACCTATTCAACATAGTACTGGAAGTCTTGGCTGGGGCAATTAGACAGCAAAAGGAGATCAAGTGGATACAAATCGGAAAGAAAGAGATAAAAACATCACTCTTTGCCGATGACATGATAGTGTACTTAAGTAACCCCAAAAACTCCACCAGAAAACTTCTACAGCTTATAAACAAGTTCAGCAAAGTGGCTGGATACAAAATCACCTCAAACAAATCAGTAGCTTTTCTATACTCAAAGGAATAACATGTGGAGAAAGAAATTAGGGAAAAGGTACCCTTCACAATTGTCACCAAAACTATGAAATACCTTGGTGTGACTCTAACTAAGCAATTGAAGGACCTCTACGACAAGAACTTCAAACCTCTAAAGAAGGAAATTGAGGAGGATCTCAGAAAATAGACAGATCTCCCATGCTCATGAATTGGAAGGATCAACATTTTTAAAATGTCCATTCTACCAAAAGCAATCTACAGATTCAACGCAATCCCCATCAAAATTCCAACACAGTTCTTCATGGAATTGGAAAGATCAATGTGCAATTTCATATGGAACAACCAAAGACCTAGAATAGAGAAATCCATCCTCAGCAACAAGAAAACATCTGCGGGAATCACTATCCCTGACCTCAAGCTATATTACAAGGCAATTGTGCTGAAAACTGCATGGTACTGGTACAGAAATAGGCATGTGGATAAATGGAATAGAATAGAAAATCCAGAAATGAGCCCTCACATATATGGTCACCTGATTTTTGACAAAGGAGCCGCAAACTTTCAATGGAAAAAGGACAGCCTATTCAACAAATGGTGCTGTTCCAACTGGCACTCAGCATGCAAAAGAATGAAACTAGACCCTTTCTTATCTCCTTGTACAGAGAATCAAATAACCCTATTAAAAAATGGGGTACAGAGCTAAACAAAACGATCTCAGTTGAAGAATATCGAATGGCTGAGAAATATATGAGGAAGTACTCCACATCTTTAGCCATCAGGGAAATGCTAATCAAAACAACACTGAGATTCCACCTCACATCAGTCAGATTGGCCAAGATCCAAAACTCAGAGGACAACAAATGCTGGCGAGGTTGCGGAGAAAGAGGAACCCTTTTCCACTGTTGTTGGGGTTGCAAACTAATACAACCACTCTGGAAATCTGTCTGGCTATACCTCAGAAAATTGGATATAGTACTACCTGAAGACCCAGATATTCCACTTCTGGGCATATACCCCAGAGACACTTTAATACACAACAAAGATATATGCACCACAATGTTCATAGCGGCTCTATTTATAATAGCCAGAAGCTGGAAGGATCCCAGATGTCCTTCAGAAGACGAATGGATACAAAAATTGTGGTACATATACACAATGGAATACTTCTCAGCCACCAGAAACAATGACTTAACCAAATTCTTAAGAAAATGGCTGCATCTAGAGAATAACATTCTGAGTGAGATAACCCAGTCACAAAAGAACAGACATAATATGCAGTCACTGATAATGGAATGCTAACCCCAGAGGCTCGCCCTGCCCCAGAAACAACTCACACACTGTATGAATTCCAAGAAATAAAGAAAACAAAACAAAAAAATGTCTATACAACAAGAAAACTTTGACTATTTCCATGTTACATTTTGTTTTACATGTACTTTATGCTCATTGTAACTATTAAGTTTTCAATGCATACTATCAAACCTTTAAAAAAATCAAGCACTGACTAAAAAATATATTCATACAGCTTTATGTAAAAATTATTTTAAAATCTGAAAAAAAGTACTGACAAAAATGTATTGTATATTTTTTTCCAAAAAATGCTTAAAATCTGTACATTTATTTTTGTTTTGTAAAATAAAGTTGTTAAAAATAATATAATTAAATTCATGGGATCGAATTACCAATAACCTTAGAAGCTAGGCACCAAACACTCATGGGGTTGTGTTTTCCCTTAGTTCTTAGTACCATCTGATCTGATTGCTGCTTGTTTTCAGAGTCTAAAATAAATTCTTGTTATTTTAAACCATCTAGTTTGTGGCAGTTTGTAAGCATGAGCCTCGAAAATGAATGGCCCTTATCTACAGGTTTTTGGCTTATGTTATACAGGCCAAAAATTGGGTGGTTTGTAGTCCAACCATTTTAAGATGTAGAATTGACTATTGGCTAAGTATTTGATAGGTAGCACCCAGTCTTGTCTTTAAAACTCTATTGAAGTCAATCTAATTTCTGTGCAAGTAATAAGAGCCATGATCTTGTTCTGTTACTATTTTTACCATTTGTGTCAAATGGGAAAGTATTTTTGGCAACTTGGGTGTTTTATTCCTCTCCATATTGTTAGCTGAGTTAGTTACAGCTCATATTATAGATCCTCTGAGACTAGAAAATAAGTCACTTGACCATCAGTTGTCTTCTCTTTCAGTGTTGAGGACATGGAAGAAGAAAATAACATTTTTTTTTGGCTATGGATTCTGCTGATTTTTTTTATGGTGTCCAGCATTTTCTAAGCACTATATAATGTGTGATCATAAGCAATGATTGTGTTTTCAAAACATGCCAGGAATAATACAGCTGAATAAGACTGCTATCCATCAAAACAGGTACCCTGGAGTTCTACACTTCTCCACAGCTGCCATTATTCAAAGCATTACTGGAACTCTTCTTGGAGAATTTTTTTCAAATCTGGTTAATGAACCACACAAGAAAATCATGCCTATAAATTTAGTCACACATAATTTTGACTGTTAAGAATGTCATCTTGCTTGATGGCTCTTACACACTGCATCTATCAGTATTAACTTTGGATAACTTTTGACCGCTTCTTCAAGTGAAACCGGGTGTCCATGGAGAGATATCTGCTTCAAATGGGCACATTCAAAAGAATGATGGCTTTAAAATTCCTTTCAATGGATGTTTAGTAATATGCCTTGCACATGGTTGACACCCAACAGAAATTTTCACAGGAAAAGTTCCTCAAATTGAAAAGACATAAAATATTGTATAAAAGGCAGGTTTGTAAGATGGATACTAGGGAGAGAATGATAGCCAACTGAAGTGGAAATGCCTGTTTTTTTTGGAAACGGTTCAGTCATAATGATTTTTTACTGAGGCCAAAAAGTGAAAGAATGTTTCTCTAAAGGAGACCGCAGAAAAGATGTTATTCTTAAGCAGACATGTGAAGGAATCTTTTGCTGAAGCAGACACAGGTGAGAAAATGCCTTGCTGAAGCAGACATGCAAAGGATACTTGATGCTTATGAAGAATATAAATATGACCACAGCTGGTGGCTCAAGGCTAGTGCTTTGGTTCGCCTTGTACACTTCGCCAGTCTCCTCTGACAACACTCTGGAACTTGTGGACCTTGCAGCGTGTTGCCGATCTTAGCTTGTCATGATTTTATAGAGAATATCTTGCCAAAGAACTTATTATATTTCCGTGGCTTCTTACTGCTTCTACAGACTCTCACAGATCCAGCAGAGGCTTGCTGTTTATTCTGATTGAGCTGCTGCTGATTCCTGTATGGCTTCTATTGAGTGGACTGGACTACAGTTGCCGATTCCTGTTTGTTGGATTGCTACTAGACTGAACTGCTGATATCCTGACAACAGAGACAGTGATCACTACCAAAGAACTATGTCTAAACAGGTCCACTTCCCCTGTGTTCTAATAACCTTTCTTTCCACTACATCTGGTGGGTGGGATGTTAGAAGGGAAGTTAAAGTAATTAAGAACCCTTATTAAAAGTAGGGTTTAAAAAAATCAAAACTTACAGCCTATCATTTGCTAAATTGTAATCTCTGTTGAAAATAGGTAAGTTTAATTTGGTGAAACATCTGTGTCAAACTCGCTCTCTCTCTCTGTATCTCTTTTTTTCTAATTTAATTTTTTTTAAAGGTGGATGGATATTCTCTGTATTTAGATTTCAAATGTTATAACCGACTCCCATTCCCTTTCTCATCCCCCTCCTCTGCTTTCATCAAGGTGCTCCCTCTCCCAATCACCCTCTCCTCCTCAGCACCTTGGCATTCTCCTACACTGGGAAAATGCACCTTCACTGGACCAAAAGCCTCTTCTCCCATTGGTGTCCAAAAATGTCATCCTCTGCTACTTAACTGGAGCCATGGGTTTCTCCATGTGTACTCACTGGTTGGTGCTTTAGTCCCGGGGAGTTCTGGAGGGTCTAGTTGGTTGATAGTGTTGTTCTTTTCAGATCCTTCAGTTCTTTCTCTAGCTTTTTCATTTGGGTACCCATGTTCAGTCTGATGGTTAGCTGCAAGCATCCTCAACTGTAACTGTATTACTCTGGCAGAGCCTCTGAGGAGACATCCCTATCTGGTTCCTGCCAGTAAGAATTTCTTGGCATCAGCAATACTGCTTGGGTTTGGTGGCTGCATATGGGGCAGATCCCCAGGTGAGGCTGTCTCTGTTCTTTATTTTTACAGCACATATTTTATATACAAATTATAAACAGAAGATTATATTGTGTATCTCTTTACTTCTTTACTTTCTTGAATGGTGGGTAGCATAGTGGAATGTAATTTCATATAAAGGTTTCATTCCATCTTGTTGGTTGTTGCTACCTAGTCCTTTTAACTGAGATTTTAAGTTATCTCCTTGAAAGCAGCAGGAGAGCCAGTAGACAGGATACAAAGACTGAGGCCACTAGCAATGCAACAACTAAGCAGCCTAACATCAGGTGACTGATTCCCAGTACTGGCTATTATTTTCTCATGCCAGGCACAGAGTAGAATAAACTTCTTGGGAAGGATGGACCTTAACTGGAGGCTGTGATGAGAAGTGTGACTTTATTGCTGCAGAAAAGACAACGACAGGCTGTTTAGGGAATAAGACACATTAATGATTTCATGTGTGATGATATTTTACTTCTGAATCTGTGTGATTTCCTCTGGATTCTTAAGAACTCTAATAGATACCTAATGACAGGTTAAGGCAGAACCACCAATTTTTAAAATGGTGATAAAACAACAACAAAAAGCCAACCAAAACCAAAACAAAAAACCAAACCAAAAAAAAAAAAAAAAAAAAAAAAAAAAAAAACGAGATATAAGCCTTGATCTAAAGTGGTGCAACCATAGTGAAAAACAGTATATCAATATGACAGGTTCTTTTTTTTTTTGCATTTTTTTTGTTTCTTTTTTTTCAGTTTCTTTTTTTTAACGACTTTATTTTGCAAAACAAAGATAAATGTTAAGATTTTAAACATTTTTTGCTTAAAATTATACATTTTTGTCAGTACTGTTTTTTCCAGACATTAAAATAAATTTTACATTAAAACCATGTGAATATGTTTTTTAGTCAGTACTTGATTTTTTTCAAGGGCTTGACAGTATGCATTGAAAACGTACTAGTTGCAATAAGCGTAAAGTACATGCAAATGAAAACGCAACATGGAAATAGTCAAAGTCTTCTTGTTTTGTGAATATATGTATACTTTTTTGTTTTCTTTATTTCTTGGACTTCATACAGTCTGTGAGTTGTTTCTGGGGGAGTGCAAGCCTCTGGGGTTAGCATCCCACTATCAGTGACTGCATATTATGTCTGTTCTTTTGTGACTGGGTTATCTCACTCGGGATGATCTTCTCTAGATGCAGCCATTTTCTTAAGAATTTGGTTAAGTCATTGTTTCTGGTGGCTGAGTAGTATTCCATTGTGTATATGTACCACAATTTTTGTATCCATTCATCTTCTGAAGGACATCTGGGTTCCTTACAGCTTCTGGCTATTATAAATAGAGCCGCTATGAACATTGTGGTGCATATATCTTTGTTGTGTATTAAAGTGTCTCTGGGGTATATGCCCAGAAGTGGAATATCTGGGTCTTCAGGTAGTACTATATCCAATTTTCTGAGGTATCGCCAGACAGATTTCCAGAGTGGTTGTATTAGCTTGCAACCCCACCAACAGTGGAGAAGTGTTCCTATTTCTCCGCAGCCTCGCCAGCATCTGCTGTCATCTGAGTTTTGGATCTTGGCCAATCTGACTGGTGTGAGGTGGAATCTTAGGGTTGTTTTGATTTGCATTTCCCTGATGGCTAAGGATGTCGAGCACTTCCTCAGATGTTTTTCGGCCATTCGGTGTTCCTCAGCTGAAAATGATTTGTTTAGCTCTGTACCCCATTTTTTAATAGGGTTATTTGATTCTCTGGTGTCTAGCTTTTTGAGTTTTTTGTACACCTTGGATATTAGGCCTCTATCTGATGTGGTATTGGTAAAGATCTTTTCCCATTCTGTTGGTTGCCGTTTTGTTTTCTTGACGATGTCCTTAGCCTTACAGAAACTTTGCAATCTCATTAAGTCCCATTTGTTAATCTTTGACCTTAGAGCTTGAGCCATTGGTGTTTTGTTCAGGAAATTTTCTCCTGTGCCTATGTGTTCTAAGGTTTTCCCTACTTTCTCATCTAATAGTTCCAGTGTATCTGGTTTAATGTGGAGATCTTTAATCCACTTACACTTGAGCTTTGTACAAGGAGATAAGAACGGGTCTATTTTCATTCTTTTGCATGTTGAGTGCCAGTTGGACCAGCACCATTTGTTGAATAGGCTGTCCTTTTTCCATTGAAAGTTTGCGGCTCCTTTGTCAAAAATCAGGTGACCATATACATGAGGGCTCATTTCTGGATCTTCTATTCTATTCTATTGATCCACTTGCCTATTTCTGTACCAGTACCATGCAGTTTTCAGCACAATTGCCTTGTAATATAGCTTGAGGTCATGGATAGTGATTCCCGCAGATGTTTTTTTGTTGTTGAGGATGGATTTCGCTATTCTAGGTCTTTTGTTATTCCATATGAAATTGCACATTGATCTTTCCAATTCCATGAAGAACTGGGTTGGAATTTTGATGGGGATTGCATTGAATCTGTAGATTGCTTTTGGTAAAATGGCCATTTTTATGATGTTGATCTTTCCAATCCATGAGCATGGGAGATCTTTCCATTTTCTGAGATCCTCCTCAATTTCTTTCTTTAGAGGTTTGAAGTTCTTGTCATACAGGTCCTTCACTTCCTTAGTTAGAGTCACACCAATTTATTTTATAGTTTTTGTAACGATTGTGAAGGGTACCTTTTCCCTAATTTCTTTCTCCACATGTTTGTCCTTTGAGTATAGGAAGGCTACTGATTTGTTTGAGTTAATTTTGTATCCGGCCACTTTGCTGAACTTGTTTATCAGCTGTAGGAGTTCTCTGGTGAAATTTTTGGGGTCACTCAAGTACACTATCATGTCATCGGCAAAGAGTGATGTTTTTATCTCTTCCTTTCCGATTTGTATCCCCTTGATCTCCTTTTGCTGTCTAATTGCTCCAGCCAGGACTTCCAGTACTATGTTGAATAGGTAGGAAGAGTGGGCAGCCTTGTCGAGTCCCTGATTTTAGAGAGATTGCTTCAAGTTTCTCGCCATTAAGTTTGATGTTGGCTGTTGGATTGCTGTATATTGCTTTTATTATGTTTAAATATGGGCCTTGGATTCCTGTTCTTTCCAGGACTTTTAACATGAAGGGGTGTTGGATTTTGTCGAATGCTTTCTCAGCGTCTAGTGAGATGACCATGTGATTTTGGTCTTTAAGTTTGTTTATATGGTGGATTACATTGATGGATTTCCTTATGTTAAACCATCCCTGCATCCCAGGGATGAAGCCTACTTGGTCATGATGAATGATGGTTTTGATGTGTTCTTGGATTCGGTTTGCGAGGATTTTGTTGAGTATTTTTGCATCAATGTTCATAAGTGAGATTGGTCTGAAGTTCTTTTTCCTTGTAGGGTCTTTGTGTGGCTTAGTTATGAGGGTTATTGTAGCCTCAAAAAATGAGTTGGGTAATATTCCATCTGATTCTATCTTTTGGAATAGTTTGGCGAATACTGGTGTTATATCCCCAATAAATGTCTGATAAAATTCTGCACTGAACCCGTCTGGACCTTGGCTTTTTTTGGTTGGGAGGCTTTTGATGACTTCTTCTATTTCTTTAGGTGTTATAGGGTTATTTAGATGGTTTACTTGGTCCTGGTTAAACTTTGGAACCTTGTATCTGTCTAGGAATTCGTCCATTTCCTCCAGATTTTCCAATTTTGTGGAGTATAAGTTTTTGTAGTAGGATCTGATGATTTCTTGAATTTCCTTAGTTTCAGTTGTTATGTCACCACTTTCCTTTCTGATTTTGTTAATTTGAATACTCTCTCTTTGCCCTTTAGTTAGTCTGGCTAGGGGTTTATCAATTTTGTTGATTTTCTCAAAGAACCAACTCTTTGTTTTGTTGATTTTTTCAATGGTTTTTTTTGTTTCTATTTGGTCTATTTCTGCCCTAATTTTGATTATTTCTTGCCGTCTACTCTTTTTGGGTATATCTGCTTCCTTTTGTTCTAGGGCTTTTAGCTGTGCTGTCAGGTTGCTGATGTGAGCTCTCTCCAGTTTCTTCTTGGAAGCACTTAGGGCTATGAGTTTTCCTCTCAATACTGCTTTCATTGCATCCCATAGGTTTGGGTATGTTGTGTTATCATTTTTGTTGAATTCTAGAAAGTCCTTAATTTCTTTCTTTATTTCTTCTTTGGCCCTGCTATCCTTTAACAGAGCGTTGTTTAGTTTCCATGTGTATCTGGGCATTTTGTTGTCTTTGTTGTTGGATATATTTTGTTTATATTTCAAATATTATTCCCATTTTTGTTTTCTCTCTATAACCTTCCTATCAAATCCTCCCTTCCCCTGCTTCTATGAAGGTGCTCCCTTATCCACCTATCCACATACACACACACAAACACACATTCTCTACTGCCTCCCTGCCCTGACATTTTGCTAAACTGGGGCATCAAGCCTTGGCATGACTAAAATCTTATTTTCCCATTGATGCCCAATAAGACAATCCTCTGCTACATGTGCAGCTACAGCAATGAGTCTGTCTATGTGTACTCCTAGGAAAGTGGTTTAGTCCCTGGTTGCTGTAGTTGGTTTGTGGTGTTGTTCTTATGGGGTAGCAAACCCCTTCAGCTACTTCAATCCTTTCTCCAACTCCTTGAAATTCTCAGTTCAGTTCTGCCACTGTATTTGTCATGTTCTGGCAGAGCCTCTCAGGAGCCAGCTTTATCAGGCTCCTTTCAGGCTGCACTTCCTGACATCAGCAATATTTTGGGGGAGTTTAAAGGCTGTATATGGGTCAGATCTCCAGGTGGGGCAGTCTCTGAATGGCCTTTACTTCAGTCTCTGTTCCAAATATTTTCTCTATATTTCCTCCCCTGAATATTTTTGTACCCCCTTTTAAGAAGGACTGAAGCATCCACACTTTGGTCTTTCTTCACCTTGAACTTCATGTGGTCTGTGAATTGTGTCTTGGGTATTCCTAGCTTTCAGGATTATATCCATTTATCAGTGAGTGCATACCATGTGTGATTTTTGTAATTGGGTTACCTCACTCAGGATGATATTTTCTAATTCCATCCACTTGCCAAAGGCTTTCATGAAATCATTGTTTTTAAAAGCTGATTAGCTCTCCATTGTGTAAATATATCACTCTTCTGTATCCATTACTTTGTTGAAGGACATCTGGGTTCTTTCCAGCTTATGGCTGTTATAAATAAGGCTTCGATATTAGAATGGCTACTCAAGCTTGTTTTGGGCAACCATTTTCTTGGAAAATTTTACCCAAACTTTTACTCTGAGGTAGTGCCTTTCTTTGTGCTGTGATGAGTTTCCTGTATGCAGCAAAATGCTGGGTCCTGTTTACATATCCAGTTTGATACTCTATATCTTTTAATTGGTAAATTGAGTCTATTGATGTTAAGAGATATTAAGGAATAGTGATTGTTGTTTCCTGATAATATTGTTATTAGAGGGAGAATTATGTTTGTGCACCTTCGTTTGTTTGGTTTTTTGTAAATGGATTCGTTTCTTGCATTTTCTAGTGTGTAGTTTTTCCTCCTTTTGTTGGAGTTTTCCATCCATTTTCCTGTGTAGGGCTGGATTTGTGGACAGATATTGTGGAAATTGGTTCTTGTCCTGGAATATCTTGATTTCTTCATCAAAATAACTGAGAGTTTTGCTAGATATAATAACCTGGGCTGGCATTTGTGTTCTCTTGGGGTCTGCATGATATCTGTCCAGGGTCTTCAAGATTTCTTAATTTCTGTTGGGAAGTCGGGTGTAATTCTGATTGGTCTGCCTTTAAATGTTACTTGTCCTTTTCCCTTACTGGTTTTAGTCTACTTTTTTTGAACATTTGGTGTTTTGACTATTGTGTGTCAGGAAGAATTTCTTTTCTGGTCCAATCTATTTGGAGTTCTGCACACTTCTTGTATGTTCGTGGTCATCTCCTTCTTTAGGTTAGGTAAGGTTTATTCTATAATTTTGTTGAATATATTTACTGGGCCTTTCATTGGGAGTCTTCACTCTCTTCTACACCTATGATCCTTAGGTTTAGTCTTGTCATTGTGTCCTGGACTTTTTGTTGTATCAAATGCTTTCTATCTTATCTTCTGCTTCTGAGATTCTCTCTTTTATCTCCTGTATTTTGTTGGTGATGTTTTCATCTATGATTCTTGATCTCTTTCCTAGTTTTCTATCTCCAGGTTTGTCCCTCTCTGTGTTTTCTTTATTGTTTCCATTTATATTTTTTAATCCTGGATGGTTTTGTTCAATTCCTTCATTTGTTTGCTTGTGTTTTCCGGTGTTTCTCTAAGGACCTGTACTTGTTTTTTTTTTTTTTTTTTTTTTTTTTTTTTTTGTGCGTGTGTGTGTGTGTGTGTGTTCTCCTGTATTTCTTTATGGAAGTTATTTATGTGCTTCTTGACGCCCTCTATCATCAGCATGAGGTATGATTTTAAGTCCAAATTTGTTTTTCTGGTGTGTTGGGATATACACTGCTTGCTGTGGTGGGTGAGCTGGTTTCTGATGTTAGCAGGTTGTCTTGGTTTCATTTACTTAGGTTCTTGCATTTGCTTCTTGCCATCATTTTATCTTTGATGTTAGTTGATCTTGTTGTCTCTGAATGGAGCTTGTCTTTTCTGTGCATCTGTGGGTCTTGGGCTCCAGAGGGAGATTGGTCTTCGGTGTTCAGTTCTCTATGGGCAGGCTGTGAGTTCTGATTGCAATAGGTCGGCTTTAGCTCTGGGCACAGATGGAGGCCTGAAGGGCACAGACCCAAGCAGTAGCAGGATACCTGTACTGTGAAAGTTCCTGGAGGTCTCTCCCCAGATAATCTGTGGAGGGACAGCATGGGCTCACCTGTGGGCTCAGTAGAGAGAGCACTCCTGTTTCTCCTCTGGGTGCTTCGTTCTCTGTGGGCAAGCTGCAAGTTCTGATGGCAGTGTGCCTGCTCTGCCTATGGCTCTGGGCCAGTTTTCTGAAGTATCTCCAGACTGATTTCCAGAGTGGTTGCATCAGCTTGCAATTCTACAAACAATGGAAGAGTGTTCCTCTTTGTCCACATCTTTTCAACATCTGCTGTCACCTGAGCTTTTTATCTTAGCCATTATGACTGGTGTGAGGCAGAATCTTAAGGTTGTTTTGATTTGCATTTCCCTGTTGTATATTTCTTTAGGTGCTTCGTGGCCATTCGAGACTCCTCAGTTGAGAATTTTTTATTTAGTTACGTACCACATTTTATAATAGGGTTATTGATTTTCTGGAGTCTAGCTCCTTGAATTCTTGTATATTTTGGATATTAGCCCTTTGTCAGATGTAGGGTGGTAAAAAAATATTTCCCAATATGTAGGTTGTACTTTTGTGCTATTGACAGTGTCCTTTGCCTTACAAAGACTTTTCAGTTTCATGAGGTCCCATTTATCAATTGTTGATCTAAGAGCCTGAGCCATTGGTATTCTTTTCACAAAAATTTTCCTTGTGCTGATTTGTTTGAGGATTTTTCTCAGTTTCTCCTCTACTAGATTCATCACAAATGGTTTCATGTGGAGGTCATTGATCCACTTTAACTTGACCATTGTGAACGAAGATAAAAAGGAATCAATTTGCATTCATCCACATGCAGACCTCCAGTTAGACCAGCACCATTTGTTAAAAATTCTTTCTTTTTTCTTTCTTTTTTTTTTCACTGTATAGATTTGGTTTCTTTGGCAAAAATCATGTAATCATAGATGTATGGATTTGCTTCTGGGTCTTCAGTTCTGTTCTATTGATCTACCTCTCTGTCTCTGTACCAATACCGTGCTGTTTGTTTTGTTTTGTTTTTCTCACTATTGCTCTGTAGCATAGCTTGAGGTCAGGAATGCTGAATCTCCCAGATGTTCTTTTATTGTTGAGAACTGTTTTCACTATCTTGGGTTTTTTGTTATTCCAGATGAAATTGAAAAGTTTTCCATCTCTGTGAATAATTGAATTGGAATTTTGATGGGGATTGCATTGAATCTGTAGATGTTTTTTAAGATGGCCTTTTTTTTTTTTTTTACTTTTATTCCTGTCATTCTATGAGTATGGGGGATATTTCCATTTTCTGAAGTCTTCTCAGATTTATTTCTCCAGTGACTTGAGATTCTTGTCTTATAGATCATTCTCTTACTTGTTTAGAGTTACACCAAGATATTTTATATTATTTATGACTATTGTAAAGGGTGCTGTTTCTCTAATTTCTATTTCAGCCTGTTTAACCTGTATATAAGGAAGGCTACTTATTTATCTGTGTTGATTTTATGTCCAGCCACTTTTCTGAAGTTGTTTACCAGGTATAAGTGGTCTCTGGTAGAATTTTAGGGTTTGCTTGTGTATACTATCATATCATCCACAAGTAATGATACCTTGACTCCTTTCTTTTTCATTTTTCATCCTTTGACCTTTATTTGTTGTCTAATTTCTCAAGCTAGAGCTTCAAGTATTATATTGACTACATAGAAAGTGAGCAGCCTTGTGTTGTCCCTGATTTTAGTGGAATTGCTTCAAATTTCTCTTTACTCAATTTGATGTTAGCTGTTCCTTTGCTGTTCCTTCTTTTATTACATTTAGGTATGAGCCTTGGATTCCTGATCTTTCCAAGACTTTTATATAAAGAGCTGTTATATTTTGTTTATGAATTTTTCAGTCTCTAATGAGATAGTCATGTAATTTTTTTCTTTATATAGTGGATTAAGTTGATGGATTTCCATATATTGAACTATCCCTTTATCCCCGAGTTACTGCTCTGTATACTTAATGCTTTGATTATCATGTAAAGCTAGGATTTTCTTTCTGGTCCAACTTATTTGGTGTTCTTTAGACCTCTTATACATTTATGGTCATTGTTTTCTTTAGGTTACAAACATTTTCCTGTATGATATTGTTGAAGATGGTTTTTGGTTTTTTCAATTGGGAATAATCTTTACTCTCTTCTATTCATATTATTCTTAGATATGGTCCTTATATTTTGTCTTTAATTTCCTGAATATTTTGGATATTCTTGACTGTGTGCCAATATTGTTTATTGTATTTTCTATGCCTGAGATTTTTCTCTTCTATCTCTTGTATTTTGTTGATGACACTTTCATTTGTAATTTCATCCCCAGATTTTCCATGTCTGGGATTGTCTTGTTTTGTAATTTCTTTATTGTTTCTATTACCATTTTTAGATTCTTTATGGTTTTGTTAAATTCCCTCACCTATTTGATTATATTTTCCTCTATTTTTAAAGGAGTTTATGTGTTTCCTCTTTAAGGGCTTCTACTGTTTACTTATATTTTTCTGTATTTCTTTAAGAGAGTTATTTCCTCCTTAATACATCCTCTATCATCTTCATGAGATGTGATTTTAGGTCAGAATCTTGTTTTTCAGGTGTTTTATGGTATCTAGAAATTGACCTGGTAGGAGAACTGGGTTCTGGTGGTGCCAAGTAGCATTAGTTTCTGTTACTTATACTTTTGTGCTTGCCTCTCTCCATGTGTTGTTAACTGGCCTTGCTCTCTTTGACTGGCATTTTTTCCTCTCATGAGCCTAGCTGTGTGGACCTCCTCAAGTCAGTCTGTGTCTGGGTGTGGGAATGGCATCTGGACCTGGATCTGAGTTTTGATCCTTGTTATGATGGAACTCCTGGGAATAAAACTCTCTGGGTGTGGGCAGGGTGTATGTGGAGTAGACTGGAGCACATAATCTTCCCCAGGTGTAGTTGTGGATGGGAAAGAAGATATGTCTCCTGAAGGGTGCATAGATCCTTCCAAAATAACAGTTTCTTAAAAGGCCAGACATAGAGTTACAGTGTGACCCAGGACTCCAGTCCTACTATTTACCAAAAAAGATGTAAAACCCTGTGCTTACAAAATGTCTAAATAAATGTTTATTGCAACATTACCTAGATGGTAAAGGTAATAAATGTTGATAAATGGGTAAGCGAGGATAGATAAATTTTAATAAGTAAAAGTGGCCTATCTATGTAACAGTATATTTTTTGGCAATAAAAATATGAAGTAGACAGAATACTACAACATGAGTGAACACAGAAGACTCGGGAGGTCTCTGCAAACACCAGGCCCAGCAGAGAGAAAAATCTCTGAGCCAAGATGGAAATCTGACACCACGTATTTTAGGAGCTAGTGTTGGTTCATACTGTTAGAGTCTGACACAGGGTAGTTTCCTATAGGCACACTTAAGTACATGTTTCTTTCATGGAGATGGTTTCTAGAGATAACCTACATGTGTTATCTTAAGGGCTTAGCAGAGGATCTGGTGTGGTCTTGGTTGTATAGATAGCATAGAGTCATTTGTGCTATTAGCCACCTCTCATCCTCATTATGGAAGCTTGTAAAAGGCCCTAGACATATAGATAATGCAAAGGTCACATAGACTATTAGCCACCTCTAGTACTGGTTTGTGGGTACTGCATATGGCTTGTCCTTACAGATCATATAGGCTACTAGTCACTTCCATTCCCAGACTTCTCAGCATAAAACTGGTTTTTTATTTTTTTTTCTTTTGACAAGACAGCCCTGGTTGTTTAACATCTCTGGTTTCTTTAATGCTATTTGTGAATGCCAGGGTCTTTGTGCTTACAACAGAAAATAACATGCTAGAAGCAAGGGAGTGAATATCTGTATTCCCAGCATTTAGTAGCCAGAACAAAGAGAATCAAGTTTGAGGCTGGTCTGGGATACAAAATGAGAGCTTATCTCAGAAAGAGGGAAGAAGGGAAGGAGGGAGGGAAGGGGTAACTAAGGAAAATAAATTAGTCACAAGGAATCACATATTTTATAATTTCATTTATATAAAAACGCAGAGTGGTAAAACTTTAGGAACAAGAAATAAACAGATTGACAGATTTAGGGGCTACAAGAAGCTATTGAGAAGACTATTGAGAAGCCAAAGACAAGTGCAAACTTTAGTTAACAAGTAACAGAATGTTTTAAAATTAAGAGTGATGATACTTCCCATAAATTCAGAAATACATGAAAAGCCACCAAACTGTATATTTTCAATAGATAAACTGGACAAACTTGACTTGTTCCTTAATAAACAATTCAGAAGTGGCTCAACTTCCTGAACACTCCAAGTCTCTGTTAAAGGAACTTGTAGTAGATAACGTTAATGTTTCTGCAGACAAGATAAGTACAAGATCACCTCTTCCAGCACTCAAAAATTGTTGCTTCTGCAGAAACTTAAAGCAAAGTGGGTCAGGTTAGATTAGAGGCAGATTGATTTTGGCTGCTTTATGTTGATTTTCTTTCTTTTCTCCATAGCACTTTATGCTTCTCATGGAGGTGTGCTTCCAAACTAACTCCTAGCAAAACATATTAACTTCAGACTCTTGGATTTCGCAATGTCTCACAAGCCAAGCTATTAAATATTTTGAAGGTACTGAGTCTTATTTAGCTATAAATTATTGTGTATTTATAATTTTTAATGAAATAAATTCTGATGTCATTCTCTCTCTCTCTCTCTCTCTCTCTCTCTCTCTCTCTCTCTCTCTCTCTCTCTCTCTCTGTGTGTGTGTGTGTGTGTGTGTGTGTGTATGTGTAGTATATATGTGCGTGTGTGTATGTGTGTCCCTGAATGTACTTGTGGCTCTTAGAATCTAATATCATGTGTCCTTCTAAATTTCTCTGCCTTCCTTGAGCTGAATTTATAGTCATAAGTCAAACATTAGGCAGTTTGACATGGGTAGGGATCCAACTTTGTTTTTCCTGTTTGTCTGACAAACACTATACAACCTGAGCCATCTGCCTAGACCAGGGTCAGTTTTCTTACTGAGTGAACAACATTTATCTGCAATACGACGTTTTTCTTGCTATAAATTGTGATGATGCTAAGTAAAATAGCTCCTTTTCAGTCAAAAATATTTTAAGGCTCTTTATTTGGAAATAAATGCTTTTGTCCCTAAAATTATACTGAGCACAATAAAATTCTGTGCAGTTCAGAAGCACTAGGGATGTTTTAGGGTGTGCAGTCATTATTGTGTATATCAATTTTCACTGTAAGCCATTGTGAATGCATTCTGAGTATTGGTATTTACTGCAGACGAGCCTTATCCCTGGTGATCAATGAGTGTCTCTAGTTAGATG
The DNA here is from genome assembly GCF_963924665.1 of Micromys minutus. Classification (NCBI taxonomy): domain Eukaryota; kingdom Metazoa; phylum Chordata; class Mammalia; order Rodentia; family Muridae; genus Micromys; species Micromys minutus. Next base: position 4,476,605 of record NC_137977.1, on the reverse strand, counting down.
ACATATCATCAAGCCGCTGTGAGCTTTCTGTACTATCTTTCACTTCAGGTTTCCTACTGACTTCTTTTGACTCTTTCATCAGTTCGTAAGGAGAGAGTTTTCTTTTTTACTCTTCAGTGCTTTATTTATGCAGAGGCAATTGTTGCTATTTTCATCTCTGCACTCACTTTTTTTACTCTATTATATAGTCATATGTAGTCTATCTACCAATATTTTTGTCAGCTGAACATCCAAGGAGGAAGTCCAATGTGATGGAGGTGCAATAGACATGCACTTCTGTGTCATTAAACGGTCAGTTAAATATTGTCACTCAAGCTTTTTGTACATATGTTTAGATACCGGGTAAAAACTCATAGAAAGAGCATTAGTTTATTTGGAACAATCTATAAATATAATATAGGCTCTGGTTTTACAAAATGATATAAAATTATGAGACAACAGTGGATCTAGATGAAAATGATATAAATGCCTTATTGTGTTATTTACTGATTTTTTCTCAATTGTCTGTGTGTATTTGTGTTCATGTGAATGCCTGTTCATGTGTATATACATGATTGCATGTTTGCATATGGAGGTGAACAGAAAACTGTTTTTTTTGTTTTGCTTCTAAAGAGCCAGATGTCCTGATCATTAGTCCTTTGATTTGAATTGCACTTTATTCAGAATGACACAATGTTTTATGTAATTATATTCTTTAAGGAATAGGGTACATTTATCTGAAACCAAACAAATACATTCTTAATATTTGTATGGGAGGTTATTTATCTATCCTCTATCTTACTCTAAATATTAAGTTTTAAATAAAAATAAAGAAGATAATGTGAGTTATTTTGAAGAGGCTGAAGAGACTGGAGAGGCAGGGAATAAATGAATTAGGAAATCCTAGGTAAGAACAGGTGATCAGGGTCAATTTTCCCAAGCTATTGGTTTTCTGTTGGTGTTTTGTGTACGAAATAGACATGGAATATAGGACAGAAACCCTAAGGTAATATGATGATGGCCTCATGCTGGGATTGGCGAAGAATAAAGGGAACAGATGGATAAGCAGGGAGAGACTGAACTTAAGGTAAGTCTTAGAATGTAAGGTCAACACAAATACTAGAGAAGAAACTTGCTGAACTATAAAGAGACCGCACAATCTGCAAAGGCTTGTGAAATTTCAGGCTGTCCTTACACAGCAGAATTCATAACTCCTTGGGGACACTTCCCTAAGTCAGGTAAATGAGCCCTAGAACAGTTTCATTACCCCTGTACCCCAGTTGGCAGACTGGGAAAGACTGACACCAGCCTGTGCTGATTATTCGTGTGGAGTTGAAATGTATATCAGGTTATATTCTAGAAGAGGAATGTTCCTAGATGAATGCTGCCCTCAACTTTGGGCTGGAGACACTTCTCTTTGCAATGGTTAGCAACTGATACCTGGCCAAACATTGAGAATTAAGTTAACTGTTGACTGCTCAGCCCTAAATGGTTGTCTAATTGTTCCCACCTTCCAAGTTCTACCAAAGACCAGGGAACACTCTCAAAATGGGGCAGAAAGAATAGAATAGCTGGAGAACATGGAGAAGTGCTGAGAAATGCTGTCATGTGCATATGACACGGACCTTGTATTAATAAATCACTCCAGATATGGAACCTTCTCAGGATCTGATCCATAAGACCTGGCAATACTAATTAGACATAGTAAGCTACTAAGAAACAATGACATTAACTGGGAACAGGGAAGGTGTCACAGGTTCCTGCGAAAAGAAAAGGAGAGAAGTTTAGGGTTGATATAATCAAGATATGTTGTTTGCCTAAGAAGAATAAATAAAATATGTCTTATTAAAGAATTGTCATGTTGAAAGAAGATGATCAAAGTGATTCTAATATTATTCCAGTGTTTGGGTGATGAATTTGTGGATTTGATATTTTTCCTTGACAGGTAAGATCTTTCATGAAGATCTTGAAAGAGCCAAGGAGACATGAGAGACATCTTTTCTTTGATTTTGTGGAGCTCAAATGAATCCAGCATTTGCAATACCTAACATTCCAGCTTTCCTTTCTGTGGATGAAAAGTTTCATAGCAAGAAACAAATGGCACAAAGCAATTTTTATTTGGGTAGATGCAAAATTTCTGCTGCACTGTCCAAAGGATATGTCTCTCCCTGTCAGTCACTGAGAACACAAAATAGTTGCCTATGGTGGCTAGACTTATACCCATTGAGATCTTCCCTGGTTCCTTCTTTTTTCCTGACCTCAACAAGGGATGGATGTCTATACACAGCTTGTGTGGACAGAAGCAGCTGTCTTACCCATCTCCTTATTCTGGGCTCATGCAAATGCACTGGCAATTTCACTTTGCCACATTGAGACTGTAGAACATTTGGTGACAGACAGTTCCAAGCTAAGGGAGAATGGCAGAGAGCTTATCTTACTTCTTGGCTGGCTTAGATCAAAGAACTCTACATTTGGTGCATTTTAGGAGCTAAATTGTGCAATGTCAAAGAGTAAAATAAAATCCATAAATATGAAGGGAAAAAACACAAAGTTTATTAGAAAGGACATTGGTAAATCAAATAATTTCAAAATTAGGCATTCAATGTAGAAGAAACCCTTAATGTCAGTTTACACAGGTGGAGTAGTATCTTGTCTGTAGAACACATTATTTTCATTTGCATTGGTATGCATAAATACTTCCAGGTCTGAAGAAAATTGTAAGCAACAATAGATTTTAAAACCTTTGAGGAAGGGGGTGGGGGCTTCTGCAGGAGAGTCAATGACCTATCTCCTTTTGTCCCTAAGCTTACAATATGGTTGTTTCTCATCTTTACCTGCTGCCATGTGACTTGCTTTCAGCCAAAGAAAGGGAAGTAGGACTACTATGAGCCACTCTCCATCCAGATGCCTTCAGGAAGAGATGTGTCCTTCTGATGACTGGGGAAGGAGCCTTGGATTCTCTCCCTAAACCTGGAAGTGCTAAGATTTAGCAGTCACTTTGCAGATTATCACTTGGACAGATTTTATTTGCAATCCTTATAAGTAAAGTGATCCCATTGTTGAATCATTATATGTTTTACAATTTGTTATACAACTTATCAAATAATTTTAAGAAATCCCTTAACTAATGAAAACCCTCCTCCTCTTCTTTCTTTTTTTTTTTCATACTAGAGTCTAATGTAGCCCAGTCTAGTTTCAAGCTCACTATACCACTTGGCTTAAGCGACTGTCTGAAGGGTGCTGGGCATTAAATATATAGTACCTCATTCAAAGACTGTGTGTCCTACCTCACTCCTTATAATGGCCTGCTATTGGTTGGTCCCTTGTCCAAGTGATTGGCCTGGTACAACTGAATTATTAATTCTCCATCCAGTCCAGAGATCCTATTTTATTGATCCTAAGAATTTTTTTGTTTTGCATTTTTTTCTCCTCTAACAGTAATACATTAATTATAAACATTTGGGACATAAAGAGATAATGTATTCTGGATAATAATTATCTGTGTCAAAATGGCTTTAACATTCCAGCGGTAGAAAATAACAAAAGTATGAAGCTATCTCAAGTACTCAAAGTGAATGAGCATGTAGAAAGAGTTTCCTTCTTCAAGGATGCTGCCTGGCTGGAGATTTCCACACACCCTTTGGTAAACACGTGGCTCAGTTATGAATTTTCCCTTTCAGAAGTTCAGATTTCAAAGTAGAGGCATTATTGTTGAATTGTGTATCATGATTCTTAAAAAGGAAGTTCCCTTAAACTCACAGTCAAGTGGATTCCAGATATGTAAGAATGCCCATTATCTTCAGGACTTCTTCATTAGCCAACAATCAAATATTTTGGCTTTCAAATTAAACGGATACATGCCCATAGTAGGAATATACACTCATGCACATATACAGTTTCCTTAAGCATAATGGGCATGGCTAGTAAGTTCTATGTTGGAATATATAAAACACTGTGTGTTTGATGCTTTGAAGGAGGCAGAACTCTGCAGACTTGGCTAACTATGCTGGTCTATTTTGTTCTCTGGGATAATGAACCTCAGAGCAGCTTTGTATGGGAAGGACATTCACCTTCTACCCTTCTGGCTTCCACATTTGCTTCTCTGCTATTTTCACAGGCAGGGTCAAGAACAAGGTCCAATTTAATAGTGCTTACATAATGCTTCTTCTCATTTAGAGACTCTCCCATTTATTCTCAGTGTTAATTGTGAATCTGTTTGTTAATTTCATTACATTTTGAAGCACATTGAAATGGTTGATTTATAATAGTTTTTTGAAGAGATAGTAACTTTCCACAGGAAAAGGGGCTCAGTTAAGATACTGATTAAAGCTTTCTTTCTTGATTAGTATTTTACCACTATTTTAATGATTTCATTGGCTCACATAAACCTGTCTTCTCTATTTAATATGATATATGGATACATACCAAATAGGGTATATCAATTGGATTATTGCAAACCTTCCATTAATTATACACTTTTCCTTCTCTATTGGTTGTTAGAAATCTGCATTCCACTTTTGTTACATTCAGAGTTGTGCTATGTGTGTCTATCGAGCCTCTTTAGGTTTCTTATTAAAAGCATCACAGCCTGGTGTGTTTTCTCCAGTTGTTTTATTGGACTTGGACTGGGAGTCAGATGTTGTCCTTCTGAGATTGGGACTGCACACTAGGCTGTCAGAATGCATGCCTGTTAAGTTCTCACAACTTTGCAAATATTGTGGAAAGCTAAATGACTCTGAACTTCCCTGTGTTACATAACACCGCATCACTCCCCAGCCCACTTTCTAAGGTGACTTATTGGACTTCAGATCATTGAAGCCAGGGAGACTCTTATCCCAATATCTCATATCATGTGAATTGTTGTTGCCTTTCTTTAGAATTTCCTCTGAACAATTTGTGCCAGTAATCTGGTCACTTTGATTCATCTCATCTTTAAGCCACCTTTAATCACAGAAGGAGAACGTTACGCCCCAAGTTTACTATCCAGATTTGAGAGGAGTCCAAGACCCTATTCAGAAACCTAGGGTCTCCTCAGGAGACACAACCAGAGAAGGCTGTTCTCATCAGAGTAAGACACATACAGGCTATGTTTCATTACATGCTCATTTTCAGCTTTACTTTCTGTTTCCCCATGTCCTACCCTCAGATAAGCATCTGGAGAAATGCTCTACCATTCTGTGATCTTGGTGTACAGAGTACAAGTGTTTGCCACTGAAAGAAGGTAGATGAAGAGCCAATTTTTAGTTTCTGCTATTGCTAACCTCTTACTGTGCTGTCTTTACTCAGAGTCTCAGCTGAATGTCATTATTATTTTAATTTTAAAAATTACTTTTTTTTTGTTTTATGAGTTTATCAGTGTTTTGTTTACAAGTATGTCTGTGAACCAGTTACATGCCTGTAGCCAATGGAAGCCAGGATAAGGTATATGTTCCTCTAGGACTGGAATTATAGACAATTATGAGCTGTCATGTGGCTACTAAGAATCAAACTCTTGAACTGCAGCCAGTGCTTTCAACTGCTAAGCCATTTTTCTAGCTCTTACATGTAGTTCTTTAAGTCAAAGAGTAAAACCTTAAATATATGAGAAGAAAGAAAAGCACAGTTCTACAGGGTTTTCTGACTACAAAGTTCATCACTGTTAAACTTAAAATTCTCTTTCCCATGTTGCCTTCTGACAAAAATGATGACTATTACAAGGGAGTGAACCTGATCTAAGGACACACACCCAGACACGCACATACAGCTCTACACTCTGCAGAATCTCCTTGCTTATGTCACACAGGATGAAACCTTCTGCTCCTGATCATAATATTATCTGGGATGTCATTTGGTAATACAAGAAGTTCATAAACCATTAGGATAATGATTCCTAACATTACTTGTCAGTAAAATATGGAAATCATGTCTTGTTACCCAATGACACTAATTTTATCTTACATTTATTTAGTCAGTAGCAAAGTCTTTCAGAGGTGATTTTTTCCCCCATGGGTTAACACAAAGTTCTATCTTATCACTGCATGGTACACAGCAGCATTTTCCTAATACTTTCTTTTTACAGAAATAAATATGCAAACCCCAGCTATATCATTGGAGAAGTCTCATAAAGATGAGCCAAAAAGGTTCTTGTTTTGAGATACTCAGGGGCTCTTATTACCAGGCTCAGTGAATTTGGCAATTTCGAGTACTCTGGCTATGGCCCTTTCTTGGACATGCTGTAGGAAGTCCTCGCTACCCACTCCGAACTCAGTAGTTGCAGACATCGAGGTTGCAGTCAATCTTTTCTGTTGAGCACTTAGCTCAATGTAGACTACAAGAGAATTTTCATTTTCCAGGTTATTTGAGTTAATAGCAGTATGAGAGAGAACCTTCTTCTGTCAACAATAGTGTTAGCACTTGGATTGATTTCAATAAAGTAAAACTCTGCATTATGCTTTGAATCAGCAATGCCACACACCAGGTCCTCTTTTGAATACTTATTCTCCAGTAGATGACACTGTTTTAAAAGCTCCTGGAACCTTTAAAGATAGGGTTTATCTGGAGAAATATGTCACTATTAGTGAGGTTTTGAGGGGGCTTTTTTCTTATTTTCCGTCACATGCAGATCCATAGCCTTTATGGCATAAGGAGCCTCTGCTTCCTTTTCTGATAGCTGTGAACTTCCGCTTCCCTTCCCTACCATGAGAGATTGAAACTGTGAAGCCTTGAGCCAAATAAAGCTCTCTGACCCCAACTTGATTTTGGTGTGTAGTTTGGCCATAATACCATGGAAGTAAATCGTATGGTAAGATTTTGGTTGGTAGTTCTGACTAGTATACAGTGGATTTGTATGTAAGTGATGATGGTGTCAGAAAAGGGAGGGTAGGGTTATGCATCATAAAGTCTTCTCCAAATTTCTTTGTGTGTGTGTATGTGTGTGTGTGTGTGTGTGTGCCTGTTAATATCTGTATATTAGTGCATGTGCCCAAGGAGGCTGGAAGAGGGTGTCAGATTCCTTGGTGCTGGGTTTACATACAGGTGGTTGTGAGTCTTCTAAAGTGAGTACCGGGCTGGGTTCTGAATTCAGGTCCTCTGTAACAGCCCTTTGATGGCTGACCTTGGCTATCAACTTCACTACATCTGGAATCAACTAAAATCTAAGCCTCTAGGCAGCCTTGGAGAGATTTGCTTAACTGGATCATCTGAGGTGAGAACAGTCACCCTAAATCTGGGACACATCTTTTTGTAGCAGTCCAAATAAAAGGACGTGAGGCACAGGAGTCTTACTGTGTGAGTGTTCATCTCCACACTCATGGATTCTGTGGTTGAGACTGTCCTTTACTGGCATTAAAGCCTACATCTTCGAGATCCAATGTAGACTGAATACCAGCAGGTCTCTATAAAACCTCTGGGACTCCATTAGCAGATTGGAACTGTGGAATCATCTAGTCTCATGGACTGACTGCTAGGTTCTAGGCCTTTCCATTGTGAGATGGCCACTATTGAAGTAACTCGAGTCACAGTGTCGAAGTCATTCTACAACAATGTACACATAAATTTATCCATTCAACCAGTTCTGTTCTTTAGTGAACCCCAAATAAAACTGAGTGATCTCTTCATTCCAGGCATTTCTTTGTCTGCTTCTTGCCCACACATAGTGATCTGAGACAAAATCTGTCTTTGCTTTACATTGCAGGCTTTGTCTTTGATAACAATAGCAGCGATTACATGATGTCTTCTAACTTCCTGTAGTTTGTATTTATCACTACTCACTTCTGTGCTGCCTGGCAATAAGATGAGAGCCCCTGAGTGAGTCCCTCAACCCCATCTTTCAGTCACAGAACAAGAGAAATGCTTTGGTTTTTAAGTTGTCACAGAAAGAAGTTAGTGCACTATGGGACCTTCTACTCAAATTCCAAATTCCACAACTTTTTACTGTATCCTGACCTCTACAGAGACATGCAACAAAGGCATTTGCTCTTTTCTCTGGAGAAAAGATGTGGCTTTAGAAGTAAAAAAAAAGAGATAATAAACAATGGAAAAAAGGTATGTCATTTTTCAGGGTCTTTTCTCAAACACAGAGTATTAATGCTTGCCTGAGTGATGGGAAAGGGACTTAAGCTTTTGCAAGGGATGATTCAGAGATCTCAGAAGACTCCCTCCCTTTCTTCTCCAAAGTTGTAGGGGCTTGCTAGTCAGGGAGATGAGTTTTCTCATGCTAAGCAAGAGTGGCACCTTTAGGAGATAAGAATTATATAGGATTATGCAAAACATCTCAGGCCCAAAGAGAAGCAGTTATCCATATTAGGTAATCCTACACAGATGCTCTTAGGATCAAGATGATATACTGTTTCTTCTGTAGAGCACAGGGACCAGTGTCTGCTCTGCTCTGATGGATCCCGTGTGGGAATTTACTTCTCACTGACATTTGTCACAATCTTAAAACTTAAGATTCCACTCCCAAAGGACAGGCAGGGTCATGGGGTTGGCAACAAAGCTCTGTATAGGAAGCTAATGAAATATCTGGTAGGATTTTAACTTATTCCAGTGAGGCCAATGGCTGGTATTTACATATTACCTTGATGCTTGACTGGAGTGGATATGCTTAATATACAATTATAACACTAAGTTGTCAATTAAATGTGACAAAGATTTCTCAGTTGGAATTGTACTAGAAAACAAGGTAATCCCAATGGCACAGGCAATCCTATTCAGTTAGATATTCAAATACCCTTCTCCCTCAGTGCTTCTCACACTCTGGAGTGCAGTTCCAAGGGACTTTATCAGTTAATTGGAAGGTAATGCTGACAATTCCTTTATGCATAATACTTGGAATTTAGCATGTAAAAAACAACCTAACAAGAAAAAGTTTCCATTAACTGAATTCATAGCCTATGGTGATGATAATTCTCATTTGTAAGATAAGAGGGGAAATATCACATTAAGGATGTGAAAATGGACTGGCTGCCTGCCCCCTACCCCCACCCTAGGCTTCTAGGTAAATGTCTACTGTATTCTGAGATGACTGGCCCTATGTAAGAAAGTGATTTAACCATCAAATGCTCATTATAACTGTTCCTTCTCTTGTAGTGCCCAGAGATTTGTTTTGCATTAAAACATTGATAAAGAGCATAAACAAAAGGCCAAGAGACATATCTTATATTTCTTGGTATACAGAAAAACTGCTTTATTAGGGATGTATATTGAGAGAACTAATTACAAAGGCATATCTTCTAGTCCCCTGGAGCTGCATAAACAAAGGAACTTGCCATAATTGGGAAGAGCAGAAAGAAATTCAGAGGCTGAAAGTCAAAAAAGCAAATACTTCATTTGGAGCTCATAACCAGAACAGAGGTAATAGGAACAGGGATGATTTTACTCCGTAGATATGGTTCCGTGGTATAAAGTCAATAAGCAAGAAGAAACAGAACTTCAAAAGTGACTGCTGGTTGTCAGCAGAACAGCATTATGTGGTGGGAAGTTTGGGAGCTGCCATGTCTGGCCCCCAGCCTCTTATTTCTATCACCATCCCAAGGTGTGTGTGACAGCTGGAAGAAGTTGTAAGGGAGGTCCCTAAGATTTGTAGAATCACTTACCAAGTTCAAGCTACTCCTGAAAGAAATTGTGTGTGTGTGTGTGTGTGTGTGTGTGTGTGTGTGTGTGTGTGTGTGTGTGTATGGTGTGTTTTACCACTAGCTTATCATAGGTATTGGGAACTATATGTTGATAAGACACTGGATGTTGCAGGTGAATGAGATCCTTTTCTGTCAGATGTCCTGAACTGCATTCAGGCAAACTTGCTCTCAGTAAGATTTACTGAATGGAAGAGTTGGGAGAAAGTCTATGCAGAACTGAAAAGGGAACAGATACATGTGGTGAGGACATTGGCAGGAAAATTAAGGAGGTTCCCTATGGCCTTGGACAGGAGGCTGGGTTCTATTACTGTTCAATTTAAGTGTTACAGGCCTTTCAGCAAGTCCATGAATCATTCTTAGCTTTAATTTTAGCAATCGTAAAATAATAGAACAACTTGATCCTTCAGAGTATTTCTAAGATTATTGATTGTCTTTCATTCTTCCCTGCGGGTGTTGTACAATCAGTAAAAAAGTGTGGACGATGATTGCCTTTGCTGTTGAAATGGCTGCAGCAGGCTCAGCAAAGACTTCTGTTGATGGTCACCTTCTCTTCTTCCAGGCTATGGCAACTTATGTATCAGTTGGCTTTTAAAACATCTTTTACATGAGAACTTCCTAATTCTCATGTCTCTGATCTTCTATCTGATTCAACTTGTAAAAAAAAAAAATTCCCACTGAAATATTATCAGTTTCTCTTAACTGAATGAAGACTGTCTTTAAGTATAGAGAAGAAAATAAAAGTGAAGTCAAAAAATATATAACAAATTCAAATAAAATTTGAGCATTGAAGGTTTTAGAGTCCTATTGAAAATGGAGTAAGAGCTAAACAAAGAATTCTCAACCGAGGAATATCAAATTGCTGAGAAGGACCTAAGGAAGTGCTCAACATCCCTAGTCATCAGGGAAATGCAAATCAAAATAACTCTGAGATTCCACCTCACACAAGTCTGAATGGCTAAGATCAAAAACTCAGGTGACAGCAGATGCTGGCAAGAATGTGAAGAAAGAGGAACACTCCTCCATTGTTGGTGGGGTTTTAAGCTGTTACAACCACTCTGGAAATCCATCTGGTACTTCCCCCAAAATTGGACATAGTACTACCCGAGAATATAGTTATACCACTCCTGGGCATTTACCCAAAAGAAGCTCGGGCATCTAACAAGGACACATGTTACACCATGTTTTTAGCAGCCTTATTTATAATAGCCAGAAGCTAGAAAGAACCCAGATGTCCTTCAATAGAGGAATAGATACAGAAATTGTATTACATTTACAAAATGGAGTAGTACTCATCTATTAAAAACAAGGACTTCATGAAATTCCTAGGCAAATGGATAGAACTTGAAGCTATCATTATGAGTGAGATAACCCTGTAACAAAAGAACACACATGGTATGTACTCACTAATAAATGGATACAAGGTCAAAATCTCAGAATATCCAAGAAATAATTCACAGAAATTACACAACTCAAAGAGAAGGAAGTCTTGAAGGTACACAGCTCAGTTTTTCTTAGAAGAGAGAGTAGAACAGTAATGGGAGGAAATAATGGAACAAATAGAGGAGCAGAAATTGGAGAAAAGATCACCCAAAGACTGTCTCACATGGGAATCCATCCAATATGCAGCCACTAAACACATGCACTATTGCTGATGCCAAGTATTGCTTACTGGCAGGAATCTATATGGATGCCTCCTCAGAGGCTCTGCCAGAGCCATACTGATTCAGAAGAGAATGCTTCCAGCTAACCATCGAACTGAACACAGGTACCCCAATGAAGGAGTTAGAGAAAGGACTGAGGGAACTGAAAGGGACTGTAACCCATGGGAAGAACAAACCACTGAGTTTGCATGGAGAGACCCATGGGCCCAGGTGCATATACACCAGAGGATACATTCTCTGGCATCACTGAGAGTATTGATCCAGTGAAAGCTTGTTTTCCCAGTGTAGGGATGCCAATGTGCTAAGGTAGGAGAGAGTGGTTGGAAGAGGGAGCACCTGCATGGTGGCAATGGGTGGGGGATGGAATTTGTGGAAAGGGGATAATGTAAATACAGAGAATATCTAATTTTTTAAAAAGGAAGGTTTTAGAGGAAAGAAAATCATGTCTCTTAGATGTTATGTGTCTTAAAGGAACTGTGTGTTCACCAAAAGTGAATATTTCCTTCCTCTTTCTCTGACCACAATATATGTTCCTTAAAACTGTTTAAAGATTAGTACAGCCATTCCTTTCTCTCTGAGATGAATTTCCATTCATTTCTTCCAAGAGTTGACAAAGGACACCACAGATTACAGTCACAAAGAATCCAAGCTTTCTTTCTTATTCTCAGGAGATCCTTGGGGAAATGTTCCTAATGAAGAGCTTTCTAACATTCTCACCCTTCCTTTCGTCTTGTGTTCTTTTATTCTTCTTTTTTGAGTTCATAATAGGTTCACCTACTAATTACTATCTCTTCAGATAGTGAAAAGGGCTCCCTTGGCCTTCTCTGATGTAGAATTCATTTGTGCCAGGCACTAAGGACTCTTTGTTTTGCTAGATTCCTATGGCCATTAGGGTTCAATGGAGCCTTTGCTCACAAACAATAGTCTTGATCTGTGGCCTTTCTGCTTGGCTAACCACTCCATCAAGCAAATACCAAAAAGCACAGGAGAAGATTCATATTACAAAAAGAAAAAAAAACCAATTAATAACAAAAGATCCAATGAAAAGCATTCAACAGTCCAGGGAGACTTCACTATGCATGTACTGATGGGTCCCCTTTCTGTAATCTTTCCACAGATAGAGCAAACGACACTGCCTAAGCACCATGCTGCCCAGTGATACTATTGTGAACCAGTAGATGATCCTGATGCTGTCAGCCTAAGAGAGATGATCTCAAGGCCGGCTCTCTCTTGACTTACTTTAATGAGTTCTCGAGCAACACTGCTTTCATTACACTGCTTTTGTTCTGCCACCGAGAAATGAGTTTAAACAACAGTTATTCAGAGCCATGGCATTTATCGATTGGGTAAACACAAGCCTGAGATTTGCTTGTGCTCCTCTTAAACCTGCCTTCTCCCATTTTCGCTTATCAGTCAGCCTGGCTTGCCTCCTATCTGCTGCATGGAAATGCTGTACTCTGATTTGATAAGACTTTTTGAAGGCTGGAAGGGGTGGGGACTAAGGCTATTCAGATGACAACTCAGATGGCCCGATTCTAAAAGTAATCTCTTATTTATGGATAAATAATAACATATGAAATTAGAATGCTTCTTCTTGTCAGAGAATGTAAACTAGTCCCGACAAATATTGAACTGTACTAATGAATATCCAGTGAAGTTTTTGATTGAATGTCATAAGACCCATGGTGTTCCATAATTTGAATATAAATTTTAGTATTTAATGAAATTAATGGTAAATTTGAATATGTGTGAGCTTGGAGGGAACTACTCACTTTGAATAACAGATAGGAATTTTTGTCACTAAATACCTCTAAAAATACAAGCTAAAAATTCTTAAAATGATTCTTTCTACATTGAAAATTAGAATCACCTGAAATTTTAGAAAAGTCTAGGTTCAATAACTCTGAGTCCATGGCTTAAAATTCTGGTTATGTCTTTAAATAGACTCTGGGTATGGATCAATTTTTTTTTTAAAACTCATAGATGACCTTGGTGTGCCCTCAATATGGAACGTCACATGGCCTAGCCTATACTTTAGGATCAAGAGAACCTTCTATTCATGTCTGAGTCCCACTAGGACAAAAAGAAAATAAGGTTAGGTACAAACACTACCAAAAATTGCACTGTGGTACTTGAGAAGAAAACAAAGCCTCCCCTTTATTTGAAAGCAGGTAGATAAAGAATCATCTTCTCTTCCTTACAAGCAGGTCATAAGATTGTCATGTGAGAATACACGCTACATATTTATGGAAAAGATTGTTCTTATTGCTGAATACAATCTGAGAGGAATCTGAGCAAACACCTTTGTTAAAGTTCTTTCTAGTACATTATCCAGAAATCATGCCAACTCTGGCAATCACCTGCCCTCACAACTACCGAATTCTCAAGGATAGGGTTATTATAGATGTTTAAAATGTTATGAAGCAAAGTTTTGTTGATTCCATTGTATTTATTACAGATTGTTTTAGCCTTGATATTCTTTGTAATTTCACTCATTTGTTACATGAGCTTTACCAATAACATCTGTATAAATGGTTTTTAAAAATTAACTATGTATGTATCTATGTGCCCATGCTGAAATTGAGCAATAAAATGAATGCTGTTTGCACTGTAACAGCAAAAAATAAAAAAAATAAAAAAATAAAAAAAAAAAAAATAGGAGGCTATGAAGGGGCTTTGTGTGGTGGCCCACAACTTCAATCTCAGCACTCAGGGGGCAGAGACTGGAGGATCTCTGAAAGTTGAAAGCCAGTTTATCCTACATCCAGTTTCAATTGAACCAGACCTACAGAGAACCTGTTAGAATTAGAAGAGGAAGAGGAGAAACTGGAGGAGGAGGAAGAGGAGAAAAGTCTATGAAAGACATTTAAGCAAGCTTCTAACCTCATATAGGATATGCTATACTTTTTAATGTGGCACAATAATATTAATGTGTTTCTCTTATTTAGGAACAAAATCAGTCCTTGGAAACTCAAGTGCTTTACAGCAAAAAACAGACCTTCTGACACATTTTGGGATTCGGCAGGACCTTGTGGAGGGGTGAGAGATGACAGTGCAGGCCTTTTGAACTGAGAGTGAATCCTGTTACTCAGAACAGTGGTTATCTACACTTCATGCAGGAGAATCAGAATGCAGAGCTGTACATTTAAGGTTTTGTTGCCAGCTTTTGTAAAACTAGACACTGTAAATTTCTGTACTGTCAGGGATTTCATATTATCTTGATTACACAGATTACTTGTACATATTACTGAGATTCCTTATATAGTTATGTGATGCCTCCTGTGTCCTTTGACAAACTTGAAATAATTTTGACTATAACTTTATTTGGGAATTTTACACTTTTCTCAGAAATTTTGTGATATATATTTTTTTTTTTTTTTGTGAACAAGAACACCAAAATTTAAGTTTGCATCCAAATGTGTTTGGCTATGGGTATCTTCATTTACGAAAAGTCCCACATCAAATAAAACAACAGTAAATGAATCTGTGTGCTAATCTGACTTTTAAAATCTACCATCTTCCTTCATGAGCCTAGCAAGGGTAGAAAATCATTTTGTTTTTCTTACAAAGCCAAATTACTGAGGAATGGACCTGGTCACCTGATGTAAAATAAATACTGTTGGACAGTTTCATTTATTTATATGATGAAATTCAGTCATATTCGCACATACCTCATTCCTCTCCTTCATCCCCTCCTTTCTTTACAATAAACCCCACCTTCATGCCTTCTTTGTATATAGCCCTGTGAGTTCTATTATTGTTGCTTTCCTGAACATAGGTGGAAGGTTATTTAGGGCAAGACTAGCTTATTCATGACTACACCACTAAGCAAAATGATTCCCCTGACCTAAAAACATTTATTGCCAGTAGTCCCTCTAGGAGGGGTAGGATCTCACGGGAATATCCAACTCCCATGAGACAGTGTTACTTTTAAGCTCCTTAGGAAGTTCTAGCACCAACTAAGAACCAAGGACTTCAATTTAGGGTATAATTAAAAAAGAAATTGAATTCAATGTTAAGAACAATGTTCTTATAACTCAGAACTGACTGAAAAGGCCATTTTGATTTATGAGATTCTGAACTCCTTCCCAATGTATTGGATATTTATGAAGGTGAACAAACACCAGTTAGTCGTTTTTGTATTGTATAAGAAATAGTTTGAAATAAAATAGGGCATTAGGGCTACCATAAGGATGCCTGAAAGGTAAGAAAAATACTTTTCTAGGCCTCTGTGCTATTTCATACTTAAAAATATCTTATAAAGAATAAGTATTATATGAGTTCATAATGGTTGGAAGACATGAAGTAATGGGGAAAAGACAAGTGTATGTATGTTTTCTTCTTATTCAAGTGATGTAAACTATATTAAACATTAAACCCTGTGTTCTGTTGAATACATTAATACCCCTAGCTAATTTCACATATCTCACTACAAGAAAAAGGTAGCAATGTTTATTTTAGCATACTTATTATAAAGATTTGTAATACCCTGTGCTTAGTGTTGGCTACATGATTGCTCATAGGCTACACTATCATCTTCATAGATTTTAGTGTTCTGTGTGAGAGCTTCAAACCAAGCTGCTTAATATTATTTCATTAAGATGATCAAAATTTAAGTTTGCCCACCATTGCCGTAAATCTGAACAGTGGTTTTCTTTTATAACCATGTAAATTTTAATATTAAACCTTTTGTGATGTAAACATAGACCTCATCTACCTATGCCTACCCTAGCCATTGCATTCTTGCAAAGTGAACTGATCTGTATCCACTAGACTCAGAAAAGATCATAAACCACAGGAACTTTGAGAAACTGAAAAGAGCTATCTTAGGGTGCACAAGATATCTTCCCTCTGCTGCAGTACAAATTAAATTCTGTGTAAAATTCACCTGCTCTATATCAGACTAGAGCATCCTCCAAAGTTGTGGTTGCAGATAAGCTCCTCTACTTCCAGGATGTCCTGACAAAAACTGTGGAGCTAGAGGTTCTGCTGAGTGCCACATGTCTGAAGCACACTTAGTACCTGGTATTCATTCACACCCCTGTCCCAAATATGGTCAGAAAATGTAAATGCCTGACACACACGAGTCTTTACATAGTTCAGTGTGTGAATTATGAGTGTATATTATACTCATATATGTGAATTATCAGTATATATTATAACTCAAGGCTCTGACTAGTTTTATATCTCACCTAATTAAAGTTGCCCTCAAATTAACATGTTGATACTGTTCTGAAAGGCAATTTTCTTATGATCTCATGGAAGAAACATAACTCCAGAATAATCATCCTGACTGCTGCTATCCTGACATCCAGGTTTGATACAGAGGTAAGTCCATATATTGGTCATTAAGTTCCTCAAGGCAACTGGTTAATCTAGTAGGTTGGCCAGAGTTTCGGTGAGTACCCAGAGAATCCCAGAAGGCAATACTGAGACCTGACTGTAGTCTTGTTTCAGATTGGGGCATCCCATTCAGATAGTAATGGTGGCTTTTCCTAGCTCCAGCAACACAAGACAAAATCATGGGTGAGCCTGGGGTAGCACCTGGGTTGTGTGGCTATGAGATTATTACTGCAGCCTCAGCGTTTCAAGGATGAAGTGATTGCTCATGGGTAATAATAAAGTGAATCAGAGAATACAATCTGCACATTGCTGTTAGTCTCTAAGTCTACAGAAAGACTTTTTATAAGTGCCCACAACAGGTTTCTTGCATTAGAAACCAAACAAAGACAAAGGCAGATCATAATGGAACTCTGTGCCTCACAAAAGTTTGTAGAAATGGCTCCCTAGTTCTCATGATAAAGTGCTAGGAAAAACAGTCTAAGTTATAGCCATTTTAATAAATTTTATAATTATATTTTGCGTACAAAAGTCTTCCTTGCTAACAAAACACATTCTTAACTCCCCTTTTCAGACTTATTGATTTTCCAGATCTTGTGTTTTCATATTTAAAAATGAGAAAGCACTAAATCAGATTCCCAGAAGTAATAATTTCAGAGCTAATCTGTATCCTCCTACAGCTCATCTAATCATTATTTGATCAAATCTAACTCCCACAGAGTTATTGTCTCATAGGAGTGAAAACATTAATGATTTTCTTTTCAAAGTGAACTCACTTATTAAGAAATCAGACTCTCACATGTGAAATGCTCCTCCCTGCCTTTCATAGTGTTTCTCTCTTGCTTTTTTTCTAAAGTCATTTATAAATAATGTGCAATGTGTTTTACAACAGAGGGATGCTTAAAACAAAGACTATGGGAGATGACTTAGAACACCATGTGCAATTACTAAAACAAAATATATAATAGATATTGGAAAAGCAATTTACCATTATACAACTAAATCCATGCTTGATAATAAAAAGGAACAAATGAAACTCGCTAATCAGAGGAAGGTGCAGGTTACTTGTCATATGACTTAATAGCTGGTATTCAGCATTTCACATGCATTATCTAAATTACTTGCTTTGGTTTCAACCCAAGTACATTTCACTTTAAAGAACAAACAACATAATCAATAAATATTTATTAGTGCCTATGATGCTTGGACAAGTCAGTAAGCTGACTTAGGCAATAACACAATAGTTAGTCATACCCAATTTATTTAACAAAATAGACTGAATAGTTTACTTAATCACTGAAATATCTGTCTAGACTGCAGACTATTAGCTTTTAAGAACAACTTAAGAAGGCAGTCAATATTTGGATCAATATGATTAGACAAAAGGATTTTACTACTTTTATTAGTATTTTCTTAAGAAATGAAAAAAAAAGGTTAATATGAGAATTTAGAAATTGGCTATCATTCAAAAATATAATATATATGATTTTTAAAAAGTCAAATTACATATACATGTATATATATATATATATATATATATATATATATATATATATATGAATGCAGACTAAAATCATTTTGAGTTCCTATTGCTTCCAAAAAAGTTACAGATTTAGATATATATAAAGATGGCATTCATTCCCAAAATGTCACTATATTACTTTTATCCCTCCAAAAATATAATAAGTGAATGAGATTGCCCATTGAAGAGCAGATAGAATCATATTATGAAGTGTCACAGAAAAGCATTGGATAAATATGTAAGGAACTCTGAGAAGCCAAAGAAACATGTGATTCAGTGTAGGGCATTAAATGATGAATCAGCTTAGTCATGTTCCCTTTTAAATTATTGTCACCCATGGGCAACATTTTACAACCCAGCAGGAGCAGAACAACAATTTTTTTTTTCAGGATTTCTTTTTATTAAGTTCCTATCCCATCACTTAGAAGAAAGAAGCAAACAATATGTGCCTCTGAAATATAAAGTCACTTTTCTAAGGGATTATCAGTAGTAACAGCTGTCATTCACCAAGCAAGCCTCTTGGAAGGTTGTGAGTATCACCATGCAATTTTAGGAAAAACACTAAACAAAATAGCATTTCTATTTTACCAAGTAAATAGCTTTAGCCCAAGTGATTTAGGGATTTGACCTCAAATCCTATTTCTAACTCACGAAAGTTTGATTACAAATTAGAATTGGCCAGTTGTCATAGTTTAGGAATGCTGTCTAAGATATTTTAAACGTTGTCTAAGATATTTAGCTAATTCCAAAGGGTTTGCTTTGGCTATAGTTTGAGGGGATACAGTCTATTATGACAGGAAACACATGAGACCTGATGACTCTAAGGAGAGTGGGGATTGTGTGTCTGATGCTGTTATATAGGGCTGGTCAAATAAAAGCAAGTTTGGTCAGAACTGGGGCCAGGTTGTAACCCATGTGCTCTGCCTCTATACCCTCTAAAGGCTCTATAATGTTTTTAATATACCAGTACCAGCTAGGATCCAAGAACTCAAAAAAGAAAAAAAAGCCAATGGGAGACATTTTACACACAAATCATAACAGAATCCCTTTTCTAAGTAGGTTAAAGGTTGAATACAGAAGAATCATTATTCATGAGACTAAAATTACTATGCTAAAAAATTTGGAAGAGCAACATTAAGATGAATAGGTACATCTCCAGTATTTTTTCTATGTATCTGTGGAGAAACTGACTTACTTTGTATCTATTTGATTTTCAAAAGGTGTGAAGAGATGGTCTATACATTCCAGATGGTCCCAAAGAATGACTTATGTTGCTCATGATCTAGTTTAGCTTCCAGAATAGGGGGTCCAAAGGCTTTAGAATATACATTATTCATGCCATTTAGACCTCATCTCAAGAGAATCTTTACTCTTTATTTGTGTGTGCACTTGCCTACTATTTGTATTTCAATAACAACAGCTAAGTATTACAGAATATGGAATGCCCAGATCACAGGAAAACGGGATAAAAAAATTCTGATTTCATGTGATGGAACATTGCTGATCCAAGATGTTTTCTGAAGCCTTGTGTATGCTGAAGAGAAAAAAAAAAGCTTCTGTGGTGCTATCAGACTGCTCAGAGATTTTTGACTATTATTATCCCTATATCTTCTTCAAACATAGGCTTGTAGTACAATATTTCTGTTCGGTGGAAACACTTTATTTAAATTGAGTGAGCACGTAGAAGTTGGCAGACATTTTACACCATGTGAGTTGTTTCTAGAAAATATGGATGCCAGGGAGGCGGGCAGGCGGGCAGCTGATGCTGTT
Source organism: Micromys minutus (assembly GCF_963924665.1). Classification (NCBI taxonomy): domain Eukaryota; kingdom Metazoa; phylum Chordata; class Mammalia; order Rodentia; family Muridae; genus Micromys; species Micromys minutus. The sequence goes on along the minus strand of NC_137977.1, from coordinate 4,456,722 downwards.
AGGTAACTGTGGAACACTTGAAAGCCCACAGGTTAGCATTTCTTCTGAGCTGGCAGGCATCAAAGCATCATTAATTATTCTCTTCACTGTTGTTCTCCTTTGACAGTCCACTGCAAACCTCATGGGCAAACAGTAGGACAAGCTAAATAGAATGTTCTCAGCCAAGGAGGAAGAACAAAGGGGAAGGTGGAATGTGTTCAGGTTTCAATACACCAAGGAACTTTGTAGTCCTCTTAAATTCCAAAGCACTTGAAAGGACCAAGGTTAAAATAGAACAGCCATTGTCCCAAGGGCAAGGACAGCAACCAAAATAGTCAGGGTCTTCTAAACTTGTCTCTGGGAAGTAGGGCCAAGTCTATTCACATACCTGAGAGGGATTTGTTTCTTAAGTGCTTTCTCTCCAGGAAGCCAAGCAAAAGTACAAAGAGGGAGAAATCACTCTTGCTTTACTCATGTCAGAGATAGAACTTTGCTCCACATTATCAGCATCTATGAACTTATAAGATGGTACAGAAAAGATGGGCATGGGTGTTGTTCAATAATAATTGTTTTGCTGATTAATTGCTATTACAAAATTCATTTCTGACATTGTGAAGAAGATGCCAGGTCACTGTTGTATGAACATAAAATGCCTATCCTCTAGGTATTTTAAAGTTAGCAACTTGGATTAGAAAATATTTAGGAATATAAGGAGTCCTTATATTGTTTTCATTGTATGGTACTAGAAACTGAGATCTGTAGCTAGGTGCTCGGTGTAAAGCGCATCTTTCTGAAGCTACTGAAGAATTTGGAGAAGAGCCTATGAATCTTCATTCAACAGCAAGGTATATTTTTTTCCAGTTCGAATGTTTAGTGCCTTTTTGTTTTTAGAAGCAGGATACACAATTCTCAATATAGCTTCTTGTTTTTATTACCTTATATTTGTAAAAAAAAAAAAAAAAAAACAAGGAGGGGGGAGACAGTTTTAGGAATGTAATATTTATTTTTGGCACATCATCAATAAAACCACTATTACATCCAGTTTAGAGAACATTCAGTATAAATGAACAACACAGTTTATGTCCAGGACTCACTATAGTAGTGAGGTAGAGCCCATGGCCTTCTTACAATACATACTTTGTAGATATAATCTTTTGTTGTTGTTGTTATTGTTGTTTTTGTTTTGTGGATTATAACTAATCAATGATGACCTGTTGAATTGTACAGATATTGTCTGTACTTTGATCACTAGAAATAAGTTTAAGGAATAATGTTTTATGAAATGACAAAACAAATTGCTACAAATAACATAACAAGGATGTTTCAGGGTATATAGAAATGAAGATCAAAACTCAAAACAAAGAAAAGATTTCCTGTAGCAAGGTCAAACTGTTTCACTTTGGGGACATTTGCAGACTCCTGTGGGAGAACATCATCCATATGGTTTAATTGACAGGCAATGAAAACTCCTTTCTAGATGAGACTCTGTTGATAAAGAACTCAAAACATTGATATCACACACACACACACACACACACACACATACACACACACACAGACACACACAATGAACTAATAATTTTGGAAATTAACCAGGCTTTAAGACTGATAAGATTTGCATATATATTCTAATCACACTTCCATAATTAGAAATAGTATTTCTAGTTGCCTACTTTTATTTTGTTCAAATTTATTAACAATTTTAGAAGACAAAGGTATAAAAAATAATAGATATACAAAAGAAAAATATTCCTGTTTACCAGAGGCCCAAATGTACATGTATACAAAAATATACAAAATGTAGTCCTTAAAGCAAACAAGAAAAAAGGCATTCATGCCTTGACATAATATAATTCTGTTTTTACCTTGAAAAAAAAAAAGAATATCAAATGGCTGAGAAGCACCTAAAGAAATGCTCAATATCCCTAGTTATCAGGAAAATGCAAATTTAAGGAACCTTAAGATGCCACCTCACACTAGTCAGAATGGCTAAGATCACAATAGATGTTGGCAAGGATGTGGAGAAAGAGGAACACCCCTTGACTGTTGGTGGGGTTTTAAACTGGGGCAATCACTCTGGAAATCAGTCTGGCGCTTTTTCAGAAAATTGGACAGAGTACTACTTAAGGCTCTATATATACCACTCCTGGGAATATACCCAAAAGTAACCCCACATCTAACAAGGACACATGCTCCATCATGTTCATTGCAGCCTTATTTATAATATCCAGAAGCTAGAAAAACCCCAGATGTCCTTCAACAGAGGAATGGATACAGAAATTGTGGTACATATACAGAATGGAGTACTACTCAACTATTAAAAACATGAGTTCATAAAATTCCTAGGCAAAGGATAGAACTTTGAGTGATGTCACCCAGTCACAAATGAGCACTCATGGTGTGTACTTACTTATAAACAGATACTAACCCAAAAAGCTCAGAATAACCAAGAAACAGCCACAAAACTTACGACGCTCAAAAAGAAGGAACACCAGAATGTGGATGCCTTAGTCCTTCTTAGGAGGGAGAACAAAACACTCAGGAGAGGAAAGACAAGGTCAAATAGAGGAGCAGGGATTGAAGAAAAGATCTACAGAGATTGCCTCACCATATGCAGCCACCAAACCCAAGCACTATTGCTGATGCCAAGAAGTGATTATTGGCAAAAGCCTGATATGAATGCCTCCTCAGAGGCTCTGCCAGAGTCATATATATACCGATGAGGATGCTTGCAGCTAACCATCAGACTGAACACAGGGACCCCAATAAAAGAGCCAGAGAAAGGACTGAAGGAGCTGAAAGGTTTGAAACCTCATGGGAATAAAAACATCTTCAACCAGCCAAGGTACTGAGGTAGAGAGGGTGATTGGGAGAAAGAGCACTTTTACTGAAGCAAGTTGAGAGGGAGGAGAGAGGGGAGTGGGGGAGGAGGGCATAACATTTGTAATTAAAATACAGAGAATATCCAATAAAATAAAAAATAAATTAATAAATATTGCTCAAAACAGAAAAAAATGTATCTCATAGAAAATGACCTGGACAAAATTCCTACAAAGAAACAATTTCTGCATTTTTCATCTCAACTCACAGTCTGAGATATTAAGCAGAAATAGAACTATTCTGCTTAAGTGCCATGGAATAAAAGATCTACCATAGCAGCTTTCGCTTAACAACTGCAGGAGTGAAAGCCAACAAAACCATTACTTTTAGTTAATTTCCCTTAGAAATTACTTTAAAATGAATGGTAATCAAAGAACAGAAAAGTCTGATGCAAAAACCTGAGAAACAAGGAATAAATTACTTTGTCATGAAAATCATTTAAAAATAACCCATCTTTACACATAAATTACTAAACCTTCTAGATTAAAATAGTGAAAGCAGGGTTGGGATACACCTTATCACTGGCATGCTTGCCTGGAATGTGCATGCCCCAGGCTCAAACATGACTAACGGACACATACATTACTAAAGAGACACTACAAAGAAGAACGATGTGGGAAAATTGTAAGAAAATTAAGAATATCCTAAGAGCTTAGGTTTACATTTTCTTACTCAAAATTCATGTTGTTTTGTAGTAAAAATAAATACATATAATTTTCAACAATGAAACACATTATCTCTTTTAACCAAACACAAATTTTCAAAAGACTTTTTATAATAATTCAATCTCTAATAAACACACAAGAGTCATAGTCTACATAACAAAAGTCACATTAATAAAAAACAAACAAACAAACTCCAAAAACATAGGTATAAAAATAAAGAAGTTGCATACAAACATTTCAGCACTAAGCTTTTATATATTAAATACTAGGATTCAGATAATTTAAATTGCTGAAACAAAGATCAAGAAATTATTGCTAGTCACTGGATTTCAAAGAAAGTACACCTGTAATGCATAGAGACAGAGTATGGCTAAAGGCCTGCTTCTTTTGTAAGATTGACAGATGGAGAGACTATGCAGAGTGTATACAGAGAATGTGTGCAGCTGTAGGACTAGTTCATGATGCTGAAGTCTACATCCAGTGGACTGTCATCTTCAGTCTGGAATTCAGGGTGTCTGAGGATATAGCATTAAAGTTAGAGAATGTAACAATATCAGGTTCAGTCCAAACCAAAAGGTCACAGATGCTGGAGCACCAGCATTCAGTGGCAAAGGAAGGCCTGCCCCAGCTCTACCAGAATGAATCTTCCTCTGCTTTGACTTTCCGTTTTATTCAAAACCCTCGGAGACTGGATGATGTATACGTACCTGGCAAGGAACCATATTTGCTGGGTCTGCCAAATCCAAGGCCACATACTCCCAGAAACACACCTACAGACATTCTTTGGAATAACGTTTGACCAACTATCATGAAATTTCTTGTCCTAGTTTAAGTGACATAGACTCTAAGTGCCAATATAATATAAGTGTGGTGGTTTGAATATGGATGCCACAGGGAATGTCATTATTTGGAAGTGTGATCTTGTTGGTGAAAGTGTGTCATGTGAGCATGGGAATTAAGAGCCATGTCCTAGCTCTCTGGAAGCCTATTCTCTTCTGCTTGTTTTTGGAACAATATGTTGAATTCTCAGCTCCTCCTGCATTATGCCTGTCTGCCATACTCCTGCCTTGATCATAACAAACTGATCCTCTGAACCTGTAAGCCAGCCCCTATTAAAATATTGTTTATATAAGAGTTACCTTGGTCATAGTGTCTGTTCACAGCAGTAAAACCTTAACTAATAAAAGGTGGCTCTTTTTTTTGTTTTTCTTTTTCTTTCTTTCTTCTTCTTCTTCTTATTCCTTACTGCTTTATTTTTTAAAAAAGAGGGATACATTTACAGATGTTTAAAATGCATTTGGCATAACATTATATGAATAATTTTGTCAGTACTTAATTATTTTAGAGTTTTCATAGCATGTATAGAAATCCCAGTAGTTATCATAAGCATGAAGTACATATAGGACAGAACATAACATAGAAACAAAGTTTTTGTTGGGTATAGATTAAGCATAATGATCTGTGAATACCAAAAATTGCCACAAACCTATTATATTAGCTCTTGGATTATTAATGATTTGAGGTTCAGGTGTACCAAATTCTGATAGGGTGCTATACATTTTTTCCCCTAAGAAGGACTGAGGTTTTCTTTCTTTTTATTTCTTGAGCTTCATATAGTCTGTGAGTTGTTTCTGGGGTGTTCAGAGCTTTCTGGGGTTAGTATCCAATTATCAGTGACTACATATTATTTCTGTTTTTTTGTGACTGGGTTACCTCACTCAGGTTGATATTCTATAGATGTATCCATTTTCTTAGGAATTTCATAGTCATTGTTTCTGATAGCAGAGTAGTACTCCATTGTGTAAATATACCACAATTTTTGTATCCATTCATCTACTGAAGGACATCTGGGTTCTTTCCAGCTTCTGGCTATTATAAATAGGACTGCTATGAACATTGTGGTGAATGTGTCTTTGTTGTATGTTGGAGCATCTCTGGGGTACATGAATGTGGCTCCTTATAAAATAAATGTAAAGCTAAACAATGTAAAATATTAGCAAAATAAAAGCCGAAAAAAATTACTAGCAATTATATAGAAAAAATACTAATTAATTGGTCATTTAATATCTGGTTGGATAAAAATCAGTTGTGTTTAATAATCTAAGAACATTAATCCATTTGGACTCCTGATTCTGGCATATGTGAGGACCAGAGGAATAGTGCTTTCAGTACTTAGCTCTGCCCCAGGGAACACCATTGGGTTCATGGCAATTCGAGGGGCTCTAGTTACACATTCTTAGTCTCAAAGCAAAAAGCACTTTTGTGAGCAAGTGTGCATGCTGGTAGAAGTGGTGCAAAGAAAAGACTTGGTAGGTTGATGAATATGACCAGCATGTATTTTATACATTTATGAAGTTGTCAAATAATAGGTTAATAAAATAAAAAAGGAATAAAACGTTTCAGATAATATTTACTTTCTGATTCAACCTTTACATCCAAATAACTTCTAAAGTATTCCACTGAGTGAGCAATCCAGAACTGCTGAAAGACAGTAAAAATATCAGTTAGTTCATGCTGTCAATTTTATCTTTCAGGCACAGGCATTTCAAATTATTTTAAAGAATTTACATACTGACATATAAACATACCCACAATGCACTGGGCATCTCATGCAGGGAGGTGGGAGGGAGGACTTACCCACAGTGAATTTCCTAGCATCCTGTCGCCTCCCATTCATTCCCTTTAAAAGCTACTTCTCTTAAACAGTCAAAAGACACTTTGACAGCTTTGTAAGCGATTTCTCTATAGAGCCACAAATGGCATGCATTTTCTTCTTCCTGCCTGTTTCTGCTTTTTAATAAGAACAAATGATTAAAAGGAAAGCTGTCATCAACAGAGATACTGCACATCCAGAGACAACAAGAAGTGTTCATTATCTTTTATAAATAACACACAGGAAAGGGTACATTTTAAAGACTGGGACTATTGCTATCATTATCTGGAGCAAAGAAGGGATAGTTTTGCTAAGTGAATTTTAATTCTCAGTGAACCAAGTAGATCAGATAGACAGGTGCATCTGACCATGAATTTTATCATTGTGGAGTGAAAAAGTCAGAGAAGAAATACAGAATAAACAATAATAAATTGTGAGACTTTAGTTCTTAGGACAACAAATCCAATGCTCACATTATTTTCCAGAGTAATGGAGTGTTACAGGATCTTGAGAAGTAAATCCTTATTTTTTTTTTTTTTAAGAAAGCTCTTCTGAGGACGCAGCGCTCTGTTTTATAAATGAAGCTATGTGACTAGTCTTTGAGAAACCTGCCTTCAGAATATGCTTATGTATTGCCTGAATTTTGATGGTTCATGGACTGTGATTGGATTAACTCACCAGCTTCTGTTTGTTTGTCTGTGTTCCATCTGTCAGCTCTGCATTCTGTTGCTCCTGCCCAGTAACACATGTACCTGCTTAGATGTGTCCTTTCATTGTTTTTCTCTACACAACTGTATACAGAGTTATTCCTTGTCATTTTAAAGGTACTTTCTTATACAATTATTTTTGTATTTTGCATTTCTCAGTTGAACTTGTCTTCTAGAAATTTCTCAAAGACAAATTGCTATAGTTCAGATTCATTCTTTTTAATAGCTGCATATTATTCCCTCTGGATATGCCTGAATTATTTAACCATTCTCCTTTGATTTGCCTTAGTTCACGAGTGATATTTTTTCTAGGAGAATCATTATAAAGAAGGAAGTTGGAGTCAAAATCTATACCAATTACTAATTTTATGAAGTGTTGCAAGTCTGATTTCTACAAACTGTTAACAACTCATATTGTCATCCTTGCCAAGTAACATCCTACCTCCAAACCTTATCTTTATCTCTTTTATATACTTGTTGTTTAGCATTGGAACAAGCACACTCCCAAGTAGACAAAAGCCACTCTCAGCCTTAATGAGAGAATTTTTCTTTGCAAAGAACTGAGGTGAATACAGATACACAATGGTTGTTCAATGTGCAGAGAGTAAGTTCAGCACTGGACAGGGCATTAATACCATCCCCTGTAAGGTGGGAGATCTTTATAGAAGATGGGGCAGAAAGAATGGTAGGGTCAAGAAGAGTTATGTGGTACCATCTTCTAGATAGATACAAGAAAGTCAAGACCTCACAGCAGTTGTTGCTACCTACAATGTTGTATACAACACTGGGACTATCAATCATGAATTGAGGAGGGGCCCATCAGGTTCTACCCTGTACATAGAGCTATTGTCTATGAACTCATTGTGGAGGAGGGACAATGATCATCCTGAAGTGTGTATGTGTGGAGAAGCCCACCGTTCTCTAATAGATAGCTCCAAACCTGTGATCATAGAAGATCCTGGTCAAACTGAGCATGTCTTAAAATAAAAAATAAATAAATAAAAACCAAATACTTCAATATGAGTAAGGACTTGCAAGTTGGGGAGGGCATTAGAGGTGGGAGGATAATTAGATAGTGTTGTGACAATAATCTGAATGGATGCCACACATGTTAGAGAGGGTAGTACTCAGAACCTAGAGTACCCATTAGTGAACTGGAATTCACCACACAATATGCATTTTATATATGAATAAAATTTTCAAAGAACAATGAAAACTTCAATGAACATATGTATATGTGTGTGTTACATGTATGTATGTATGTATATATATCTTGCACTTTTAATTAGCTGTCCCAGTCTGCCATAGATAAGTCTAATGACAATGGCCACTCCTGGCTTACTCAGCCTTGATCAACACTGGCCTCTGAGCTCTCCTTGCCATTCTTGAAGATTAGAGACCTTATCAGCCAGTGAGCACTTTTTGCTCACCTCTTTAGTCAGTGCTCAGCTCAGAATAAACTCTTTGTTTATATCACAGTGGGAAACAAGGCTGTATTCCAATCAGGAGGGTATTGTATTTAGAATTGGCACGTTATACTTACTTTTGTGGAGGAGTTATACTCACATCAGCAGGAAAATTTTGTTGACAGTCATTTCTCGCCAGAACTGGATGCACTTATGCATTGTGTTTTGTTTATATTCCTCATATTTGTTGTTTTGAAACTTGATTCTTAAGGAAAGGGTTCTTCTTGCCTATTATTTTCTAGGCAAACTGTATTGATCCCATTACAAATTGGGCTTGAGTGAGATACAAAACTTTTCTGTGCAAATATCTATTATGGATATTCACCTGTCTTGCAGCAGTAGAAATCCACTTGTAAAAACACTGAAGCACTTCTCAGGTGGTTGTTCAGCATCCTCCCAAAAGCCTTCCAGCTCCTCCCCTATGGTCTAGACTTTCCTCAGGACAAATCAGAAACTGCCCCTGAACACCTTATATCTTGCAAAGCAGCACTTTGTCTGTCTTGTAGTGTCCTTTATTAGCATTTCCATTGATCAATTATTGATTTATGTGTTTTTACTCCTAACTCTGTATATTTATCTTTCATTTTGTAACTGGTTAATAATGTCACTAAAAAAAACATTTTCAGAGACTCCTCAAACGTTCCAAAAACAGTCTGTAGTAAGAAAAGTGATTTTAGGTGTCCCGCGCAACCGTCTCGCCTGCAAGAACGACGCGGCACATAAAATAGAATCCTTCTGCGGTAAACTTTATTAATCTGGAAAAACCGGTACTTGCTTCACGTAACGAAAAAGACGGAGAAAACCAAGAGATCCAAGGAGACGAACAGGACGAACAAGCTCCACGAGACGGCCGAAAAACCAACGGGAGAAAGAGAGGAAGAAGAGAGGAAGAGAGAGAGGAAGAGAGGGAGAAAGAGGCAGAAGAGAAAGGAAGAGAGGCAGAAGAGAAAGGAAGAGAGGCAGAAGAGAGAGGAGCTATCCAGCCCTTCCCCTATAAAGGGATCAGTCCTTGCCTTGGACGCGGAGCCCCCTGATTGGTTGAAACTCACCAGGCCCTATGACGCCACGGGAAGAGGCGGAACTCATGAAGCGGAAGTTACCCAGCCTGTGCGCACATGGCTTGTTTACTGCTAACTCCAGCCAGATATCAGCGCCATCTTGTAATGGCGAATGCGTGGGAATGTGTGGGCGGCGCCCCACAGCCGGATATCAGCGCCATCTTGTAATGACGGAAGCGTGGGAATGTGTGGGCGGCGCCCCACATTTAGGTTTATAATTACAAATGTAGCAATGAATAAAATTTCCACATAAAACTACATTTTCATAAGTATCTTGTCTACAATACAAGCCATTTCTCCTACATATTCATTAGGAGGCACTGAGACAAATAGAGACAAATCAATTTGTTGTTGTTGCTGCTGCTGCTGCTGCTGTTGCTGTAGGGTTGCTGATGTTGCCATTGGAGAGTCAGGGATACAGGCAAGGAAAGACATGGAAGGATAGGAATCCCTGAGAAGACACTCTGACATGAGGCTGAAGAGTGATCCCATAGGGAAACTCTGGAACCTGTTGAGATACAAGACAAATGCTTTAGATTCATTCAACTTGAAGGGATGAGGGAGGCATCTATCTACCACACTGGAGATTGGTAGAGGTCGGGCTCTGGCTAACCTCCATTCCTTTTGAGTCCAGAACAGAATCGTCCTCGGAAGTGGAGGTAACAGAGGTGTGTGGGAGTTGATGCACTGGTGCACCATTAGGCTTCCTGCTGAACCGCTCTGACACTGCTCTTTTCATGTCTTCTCCCTGCAGATTCATTCTGCTTTGGAAAGGAAATATGTATTTTAGACGTTTAGGGAATGACAGAATTGGAAAATGTCGTTTCTGAAAGGTCATGTTCCTTAAAATAAAAAGGGCTTAGGAAATTTGAAGTGGTTGAGAATTCACATTGCCTTCCAATTCCAAGCCTGCCTTCTATGCTCATCCACAGCAATATTTGTCCCCATCTATGAAGCCACCCATGTGTTCAGTTGGTAACAGTTTATCTTTATCGTGCAAACATTTAAAGACTCACTAATGTGGATAGTTTTCTCTTTTGTATAATCACAATATAGACATTGGCAAGCCGGTGAAAAGTTATACTGATAAGTCATTTAAGAGTCTAAATCAGGGTCTTGGAGTTCAAGCAAGCAGACTGAAAAATCACCATAAATATCTGCTCTGATTTAGCTGATAATAATGCTCAAAATAAATGTGCTTAGTGGGAGACACAAAGTATCAGAATCACTTCACTGTCTAGTGATAGCTACTGTCATTATTTGTCATGTTTACTTCCGTTCTGGTTAATGTCTTCCACCATCACTAACAACACATATGAGCACAATTTATTTCTAAGGTTGATGCATTTGTGGCCTGTAACCGTACATATGCATCAGAATCACATATGCACTTTGTTAAAACAGGGATTGCTGAATCAGTCACAGCTTCAGATTTCACTGGGGAGGTCTGGGATAGAAGCTAAGAACTTCTGACTTGGTGAGATTCTAAACCTCCACACAATATTTGGTGTTGAAGATCACATTACAAAAGTCTATGTTTACCAGTGCTAATTTTGCATTTAACTTCTTACCTTGCTTGGCAGTAGTGTGACTGAGTTCTAGTGTATCTGGTGAAGGAGAGTCTAAAAAGCTTGTGCTGACATTTCTACCATTCTCCATGCTGACTATCAACAGGATAAGTTATGTTGCCCCTGCTACAGGGTTAGAGACATGCTCATGTTTAATTTGTGAAATATACATATGATGATTTACATGTGCTGTGTATATCCATACCCATCGAAAGAGAAGCAGAGAAGTGATAACACCTTAATAACATAGAACCATTTTTTACATATCTCAATTTACTTAGGCATGCTCATATGTCAATTTTTTTTTTTCGGTTTTCTGAATTTCAGGTTATTTGATCATGATGAAAGGCTAGGCTAAAAGAAAGAGATCTGTGCGTTTTAGTACTGATGTCCAAATGATGTTCTCCAAATGGTAGGAATTCCCATCTAAAGAGAAGTTACAGGTTTTTTTGGTGCTGCAAGTATGTCTGTAGAAACATGTATGTTTCTTTCTGGTCTTCATGTATTTAAGAGCTGAAATTAAGATGAACAATTAGTTATATAGTTCTCTTATTGTTGCTTTCATAATATAGGTTATAAGATTCTTCAAAAAGTACAAGTTCTTTGAAAATTATATAGATTTTACCTAAGTGAAGTCCTAGAGATTTATTTATTTTTAATTTTAGAACCAGAATTCAATGATGTAATTTAAATAGACAGAATAATTTTTACCTTCCCGAGTATCCCATGTAATTTTATACTTTAGTCAGAAAATCCAAGGAGGGTTCTTTTTTATTTCTCTCTTCCTGAATACAGAAAGAAAGCCACCATTATTTAAGAATTAGAGCCATTATGTTTAATGGCGATGGAGTAGAAGAATGGGGTCTCCATAGTTCTGATAAATACACCGAAAAAGGAATTTTGTCCTTGAGTTTAGCTATTACTAAATTACAAGTTTTAAAAACACTCTTTACTGAAAACCAGGCATTAGGAGCAATCTTATTTTGTGTTTATCTCTAAATGCACATTTAACATATAATGGATCATATTGAACAGTTTCATTCACCACCATTCTGTCCACCTGTCATTCTGGGTGCGAACATAAGATTGTGTGTGTGTGTGTGTGTGTGTGTGTGTGTGTGTGTGTGATTTCTTTTGGCTTCTTGAACCTAAATGTTAATAAAAACTGAGCGATCTTAATATATATTTTCTATCTTTAGTGATAATTAGAAGTATGCTAATTAAACATTACTGTTTCACTCACATGTTGCAGCTGCCCGAAGCCTCTTTCAAATATGGCAGGTAGTGACTTTCTATGCAATTGTATCGTTTTACTGTTTTCCAGTGTTTCCTGTTTTTTCTGATGTGCTTCACAGGGAAGCCCCTTTGCATAAATCTGGCAGGTGGAAAAATAACAAATATAATTTAAGTTCCTGGAAGAATAGATGCTCTACAGAGACATCTAAGACACTACTTTTGCCCAGCAGACCTATTGGGGGTGGATTCAAGAAATGAGAATTTTTCCAGGAATTTCCTTCTGGGAAAAAAGAAAAGGAGGTTTCACTTGGGGCCCTTTTAGGAGGAGTTTTCCTCAGAACAGAGACTTCACGCAGTCCTTAAGATGTGCTGACCAAACAGGAGATCCTGGAACCCTAGTGATGAAAAGTGGAACTAAGCCTGGACCAGAACTGCTTAGTCATTCACTCCTCTTGCCATCACTTACAATCTGAAATGCATGATGGTAGCGAGAATGCATGTGGGCTTTTTTACTGCCTCTGTGCTGCATACAGCAGGCAGGCTGGCCTTCATGCTTTCTGGGATTCTCTTGTCTTCTCCCTCACCTCACCATAGAAGCACACAGATAACACATAAATGCCCAAATTCAGAGAGTTGCTGAGGATTTGAACTCAGGGCCTCATCAAGGTGCTTGATGTCCACTATACCACTTTTAAGTCTCCTGTTGAGGAGGGGCTGAGTTTAGTTCATTTAATTTTAGATTTATCTATGTATTTGACGTGTATGTATATGGCATGTGTACAATATCTGGCCTGCATTTGTTTCTCTGTGCCACATGTGTGCCTGGTGACTAGATCCCGTGGAACTGGAAGTATGTATGATTTTGAGCCAACACACGGGTGCTAGAGAATAGACCTGGGTTCTCCACAATAACATGTGTTCTTAACTGTTTATTCATCTTGTCAGACCCTCAGAAATGTTTAAGAAAGACATGGACATTTTCAGTGTTGAATTAATACATACACTCTAATGCCAGTGTTAGGATGAGTCAGTGAAGAAGTAGCAATGTAGTTTAATGATGACATTTAAAAATATATGTGAATATATTTATATATCAAATGAATAAACTATACATTACATAATATATATAATATATGTATACATACATATAAGCCACAGTTACGTTAAAAGCATTACTGAGCACTTCACAGCCAATTACTGTTCTTAAATGTCAGTGAGAGGATGTGTAAATTTTTAGCAAAAGCAAAGTGACTTTCTCATTTGAACAGCAAATGTAATTCTACAGCTAAGGGACTTTTGCCTTCTAATTCCAAAATGGATGCATTTGCACATGTTCTCTTGATGTATTAACAAGTTGGAAATTGCTCATAATTCCATGACACTTCAAAAAATTGCCTTTATAGTCTGGGTGTTTTAATCTATGTGCAATTGTTTTAAAGTCTCATTGCTCTGTATCACTGATGAATAACTAATAAAATAGATTTTTATTTTTCATATCTGTTATCTAAATGTGGTTAATTTAATACTGGTTACACAGAGCTCAAAATTATATAACATAGAATCTGAGAAATATGCCTAAACAAATAATGTAAACATAATTATAATTTGATAGTTCAGCGAAAGAAATATTATGTTTGAAAGCAAAAATATCCAGTCTTGCGGAGTATGTTGGCACAAGCCTTTAATCTGAGGGCTCAGGCATGGCAGGCAGGTCTCTGTAGGTTTAAAGTCACTTTGATCTCCAGGACAAATAGGACTACATAGTGAAAGACCCTGTTTTAAAAACAACCAATTAATTAGTCAACCAACCGACCAAACAACTAACGAACAAAAAAATCAACAAACCAGTTAATCAACCAAAATTCCAATCTTATGTGATGCCATTAAAATTATCAAAACTTTCTCCTTAAAAGTATTACAGAATAAAATAGTGAATTCTTCCCTTTGCTTATAAATGTATCAGCCACTATTTCCAAGGAATAACATTCTGAGGTTTCTTTCAAAGTGGAAAACATTTTAATATAAGTTAGCATATTTTATTATGAAAAAGGAAATACAATAATGCTGTACATTTTAGATAGGGAAGAAATTCACTAATTTTGCATGAAGTCAAATTTTACAATAATGATTATGTATGTATCATAATATATGAGCTCATATTGGATTAGTTTGGAACATTTTTAAATGTATTGGTATTAAATTAACTTTTTGCTTAGAGCATTTATATTGAAAAACATTATTTGAAGAAACAAAGATAAATGTACAAATTTTAAGCATTTTTGCATAAAAGTATATGAATACATTTTTTAAGGTTGTAATTAAGTATTTGTGCATACATATACATACACGTATGTATATATGTAGCAATAATATAGGAAAAGAGGCTATTAATTTGAGGTGATAGGAGCGAAACTGGCAGGAACTGGACAGAGGAAAGGGGAATATGATACAGTTCTATTTTAATTAAAATATATTGTTATTTTGTTTTGTTTTGTTTTCTTGAACTTCATAAGTCTGTGACTTGTTTATGGGATGTTCAGAGTTTCTGGGGTTAGTATCCCATTATCAGTGACTGTATATTATATCTGTTCTTTTGTGACTAGGTTATCTCACTCATGATGATATTCTCTAGATGCATCCACTTTCTTAAGAATTTCGTTAAGCCACTTTTTCTGATGGCTAAGTAGTACTACATTGTGTAAATGTACCACAATTTTTGTATCCGTTCATGTACTGGAGAACATCTGGGATCTTTCCAGCTTCTGACTATTATAAATAGAGCTGCAATAAACATTGTGGTGCATGTATCTTTGTTGTATGTTGGAGTGTCTCTGAAAATGCCCAGAAGTGGAATAACTGGATCTTCAGGTAGTAAGTACTATGTGCATTTTTCTGAGGAACCCCTAGACTGATTTCCACAGTGGTTGTATCAGTTTACAACCCTACCAACAGTGAAGAAGTGTTCCTCTTTCTCCACATCCTCACCAGCATCTGTTGTCATCTCAGTTTTGGATCTTGGCCAATCTAACCAGTGTGAGGTGGATTGTCGGGGTTGTTTTGATTTCCATTTCCCTGATGGCTAAGGATGTTGAGCACATCCGTATATGTTTCTCAGTCATTAGATATTCCTCAATTGAGAAGTTTTTGTTTAATTCTGTACCCCATTTTCTAATAGGGTTGTTTGATTCTCTGGTGTCTAGCTTTTTGAGTTCTTTCTATACCTTGGATATTAGGCCTCTATCTGATAAGGGGTAGGTAAAGATCTTTCCCCAGTCTGTTGGCTGCCATTTTGTTTTCTTGACAGTGTCCTTAGCCTTACAGAAACTTCGCAATCTCATTAAGTCCCATTTGTCAATATTTGACCTTAGAGCTCGAGCCATTGGTGTTTGGTTCAGGAAATTTTCTCCTGTGCCAATGAGTTCTAAGGTTTTCCCTACTTTCTCATATAATAGTTTCAGTGTACCTGGTTTGATGTGGAGATCTTTGATTCTCTTGAACTTGAGCTTTGTACAAGGAGATAAGAAAGGGTCTGTTTTCTTTTTTATGCATGCTGAGTGCCAGTTGGACCAATACCATTTGTTGAATAGGCTGTCCTTTACCATTGAATGTTAACAGATCCTTTGTCAAAAATCAGGTGATCATATAGGTGAGGGTTCATTTCTTGATCTTCTATTCTATTCCATTGATCTACAAGCACATTTCAGTACCAGTACCATGTGCTTTTCAGCACAATTGCCTTGTAATATAGCTTGAGGTCAGGTATAGTGATTCCCACAGATGTTTTCTTGTTGTTGAGGATGGATTTTACTATTCTAGGTCTTTTCTTATTCCAGATGAAATTGCATATTGTTCTTTCCAACTCCATGAAAAACTGGGTGGAATTTTGGTGGGGATTGCATTGAATCTGTAGGTTGCTTTTGGTAAGATGGCCATTTTTAAAATGTTGATCTTCCCAATACATGAGCATGGGAGATCACTCCATTTTCTGAGATCTTCCTTGATTTCCTTCTTTAGAGGTTTGAAGTTCTTGTCATACAGGTCCTTCACTTGCTTAGTTAGAGTCACACCAAGGTATTTCATAGTTTTTGTGACTATTGTGAAGGGCATATTTTCCCTAATTTCTTTCTCCACATGTTTGTTCTTTGAATATCGGAAGGCCGCAGATTTGTTTGAGTTAATTTTATATCCAGCCACTTTGCTGAACTTGTTTATCAGCTGTAACAGTTCTCTGGTGGAATGTGTGGGGTCACATAAATACACTATCATGTCATCTACAAATAGTGATGTTTTTTCTTCTTCCTTTCCAATTTGCATCCCTTTGATTTTCTTTTGCTGTCTAATTGCTCTGGCCAGGCCTTCCAATACTATGTTAAATAGGAAGAGGGATAGTGGGCAGCCTTGTTGAGTCCATGATTTTAGTGGATTGTTTCAAGTTTCCCACCGTTAAGTTTGTTGTTGGCTGTTGGTTTGCTGTATATTGCTTTCATTATGTTTAGGTATGGGCCTTGGATCCTTTTTCCTTCCAAGACTTTTAAAGTGAAGGGGTATAGAATTTTGTCAAATGCTTCTCAGCTTCTATTAAGATGACCATGTGGTTTTTTCTTTTGAGTTTGTTTATATGGTGGATTCCTTTGATGGATTTCGTTATATTAAAGAGTCCCTGCATTCCAGGGTTGAAGCCTATTTGATCATGGTGAATGATCATTTTGATGTGTTCTTGGATTTGGTTTGCAAGGATTTTGTTGAGTATTTTTGCATCAATGTTCATAAGTAAGATCGATCTGAAGTTCTCTTTCCTTGTAGGATCTTTGTGTGGTTTAGGAACGAGAGTTATTGTAGCCTCAAAAAATGAGTTAGGTAGTCTTCCATCTGCTTCTATTTTGTGGAATAGTTTGGAGAGTATTGGTATTAGGTCGTCAATAAATGTCTGATAAAATTCTTCACTGAACCCATCTAAACCTGGGGTTTTTTTGGTTGGGAGGATTTTTATGATAGCTTCTATTTCTTTAGGTGTTATGGGATTATTAAATGGTCTCCTGGTCCTGGTTTAACTTTGTTATCTTGTATCTGTCTAGAAATTCATCCATTTCCTCCAGATTTTCCACCTTTGTTTAATATAGGCTTTTGTAGTAGGATCTGATGATTTCTTGAATTTCCCGAGTTTCAGTCCTATTTCTCCTCTTTCCTTTCTGATTTTGTTAAATTGGATGTTCTCTCTTTGCCCTCTAGTTCATCTGGCTAAGGGTTTATCAATCTTGTTAATTTTCTCAAAGAAAGAGCTCTTGGTTTTGTTGATTCTTTCAATGGTTCTTTTTGTTTCTATTTGGTCTATTTCTGCCTTAAGTTTGATTATTTCTTGCCTTCTACTCCTCTTGAGTGTATCTTTTTCTTTTTGTTCTAGAGCTTTCAACTGTACTGTCAGGTTGCTAGTCTGTGCTCTCTCCAGTTTCTTTTTGGAAGTACTCCAAGCTATGATGTTTCCTCTCAGTATTGCTTTCATTGCATCCCATAGATTTGGGTATGTTGTATTTTTATTTTAATTGAATTCTGGAAAATCCTTAATTTATTTCTTTATTTCTTCTTTGAACCTGCTATCATTTAATAAAGCATTGTTTAGTTTCCCTGTGTATATGGGGTTTTTGTTGTCTTTGTTCTTATTAAAGACCAGCCTTAGACCATGGTGATCTGAAAGTATGCATGGGAGGACTTCAATCTTCTTATATCAATTGGGGCTTGTTCTGTGTCCAATTATGTGGTCAATTTTCAAGAAGGTGCCATGAGGTGCTGAGAAGAAGTTGTATTCTTTTGTTTTAAGATGATATGTTCTGTAGATATCTATTAAGTCCAGTTAGTTCATAGTCTCTGCTAGATTTACAGTGTCCTTGTTCAGTTTCTGTTTTTGTGATCTGTCCATTGATGAGTGGGGTATTAAAGTCTCCCACTATTATTGTGTGCAGTAAAATGTATTTTTTGAGCTTTAGTAGGGTTTCTTTTATGAATATGGGTGCTTTTGTATTTAGAGCATATATGTTAATCATTGAGAGTTCCTCCTGGCATATTTCCCCTGTAATGAGTAATAAGTTTCCTTCCTTATCTTTTTTGAAAACTTTTGGTTGAAAATCTACTTTATTTGATATTAGAATGGCCAGTCCACCTTGATTCTTGGGGCCATTTGCTTGAAAGGTTTTTTCCCAACCTTTTACTCTGAGATAGTGTCTGTCTTTGTCTCTGAGATGAGTTTTTTGTATGCAGCAAAATGCTGGGTTTTGTTTATGTATCCAGTCTGATAGCCTATGTCTCTTTATTGGTGAGTTGAGTGCATTTATGTTAACAGATATCAAGGAATAGTGGTTGCTGTTTTCTACCATTATTGTTTTTGTAGGTTGAATTGTGCCTGTGTGTCTTTTGTCTTTTGGTTTTTTTGCTTAAGCGTTTTCTTGTTTTTACTATGAGGTTGTTCCCCTCATTGTATTGGGTTGTCCACCTATAATTCCCTGTAGTGCTGGGCTTGTGGTCATATATTGTGTGAATTTACTTTTGTCTTGGAATATCTTTGTCTCACCATCTATGGTAATTCATACTTTTGCTGTGTATAGCAGCTTAGGCTGAAACTTGTGCACTCTTAGGGTCTGCATGATGTCTGTCCAGGCTCTTCTAGCTTTCATAGTCTCTGTTGAGAAATCGGATGTGATTCTGATTGGTCTGCCTTTAAATGTTACATGGCCTTTTTCCCTTAATGCTTTTAGTACTCTTCTTTTGCTTTGAGCACTTGCTATTTTGCCTATTATATGCCAGGAGGAATTTCTTTTCTGGTCCAACCTATTTTGAGTTCTGTAGGCTTCTTTTATCCTCGTGGTCATCTCATTCTTAAAGGTAGGGGCATTTTCTTCCAGGATTTTATTGAAGATATTTACTGTACCTCTTAGTTGATATTCTTCTCCCTCTTCTTTTCCTATTATCCTTAAGTTTTGTCTTCTCATTGTGTTCTTCATCTTCTGGACATTTTGGTTTAGGAGCTTTTTGATTTTTGCATCTTCTCTGACTGTTTTGTGTATGTTTTCAATGTTGTCTTCCGCTCCCGAAATTATCTCTTCCATCTCTTGTAGTTTGTTGGAAATGCTTGCATCTGTGACTCCTGATTTCTTTTTTAGGATTTCTACCTCTATGGTTGTCTCTTTTAGTGTTTTCTTTATTGTGTCTTTTTTCGTTTTAAGTTCTTTCTTCCATTTCTTCATCTCTTTGATTTTGTTTTCTTCTAGTTCTTTGAGTTCTTTTAGTGTTTTTCTTGTTTCTTCTTTAAAAGCTTCTAATTCTTTATTCTTTTCCTCCTATTCTTGTTTGAGGATCTGTATCATCATCATGAGGTAAGATATTGTGTCTGAGCCTTCTTTTTCTGGAGTGTTTGGCATTCCGCTGATTGTTGTGATAGGAGAGCTGGGTTCTAGTGTTACAGGTTGTCTTAGTTTCCCTGGGATGCATTCTTTCGCTTTCCTCTTGCCAACTTGTTTTCAGTGATTGGTTCTAGCCTTTCCCTTGTACCTGGCCTGTGTCCCTGGATCTCTGCTGTTCCTGGTGGCTGATGGTTTGAAATCCTGTTGTGCACCCAAAAGCTGCCCGCTGAGAACAGAGGTCCCGATTCTGGGTTCCTGGGTCCCTGGATCAAGCCAGCAGGTGCACACATTTCATGTGCTCTGCTGAGATCTCTCTGCCCCCTGGCTAGTCGGAACCAGTTCTCACCCCGTTCTCACCAGGCCTGTGTCTCTGGTTCTCAGCTCTTCCTGTTGTTGGATGGTCCAAGCACCTGTTCTGCTGCTTAGAGCATTTAAAAAACAATTCACAGCCACAGGAAACAGCAGAAATCCAGGGACTCAGGCCTGGTGAGACTGCACTGTGAATGAACAGGGTGCACAGATGTCTGGGCCAAACCCACAAAAAGCATGCTCCCCCCCATTGGTTTAGGGGAGCAGAATCTCTGCCATAGGGACTCAGTTTCCACCTGGATTCTCTTGCTTGCAGATCGAAGGCTCAGGCTACCTGTCACTAAACAACATCCTTGCAAACAGAATTCAAAACATATGAAAACAATCATTTACCATGATCAAGTATGCTTAATCCCTGGGATGCAGGGATGGTTTAATTTATGGAAATCCATCAATGTAATTCTACACAAAACAAACTCAAAGAAAAAAAAACCACATGGTCATCTCACTAGATGCTGAGAAAGCATTTCACAAATTCAACACCCCTTCATGCTAAAAGTTTTGGAAGGAACAGGAATCCAAGGCTTATAGCCAAAAATTATAAAAGCAATAAACAGCAAACCAACAGCCAGCATTAAACTTAAGGGTGAGAAACTTGAAGCAATAACACTAAAATCAGGGACTAGACAAGGCTGCACACTCTTCCCCTCCCTATTCAACATAGTATTGGAAATCCTGGCTGGAGCAATTAGACAGCAAAAGGAAATCAAAGGGATACAAATTGGAAAGTAAGAAGTAAAAAAATCACAGTTTGCAGGTGACATGATAGTGTACATAAGTGACCCCAAAAATTCTACTTGAGAACTTATACAGCTGATAAACAAGTTCAACAAAGTGGCTGGATATAAAAGTAACTCAAAGAAATCAGTAGCCTTCTTCTACTCAAAGGACAAACATGTGGAGAAAGCAATTAAGGAAAAAATACCCTTCACAATCGTCAAAAACTATATGAAACACCTTGGTGTGACTCTAACTAAGCAAGTGAAGGACCTGTATGACAAGAACTTCAAATCTCTAAACAAGTAAATCCAGAAAAATCCCCAAACACGGAATGATCTCCCATGCTCCTAGATTGGAAGGATCAACATTGTAAAAATGGGCATCTTACAAAAAGCAATCTACAGATTCAATGCAATCCCCATCAAAGTTCCAACCCAATTCTTCATAGAGTTGAAAAGAGCAATGTGCAATTTTATATGGATTAACAAAAGAACTAGAATAGCAAAATCCATCCTCAACAAAAAGAAAACATCTGCAAGAATCACCATCCCTGACCTCAAGCTATATTACAAGGCAATATTGCTAAAAACTGCAAGGTTCTGATACAGAGATAGGGACGTGGATCAATGGAATAGAATAGAAGATCCAGAAATGAGCCCTCATACATACGGTCACTTGATTTTTGACAAAGGAGCTGTAAACATTCAATGGAAAAAGGACAGCCTCTTCAACAAATGGAGTATGTCCAACTGGCACGCAGCATGCAGAAGAATGAAAATAGACCCTTACTTATCTCTTTGTACAAAGCTCAAGTGCAAGTGGATCAAAGATCTTCACATTGTACCAGGTACTCTGAAACTATTAGAAAAAAAAGTAGAAAAAACTTTAGAACACATAGGCACAGGAGAAAATTTCCTGAACAGAACACCAATGACTCATGCTCTAAGGTCAAAGATTGACAAATTAGACTTAATGAAATCACAAACTTTCTGTAAGGCTAAGGACATTGTCAAGAAAACAAAATGACAGCCAACAGATTGGGAAAAGATCTTTACCAACCCCACATCTGATAGAGACCTAATATCTGAGGTATACAAAGAACTCAACACATTAGATACCAGAGAATCAAACAACCCTATTAAAAATGGGGTAAAGATCTAAACAAAAAGTTCTCAATCGAGGAATATGGAATGGCTGAGAATCATCTAAGGAAGTGCTGGACATCATTAGCAATCATGGAAATGCAAAGGAAAACAACCTTGAGAGTCTACCTCACACCAACCAGAATGGCTAAGATCAAAAATACAGTTGACAGGAGATGCTGTCGAGAATGTGGAGAAAGAGGAACACTTCTCCACTGTTGGTGGGACTGTAAACTGGTACAACCACTCTGGAAACCAGTCTTGTGATTCCTCAGAAAATTGTACATCGTTCTACCTGATGACCCAGTTATTCCACTTTTGGGCATTTACCCCATTGAAGCTCCAACATACAACAAAGACACATGCACCACAATATTCATAGCAGCCCTATTTATAATAGCCATAAGCTGGAAAGAACCCAGATGTCCTTCAGTAGATGAATGGATATAAAAATTGTGGTATATTTACATAATTACTTAGCTATCATAAACAATGACTATGAAATTCTTTAAAAAAATGGATGCCTCTAGACAATATTATCCTGAGTGAGGTAACCCAGTCACAAAAGAACATACATAGTATGCAGTCACTGATAATTGGATACTAACCCCAGAAATCTCTGGACACCCCAGAAACAACTCACAGACTATATGAAGTTCAAGAAAAACAAAGTCCAAAATAAAAGATAGAAATATCATTATGCTTAATCATTACACACCCAGGAAACTTTGACTATTTCCAGGTTACATCTTGTTTTACATGTACTTTATGCTCATTATAATTCATAAGATTTTAATGCATACTATCAAACCTTTAAAAA
Source organism: Micromys minutus (assembly GCF_963924665.1). Classification (NCBI taxonomy): domain Eukaryota; kingdom Metazoa; phylum Chordata; class Mammalia; order Rodentia; family Muridae; genus Micromys; species Micromys minutus. The sequence goes on along the minus strand of NC_137977.1, from coordinate 4,434,068 downwards.
TATCAAGTACTGACAAAAATATATTCATATACTTTTATGCAAAAATGCTTAAAATATGTACATTTATCTTTGTTTTTTAAAATATATTTGTTCAATGTTAAAAAAGAAAAAAAGAAAAAAATACTCACAAAAAATATATAAATTCCTACCAAATCACGAAAAAAAAGATATGAACCAATGTCTTAGAAAGAAAGCATTCTCCATAATATGGCTTTATTGGCACTGAGATAGTGGATAATAATTTACTTGGATCAATGAGTATACATATTTATGAAAATAATTTGAACAACAATTCTGAAAGCTTCTTAATTAGCATCTATTGTGTTTATTGTACATTAAGAACCTCTGGGTGTTTACATCAGTCATTTTTTATGTGGTGATTTTAAAAGGAGTCCTGAGCTGATACCTTCAGTGATCGTATGCCTTTACCCTTGTTTGGGGCCCAGGTGTATTCTTAGAAGGCAAGACATTACAGTAACATATCCACATGCTATGTCTGAGTTATGAAAAATAAACACTTCTTTGTCTGCTGTGACTGTCTGTTGTATGCATGTATATGTGTGTTGTGTTTATGCACGTGTGTGCTGTATACATGCACATGTATACATGTATACATGTAGTGTATATGTGTACATCTATGTTGTATATACCTGAAGGTGTTGTGTGCATGTATATGCTGTAGACATGTGTGTGTATGTGTATATATATATATATATATATATACATATATATATATATATGTTGTTTGCTTATATACATGTGTTGTATACATGTATGTGTGTGCTGTGTGCATACACATGTGCTATACACATGTACGCATATTGGGTGCATTGTATGCATACATGGGTTGTATATAAGTAAATGTGTATTGCATATATTTATATGTGTAATATATACATGTATATACATTGGTATTGAGCAGGTGCGTGCATGTAGAGACCAATATTCATACAGGGAGTGGTCCTTTGTCAATCTATTATTTCTTTTTAGAGAGTCTCTCAGAGAACAGAGCTATCTGATTGGCTAGACCAAATGACCAGTGAGTGCCAAGGACTCTGCTGCTTCTCTCTGCCCGATAGTGAGAAAACTAAAACAATTTCCTGGATTTTCACGTGGCTTTTGGCTTTTGAACTTGGACCTCATGCTTTTGTGACAACAACTTCATTGATTAAGCTGTATTCCCCCTGGCTTCCAGTTCTACATATTTTTATGTTTTTCATTTCAAATAAAGTCCTGTTGTGGTGGCGATATGTTCAACTGTTTTATTTTTTTCTCATCTGTAGTTTACAACTCTATCAATACACTGATGCAGTCTGGTTATTACTAATAATGTCAGTGTGTGTGTTCACCATTTCAAAAAGTGTTTCTGTGGAAGGATAAGGTTCTGAAATGGTCAGCCTTTTGTTATCCATGGGGTCAAGGATTATCTTCCTTGTCTAACGTTACATTTAAGTACACAATTAAGAGTATGGAATGGTATTTTCTTTCATAAACATACAAGGTACTATGCCAAAGCCCCTGGGTACCATTAAATAAGGAAG